>NC_140768.1:220785572-221278072 GCF_044657685.1 Stegodyphus dumicola | reverse complement strand
TGTGGTTTGAAAATTATAAATTATCAAAAAAAAAAAAAAAATCATTTGCTAGTGTTCGCGGGCGATATATGAAGAAAAATCCAGGAAGATCAGTAGCCTCTAAGAGTCATTTTTAAAATTATTTAACTTAAATAATGCTCAACTTTTTAAAAATTATATAAATTTATTTAATTATTACGAATTTAATTGTGTTTTGTTAAAATGCTTGGATCGATTCATATGTCACGAATGTTGGTAATGATAATTTGAAAAAATACTTATTTTTCACAGCGAGAACTAGCAACAGCTATAATTATTTCTTTCTTTTTCTTTTTTTTTTTTTCTTTTTTTTTTGTTTTGTTTTTGTTTTTGTCTTTAAGCTGTAATCTTAATATTAGGTGTTTTGCTCTTTAAACTGTAACATCAATAACGCTATAGACATTTCATTCAGAATACAATCAGATGTGTCAAAAATTTCAGAACGTAGAATACAGGTTTGTTAAAAAATAAATTTTTAACACAGGAAAAATTAATAAAGTAAAACGATCATCAAAAGGCTAATAACACGAAGTTACCAACAAAACGCCAAGGAAACAAAGAGTAACAACAAACATAATAAAATTATAGAAACAGAAAATGTTCTCAATGTTGTGTTTAAAGCAAAGAAAAATTGCAAAATTTATAAATTTGTAAAATAATTAGTAATAAATAATAATAAGTAAGTAATTTGTAAAATAATTTTATGATTTGTAAATTTATAAATTTATAAAGTTTAGTAATTTAGCTTTCTGTTTTCTTCAGAGAAATAAATGCAATAGTAGACAACAAAATTCAAGGATATCTTATTGCTGTAGCTAATCTCACTTGCTAATCAGAACAAGCCCACCAATTTTATCATGGTACGGAGTACAAGATTGTGTTTATCATTGGCATTAACCTTGAGCTCCGTATACCTGACAGATTGACTTTGGCCAGTTCCTTCCCAGTTTTCAAGCAGCCCGAGGAGGGACGGGTTCGGGCATCAAGAACCGAGGGTCTCCCTTCCACCGATCTTCTGTTACTCTACCAACAAACCATTAGAGGACTTTGGATACGACGTATATTTTGAATGCCCCCATGCCGCACATACACTATTCATTTATACGCATTCATGCCTTCTCCGGGATTCGAGGCCGGGACTATCGACCACTAACCATTATACCAAATGCGCGGAAAGGAATATCGTATATCTGACATCATTAGAATGAGTAGTGAAAACTAGAATGTTTATATAAATATAAAAGGTATTATTAATATAATTCTTTATTTTATATGTATATTTCTGTAAATGCGTCTGAAAGGGACAGAAATATTAAAATACGAATTTGCTTAGAAATTCTAGACTTCAAAGAAGACTTTTCATTTAAAAGTAAGTAAGCTGGATGAAACAAAATTTTAAACTTTAAGTTACTTATGCTAAAATTTTTCAGACATTTAAGTTATGTAAAGTTAGATACTTAAGTCACTGTGCTGCGTCTTTTAATGCATTTACATAAAAGAAAAAGAGAATATGAAAGACGCACATTTTAATTTAAGGACGTAAGAAATTATTATAAAAAGCGAAATACTTACGGATAAGAGATAAAGGAATCATTAAAAATACAAAAAACAGCAGAATTTGCATCTCAATTGGCTTCTGTCCTTGTTCTGCCATAAACTCCTTCGCCATTTTAGTGATATTAGCTACGAATTCCTCCATATCCATTCCTTCTGGTAAATTCTTGGCTAATTCTTCAATGAATTCTTCTTTGACATCATCCGCACCCACTGCAGCCATGATTCCAATCAAGTAGATTATTTTAACACGTGGAAACTCAGGCAGATAAGCTACCTAACACGTCAGACGACGATTCTCCTTATGGAGACAACGTGGAGCTGGAGAAAACTACCTTCGCTTCATATTAGAACACCTGTTGTATTTCACCTGCGTTTTTTAATACTTGTAATCTTGTAAGCACCCAAGTAATCTGATACACGCGACCTTATTTTTGAATATGAATACTCGAAATAAAATATGAAGCAGAAAGGATTTTAACGCTTTCAGGTAGATCAAATCAATATATTTGACGGACAAATGAATTAGTGACAAATTAATTAATGACAAACACGAAATCCTTCAAGGGTTTTTAAGCATTTATGATGTTGCCTTTATGAGTTTTTGATTAATAAACTCAAAGATTTCAAAGCGAGCAGTTGCACCATTGTTCAGAAAAAAAAAAAAAAAAAAAAAAAATTCTATCTCTAGCACGCGAGATATAGGAAATTCTAAAGATATGCTGTTTTTAAACATTTTTAGCCCAAATGGTCTCAAAACGTGTATGTGTGTATAAAGGAAACAAAACGACCTTTTGGGAGTGATATAAAATATGAAAACCGGGGAGGGGAAAAACACGCATTGTATACCATTTCTGAAACACACATAAAAATACACGAATATTGTTATATTATGCATTTCAAAGAATTTACCACTTACAATAACTCTTTATTTTTACAAAATAAATTTCTATTAGTGCATATACTTTACATTGTTACCTATAAATCAAAGGTTTCTAAATCACATGTTGAAAAAAACTAGGGGGAACATTTTGCGAAGGAGGGGGGAAATATGCGAGTAAATATGGCATACGAGTTATTACACTTGTTGGTATATACAATAAAATTTTGAAATTTAAGCATAATATATGCAAAAACGCTACTGGCTGATGAACATTTCATTAATCTTAAAAGCCCATATTTTGTGTTAGCGAAATGAATCCTTGAGTATAAATTCTTGTTTGCAGTAAGAGAGTTCAGATTCTGAACGATGTCCTAATAAAAATTATTATTATTGTTTATTTTTTGTAATTAATTCTTTTATGCTTTAATTGTAAGCGAACATCGCTAATAAAATAAAAAAATTGTCTATTATTTTTGAAAGAATGACTTTCCTATGGTTTATTAATTTTAAATATAAATCAGTGAAATATCTTAGAAATACTAAACTGAAAATCTAAAGTACAAAATTTATATTTAATTGTTATCACAAGAATGCTTTATGGGAAAAATAATTCACCCTGTATAAAACACATACTGTGTACCTTGTTTAAATCTTGGGAAATGTGCTAGATAAAACCAAATCAGAGTAATAATAAATAAACCGCATTCGAGAATTGTAAATGCATACAAATTTTGACAAAATTTCAATAGCAAAATATTTCACCACTCTCCAATTACCTTTACATAAATGGCAAAGTTCATTAAACGTAAAGCAATTACTTTTCTATCGCACTTTAAAAAATTTTGTTAACCAATTGAGAAACGTAAGTATTATTACAAACCATGTAAATGCAGCAAAAGCATAAAAAATGAGACAATAAGAAATAATGCAAATGTACACATATAATGGAATTTTTTAATGAACATTGATTTAGTTAATACAATTTTTACGCCTTATTTCTTATAGTACAGAATGATAATCAACAAAGTTTTTAGAATCAAGAATTTTCATAGTTTAAAAGAAAAATTTAAAATTTCCGCTAATTTCTTTCGTTTTCAAGAAGGATTTTTATTTTCTTAATAACTCAATAAATGGATGAAAAATTTCACAAAGATACATTTATGAGATATGAGTTACAATGTTATTAGTTAAATTTTGTGCGCTCGTTTTCTTGTTTGCAGCCACTGAAATGAAATATTGGGCAGTGATACGTTTTTCAGTTTTCAGCTATATCATATCCACTACAGAGCATTTCTCTTGATTTACAATCTGTATCAATTCTCCTCTGTCTAAAATAAAAATAAGTTTTTAAGCATATAATAAAGAAAGGGAAAATTAAAAAAAATTGTAAATGAAATGAGTAAAAATAAAAGAGTTATTATTATATTTAAGCTAAGATAATGTACATTGAGGGGGGGAAGGGGGAGAGCTCTATGTCTTCCGTTCTACTGAGCCGATTGACGAAATTCAACTTTGCGTTTTTATGTCTCGAAAGAGCGACTTAGGGTATGTATTAGATTTATATATAACATTGTAGGTATTCTGACAAAAAATCGAGTTTTTTCTGAAATGACATGTCAATTTCTTTCCATATTTCGATTCTACAACTCAAATTATGCCAAACTGCCAAGTTTTGTGAACATCGCTCGAGCAGTTTTTAAAAAATTAGCTCTTAAAATTTTAGCTCCTCAATGTTAATTGAATATTTATCAATATCTCTTTTTTATTAAACTTTGTAAGATTCTGTACTGTGTACTTTAAAGTTACAGTTGAATGTGAAGAATTTTAAGAAGTGATAAGCGAATAATCGCTTCAGTTCGTGGTACAGGAAACAACAAGTAAGAAGGATGAAATAACCCTTTATTATTTCAATAAGATGTAACAGAACTCCGTCTTGGAGTTGTACAATAAAGCCGACACTCGGGCTTGAACTTAAGAGACTAAGAACTAAACTAAACCGAAGCTATCAAATGTCTAACAGTGTTGGGCCCTTTGATTAACTGTTGATTAACTGCGAAGCTATCAAGGGCCTAAAGTTCATTTGAGTGTAATAATAGCTTAAGAGAGAGTAGCTTAAAAAGGCGGACGCGTGCTAGCCAGAATCTTTAGTTCTCTCTGACTAAGACAGTAGAACTTCGCGGTTAAATACCGCTCTCCCTCAATTTGCATTCAAACGTGATTCTAAAACTACGTTCTGGCCGGAAGTTGAAATTCAGGAATGATAGGAAAGGAAGTTTAAATCAAAATTTAACTGTTAGATAAATTAATATAATCCTTACAACTCACTTGCCTCATTCTTCCAGAATTCGAAATTTAGGTTCATTCCAAATAAAACTCGCACATTTTTTATGATTTATTTTTAAAATTTGTATTTTAAAATAATTTTTTCAAAAGATATTTGGAATTATAACCTATAAAATTTTGACCATCATCTTAACGTAGATGCATTTCTAAGAATACCTGCAAAAAGTTAGAGTTTTTTATTCAAAATTTCCTAGGCTATACGTGAATTTACATAATGGCTTGTTTTGAAATTTGGCATATTGTTGTAAGCGATAATAACGCCAAATGTAGTTTATTAAAATTATTAGAAATTATGAACGATGACTTTTTTCTGCTTGTTTACAATGGGGAAAAAAAAAAAAAAAAGGAAAGGAAAATAGGTTGCTATAAATTAAGAAGTTCGCCAACTGAATTATTCTTGGCGCAAACTGAACAAAATTCGCCAAGATAAATTTTTGAATTTCTCCGTAAATTTCGCACCAAATTTTACAAAATTTAATATTTAGGCATAATTTGAGTCATAGAATCGCAATATGGGAAACAAAACTGGCATGTCATATAAGAAAAAGTCCGATTTTATGTCAGAGTACCTATATTAGAACAACTCTATATATAAATCTAATATATATCCTAAGTCGCGGTTCATGAAAAACGCAATTTGAATTTCATCAATTGGCCCAGTAGAACGGGAGTTATAGAACTGTCTTTTTTTTTTTTTTTTCTCTGCGCAGCGTACATGCTAAGGTCTAAAAAATTCGAAACTAAACTAATTCTTCTAGAAGTCATCATTTCGTTTACAGTTTACAGTATTATTAGGAATACGTTTGGATGAAAAATTTCATCAATTTGAAATACAAAATCAGATAAATTCAGCCTTACATATTCAAGACCAAACTTTGCCTAATTTTTATAGTTCAGACGTAACTTCTAGTTCAGCAATGCAGATTTTATCACCCAGTTTCTAATTTTCAATTAGATAACGCTTCTGATTCAGCAGATTAGCTGCTACTGAATCAAAAGCAATTACCTGCTTATTACTATTTGATTATTAAAAACGAGACCAAACACAGACGTATATGAAATAAGTAGTCATTTATTAGGAATCCAGCTTGCAGTGTCATTTAAAAGGTATGCAGTAAACATGCCGCTTAAAAACAGATATCTCACTTAAGGGAAGTGATGAATTAATTAAGATTAAGTAGACAGGCTCAAAAATTATGATTTTCAATTTTATCAGTAAATCAGTTAACTTTTTCTCATTTTTTAAAAGTAACTACAGTGGCACTTTGGTATACGTCCTGTTTGGACGCGAAAATTTTTGTTTGGTATACGATATTTGTTTAAAATATGACTCGAGTTCAACGAGTCACGACTGCGCGCATTACACATGTCTACCTCTTTCGAGACAATGCTACGACTGCCCATGAGCGTCAATACACCTGTTACTACTATTCAGCGAACAAACCGAGCTATGACTAAATTTTCAATGAGCAATGAGCTTTAGGAACGGAACGTTAATGAGAAGAAGCAAGTAACGAAGAAAATTGTTAGAATCACTATGGAGGTGAAAAGAGATATTGCTGAAAAATATGAAGATGACATGAGTATCGGGACTTACATAGCGTATGGCGAGTATAATGATATCTAAGATTGTAAAAAACAAAGATGATATTATATTGGCTAACCTTGCGAAGAGGATGAAGCAAGTACCAAAGATCAGAGACCTTAGAGCATACTGAAAAATTTCTTTCGATTTGCATAGCCGAAAAATATTTATGTACAATAGCATGTGCAGTACTTCATTTATGTACAGTATAGATTTCACTCATTGCATTGAACAGTGCTGCGATAATAGCAATGATATTTTTTATAAGAATGGATTAATTATAATTCCCTTTATATCTTATTGAAAAAATTTTTGGGTATATATCCAAGGGTCTGGGACGCATTACTAACATATACCGAGGTACTACTGTATATAATTTATAGCTTAAATAAATTATTGCAATGCTTTTGTCATGAAGTTCTACACTCAGAAGGGAAGAGTTTCGATTGACTTTTGTAGGTAGTCTGGAAGGGTTGTCTTTGTTAGTAAAATAAAAACATCACTCCGCATCAAATTTATGTTAAAATTCAGGAGCTCATTCTTTGAACGTGTTGAGGAAGGAGTAAGTTTCGAGAATAATTTTTCAAATTTTCAGAACTTGCTCTAAAAGCTAGGCGGGGATCCGCGAGGGATAAAATACAAGAGGAAATACGATATACATTATTTGTTGGTTATTATATGAATTGAAGAAGCGAGATCTCTAGTTCTCTTCCTCATTTGTCTCTACAAATAAATGCATACCTAATACTCAGTTAAAACGTCAATGCCTTGACACTCAGCCTCTAACAATATAGTCCAAGGAAAGCTGGGCACTCTAGTCTTAGGTTGCATGTTAGCAATACCGACATAAGTTAAGACTAATTCGTCAGATATATCATACATGCGGCGTATAATGCTCCTTTTACCCTCAACAATTTTGCACTATTTTGGGAACAAGTTGCATTCTAAAAACAAGAAGGGACGAATAAAACAGACTTAAAAATACTAGCTGAACTTCACAAGAAAGTATGCCATGTAATGATGCTTGACGTAAGGAATAAATCGAAAATTTTGGCTCTTCTTAAACCTGTCAAAAGTTTGTCATGTACGATGTATTAGCAAGCATTTTGCTACTCTTTATCTTCTGCAAATTTTAATCATCATCAATGCTAGAAATCTCTTTTTGATTGTTTAGTCATGTGTAAGGAAGATTGGATAGGAAAGCTCTTTAGGTAAAGCTGTAGAGTCATTAGGCTAATCGGAAGCAGAAAAGATGAAAAATATGCAACCGCCTTCACTGGGAAACGAACCACGGACCTCTGGAATACCGGCACAGCGTGCTACCGTTACACCACGAAGACAAAGCTAGGGAAGTGGGAGAAATACCTTATATACTCCCCTTTTTAAAGGGCGATTAGGCTTTTAGGGGACCTAGTCGCCAAATCCTGGGTGCGGAGAATCATCATCCACAACCCTTTTAGTTCGGGCGCCACTTGTAGAATCATTAGGTTAACCCATTAGCCGTTGGTGTTGCGTAGACGCAACGGTCAAAATAAATGCGTATATAAATATAAGTACGTAAGATATTTTTTACCAGCAGATGATTTTGTGCAGGGAATATTATGAAGATTATTTATATAAGAAATATTTGCATTCAACAATCATTTTGTTTATAATAATTAATCTCATATTTTAAGCAAAATTTAAGCAAAATTTTCGACCGGGTATTTTTGCTGAAAATATTCAACGAAAGAATCGCCGTCTTTATGAGTGATCTATTTTTAGTCAAGGTCACCGTTTATCAGAACATTACATCAGTCACATGTTTATATTTGTGTTGGGAAGGAAGGGAAAGCAGGTGTTGCGTTGACGCAACGTCAGCAGGAAACGGGTAGTCAATCTGCTTTTTCACTCATTCCTTTCAATGTTCTGCTTGATGTTCTGGTTGTTTAAAAATGCCTAGAACGAGGTATCTTACATTAGAAGAAGCCCTTCAAAGATTTTTTGATGAAGAAACAGATGATGATAATGTTAATAATGACCAGAATGAAACTGATATTGTTATTGTTCCCCCAGAAATTGCAGAGGCTAGTGACGAAGAAGAAAGGAATGGCAATGTTTTAAGTAATGATATTTTACCAAATGTTACTGCTGGGGAAATTGAAATTCACGTAAGAAGTAAGTTTCAGCCTTCTAAAAGCAGTTATAGTCATACTAAAAAGTTTAAAAAGTAGAAGACTGAAATCTTGAAGTGGATAAAAAAGGAACTGTTAGCTATGTTTCAGGAAGAACATGAAGAAAGAGATAGAAGAGAAATTATAAAAGGCAAAACACAAGGTAAAACTAGTGAACAGATTTTCGATTTTCATTTTGGTTTAGAAATTTAGTCTCTTCTCGTTCAACAGACAAATATATACGCTCAGGAAAAAAAAAAAAAAAAAAAAAAAAAAAAAAAAAAGCCCAGAATCTATTGCATCTGAAGCGTATATCAGAAGATTTATTGGAATATTATTGCTTACAGGATATCATTCTTTACCTCAAGAAAAAATGTATTGGTCTTTTGATAAGGACATTTCTGTTCAGGTTGCGCGAGAATTGATATCAGGCTTGCAGTACAGGAATATGAAGCAGAATCTGCATTTGACAAATTGACAATACTGATAAATTATATGAGCTGAGACCTTATCTAAACTTACTAAATATCACCACTTTTTACTACTGGAAATATAAAGTCTCTTTTAGATTTCAGACGCGAGAATGCATAATTCCCTTTGCAAACTCCTATTGAGAGTGTAGAATCAGCCAGAAATAGATCAGCAACAAGGAAGACCTAGTAAATTCAGCATTCAAAAACCACTGCATGGAGATAACGAAAGACTTTGTTGTAAAGAGTACCATAGCCAGACTGTTTATAGATGCAAAGTATGTAAATGTAGCTTTACATCATGATTGCAAACAAGCTTTTCATGCTTGAATCTTTCAAATGAAATAATCTGTATTTGTAAAAGAAATACAATGTATATTTTAATATTAAATTAATTACAAGTAAAGTGATTTGTAGATTCATAAAACGCTATACAGCTAAAAAATAATTCTGCGCTCCACTCAAAAGAAACATCACACGAGTACATCCTACTCTCTAAACATCCGTAGTCTTATTCCGCTGACGTTGCGCGAACGCAACACTCGCTTTCTCCACAGGTAAGAGCATTTTTTTAATTTTCAATGTAAATTTATGTTATAAATGCTTAAATTAATATTTGTTATTATTATCACGAGAAAAGAAACATTCCTTGTAGTTTTGGCGGTTAATGGGTTAACTGGAATCAGAAAAGATGAAAAATAAGGAACCGCCTTCGCCGGAAATCAAACCACGGACCTCTGGAATACCGGCCCAGCGTGCTACCGTTACACCACGAAGACACGCTAGGGAAGTGGGAGAAATACTTTATAAAGCAAGCAAAGGATTTCACGAACTACACCAGGAAGACAAAAATTGCTTGCAGTCTCACTTTGAAATCATTAAAATTCAGTTAACAGTGCAGAAATAAGTGCGGCGATTGTCATTTTTTAATGTCAATTTTTTTGTCAGTTGAATGAAAGAAAATGAATAAAATTTAAACGGATAGCTAATTTGTAAGATTCTAGCTAAATGAAAGTTACTTTTGTTGGCTAGATGTTTACTTGAACTGTGAAGCAACTATTCGCTAAGTTCAAATGTATCAATAATAACACATGGAAAGGGTTAAAAGACCCTTTTAGTCAACTCAAGAAAAGTATTTACAGTTGGCACTCCTGATGCTTACAAATCTACGCCCCTACTTTTGTCGGCAACTCAGAACAGAAATGTAAAATTGGAACTAAGCTTAAGTCAAATAATCAGCCTAAGCTGCACAGAGATATTTAAAGCGTAGTTAGCTCTTGGCCTTACCGACGTAGACTAATAGGCATTTAATATGCACAGCTCTAAAATAGCAAGCTTAGAGAAACAACGTGGCCGATGATAACGTGCTCTATCTGAAGTCTCTAACTCCAGCTATCGCTGTATGCTGCGATTAGTTTGCAATGCGCAACTGCTTTCCAACTATCATAAAATGTGGTGCTTCTGTGAGCGCTTCTAGTAGATCGAACGCTTAACGATGAGTCCATGAAGACAGCTTGCCGGTGAGGTAAAGGGGCCTGACCAATCAATCGGAAGTAACTCAGACCACCAGCTTAAATAATACCTTTCTACCCTACTTTGCATAACACGTAAAACTTAAATCTCATTCTGGCAAGAAAGCATGGGTTGAAATGCTTCAAAATAAAATTAACTGTTCAATAAATTAAATAAATCCTCACAAATTAGTTCATTTAAAACACCGAATGCGTATTCATTTGGTTCTTCAAAGATTATATATTTATAACTTATACTTTCGTTAGCATTACTTAATGATCTTTTAGCTTAGTCATCGTTTTAAAGTTCCTAAAGACACAACGTGTGCCACTAATCTTTCAGCATGATGAAACAATTTATAAGTGCTTTCAACTTGTCATTAGTTATAAGGTTAGTTCTTTCAGTTAGTTTAGTACTTTTTCTATATAAAATTTCAACAAAAAACTAATTTAATTAAGTGGTTGTTCATTATTAAAGTTTCAATAGTGCAGCATGCAATTCAATACTGGAATTTATCGTGACCAGAAACACTAGATAGTTTGCCAAGAGAATGTTGAATGCAAAGGACGTTGCTTGAATGGCCCAAAAAGCCTTAAGTTCTAATCACATTATGTTTCAGCTACGCGGGAATGGACGTCAAAAAGGACAATTCTCAGAACTCGCACATTTTCAGGAAACTCACGTAGCTAGGCAACCATTTTCACTTGCTACAAAGACTTGATCGCCAAACAGTAACCGATTGTCGCTCAGATTGGGATCACGTGATCCTTAAGAAGCAGAACTTTCGTCTGATTCGTTGAATCTACCCGGGATAGAGCTTTAGCAGAGACATTTTCGGTGAGGTTTGAAAAAATCCCGCGTAGCCGCAACATAGTTTCCGTAGCTAGGGGGGCTTCGCTTCCAGTGGGGCTCTTTTTTCTAGGAATCCTCCCGTTTAAACCAGTGCTACCAGAATTTCGTTTCTCAGAAAAGTCCCGTATAGCAGGTACTATCGCTAGAAGTGATAACAGCATTAGACGTTTATTTGCCGAGTCATAAAAATGTCCCACTAGGATACTGGTTTCCAGTAGTTCCTTCAGACATCCTACAGTCATCTTATACAGCAAGGTACTAAGAAATTCTCCCCTTCCCTTGAGAATTGTATGTTCGCAGCATAATTTTAATAGCAATTCAAAATACTACAAATGAAAATCAGCACTAGAAAAATAACTCACTCCGTAGAATAGTAACAGGACTGTAAGAGGAAAACTATTGTAATGTAAGCATATTACTATTCAGTTTGTATGTACTTGATAAAAATAATATTGTAAAGCAGTTTAAACGATATTGAAAATCCAGTCAATGTGTAAATGAATTACAAGTTTACTTTGATTATCTCAGTAAAAGAATTGTAAATATGAATTCAGATAATGTTTAAATGTACACATAACTGTCATGATTTGATGTAACTATCATATGTAACTTGTACAAGACAATGTTTGTAATCAACATATCTATGCTTATACACAGGCCTTGTATGCCCATGTAATATTTATATTTTTACACGGAGGAAATATTCCCTTCTGCCAGGATGACTATTAACACTGTAAGACTTTTACAACAAAGTCAGGTCAGTGGTTATCTCAGGCGGCGCTCAGTCATCTTATACATGCTTACTAGAGTGGGAACTTCAACTACGTAGATTTGTATTCTGTAAACAAGTGGTCTGATTTTGAAAGCAATTTTAAGAGTATTTCTTCATTCGGGATTCTAAATTTATGATACTGATTCTAAGTAATTACTAATGAAAAACATTTTGACGTTTCTTACCTTTATCGTTAATTAGAGGCGGCCATTCTTCGCTTGTCTGTAGTTGTTGTAATTTCTTAAACTTTCGGACAGGTCCTCTTAAACGGGCAATAAGTGGTACAATGTGTTTTGCTACCAAGTGCTGGACGAAATATTTCTAAAAATATTTTATTATTAGTCAGTATGGACAAAATTTTGTTGTAAACTGTGCAAAAGAAGACTGATAAATGTTATTTCTAGTGACTCTCGCAGAAATACGAATTTCAAATCAATTATTCAAAATGGCTCAAGCTCTTTACATTAAAAGGGAAAGTATGCTAGAAATGTTTTAGCTAATTTAAAAAGTTTTTTGAGCCCTAAATCCAGAGATCATATATTTGCAAATATACAGTAATTTTATATGATTCAATTAATTTGAAGTCAGAGCCATCTACTACAGCCAGAACATTTGCTGTGGCCAAATAAAATAATTTAATCAGGGCTAGGTCATTCCTTTTGTGTGACTTCTCGCCAACGCGATTCTCTTAGGGGAAGTTAACAGTTAACAGGAAGTAGTCTGACGTCACTATGGTGCATCTTCTCTGATTTCGCCTGTTTAAAAGTAGCAATGTGGGCAGATCAAATTAATTTTAATCACATATATTGTTTTCTAGTACAGCAGTGTCAAAGTCAAACTGATAACTCACACGTCTCATGCGGTCCTGAAGCATAAAAGTGATTTTATGCTGCCTGCGATACATTTCCCGTAAATTAATCTACATTATTATGACAAGAATTTGAAGAAAACAATTTAAGATTTTAATGGTTTGGAGTCCAGTTTTACGTTATATTCAATACTAAAAACAAATGTAACTCTTCAGAAAATCTACAAATACTAGTTAATATCTTAAGTTACGAATTTTTGCAATAAGAATACGCTCGCTTTGTTTTTGAGTACATTTACATGAGGACAGTTTTTTTTCGTAGTAAAAAACTGAACATTAATAAGCCTACAAAAAGAACCAGACTGCCGATGAGTATCTACAATTTGTCATTATACATTTTAGTAATTTCCCTCCAAGATTGCAAACATTATGAAAATCGAAACGTCATCAGGTGCTGTAGCTGAAAAATGTAGCAAAAAACAAAGATATTTACAATAATTTACATACAAATATTACTTTTTTTGTGTGTCATAGAAAAATCTAATAAATAAAAGAAAGAGAATAGGTTGGCATTATTTATTCTCAAGTCTTGTCTCTGTTGGGAAGCTTTCGTTTATTTCTTTTAGTTTAAATTAAAAGTAAGTTATTTTGTGGTTCAATATATTGCAATTAGCTGAGTAAATGCTAGCCTGAAAATTTTTATATTTAACCTTGAGATTTTAATATTTAGCTCTCTGTTTGAATTCCAAACTGTGATAACAGCAATTTCTTGCAGACACCAATTTTTAGATTTCAGGAAATTGTGCATTGGCCTGTGTGGAATGTAAGTTTGAGACCACTGATATGATTATATGATTCAATTAATTTGAAGTCAGAGCCATCTACTACAGCCAGAACTTGGATTTTGAAGAAAATTCATTTTGAGGCTGATTACGAAAATGATGATAGGAATAATAAATCAGATACGTATGATTTTAAAATACAACTCACAAATGATGTTAATATTGCTGAATGCCTTAACTGTAAAAAGAAACAAGAATGCATTGCTAATTTGTAAAAACCAAAGCTTGATTTTAGGTAATTTATTAGCTGAGCATTTTAGGTAATTTATAATTCTATATAACGTCAAAGTAATTTCGCATAAAGAAAAATTTCCTTCTTTGTCCCTCTTTTGAAAGATTAAATAATTTTCTTTAGAAAATGTGAGCGAAGTTGTTTTATAGTTAAGTCAACGATCTTGTATTTATTTAAATGTAATGCATGTATATAAATGTGAGTATAAATGTGACAATTATTTAAAAATATCTGCTATTATATCAAATCGGAAGAAAATCGCACCAATGTAAAATTTATAATTAGGTCAAAAAAGAAATCTTAGATTACATTGAATTTTGAGTAAAATTATCGACTTTAAGGGCAGTCAAACATAAGTTCCTCCTCTTTACTGCAGGGAAAATATAACATATATATTCAAAACTACGCCAAACTAAGGTTTGTTTTTCTAATAAATTTTAGAAATCTTAGAGTAATAGAATTCTACCACTTAGTAGGCAGATGAAGAAGAGACAATGAATGCAATAGTTTTTTTCTTCATGATTTAATAATAAATACGCCGGTAACAAAACCTGAAACTTTTCAGAAAACGTAGCGTATTTATGTATTATTTTAAAATTAATAAATACGTAATTATTAAGTTTTTAAACATTATAAATGCATACAGTAATAAAATCTTTTTTTTACATTAAAGCTACTTTTTCACGCACAGTTTCTTAAGGCTGTTTCTTCAAATTTAAAACAATTATTTCTTTGCTGAGAATAGCGTCTTTGCAGTTTGTGTCAACATGACTATGTCATCACTTCTTGTTTCAGGGAGGAAAACTCTATAAACTAGCTCTTATTTTCGAAGTCCTGTTTAGAATATATTGTAGAGACATTAGGATTTTTTGGAAGCATGAAAAATGAGCAACGCCTTCGCCGGGGATCGAATGCAGAGTAATATCTTTAAACACATAATTTCTTGATTTTAATCTGTTACAGAATTTCTTCGGTGCCGAATCTTCATTAATGTATGCAATAATATATGTCTGGCTTCTGAAATAGGGCAGTAATACAGATTATTAAACAGACGTGTATATATGTAAAGATTCGTATATATTTTAGTATAACACGCCGAATGCCTCATTTGCTAGAATTTTATCTGTTTGAAGTTCGACTACGTTATTTTATGAAATCCTATTCTACCATGTTAGATGCTTCTGCTGAAGATAATTCTGCACTGGGTTATTTGAAATTAGACTTACCTCCCATATGAATGATATTACTATATTTCCCAAACAAATAGCATACAATATCAGAGGAAAATTCCCGTCAGGTGCAGCTTTGAACTGAAATAAAAAAAAGGTCAATGAAAAGACGTACGTTATTCAACAAATATAATAGCTGGTTGCAAAGTAGTTATGCAGTAAACTTTTAAATTCCGATCAAAGCAAATACATGCATCAATTCATCTGCTAATAATAAACACGCAGTAACTGCTGATAACACTATTGACAAAAATAAGTTAATTTATTTTAAATCTCAGTTGCAAATTAGATATCATGTTTCCGTCAAAAATCTTAGTCCTGCTGTTGAACAATGGTCCTAAGTTACTAACTAGACGCATGTGCACTAAAATGTTTGAATTTATCATTTCTGCTGTTTACAAGTGTAAAAGTAAAATTCATTTGATGTCATTAGTTGTTGAGATTATAAGAAGAGATTTCTGGATATTATTGGATGAAGTGAAACTAAACGTGCAAAGGTCAGGCAGATTCATCGAATCTCAGGAAGGAGGCCCTGCCTTGCAATGCCCCATTTCTTTGAACTTTAAATTCAATTTTCAAATAAAATGTTTCCCAGGTTTTTAACAGTAGGCTTTCCGGACGTCTCGGACTTTCCGCCATCCTGGACTCAATCTCTTGTACGAGCTGAGAGCAAAGTTGGTAAAATCAACACTCTATTAAGAGATCTTGTCCTGAAAGCATATTCATAATTTTCCCTGAAACCTTGTAATAATTTTTTCTGCAAGACTAGATTAGAAGACACTAAGGCTGATTTCAATCCCAAATATTAGCCATTCTGGGTTTGTTGACAATAGAGAAAACCATGTGTAGATACTACTAAGGGTTTGTAAAGCCAAAAGAATAACTAAATGCAAATAGCATAAATGCAAATAGCTTAAATTGCTTTAAGCTATTTGCATTTATGTGAATTTCAGATTTGAAACGTACTGCATGTTTAGAGAGAACAATTTATATACAGGGTGATCTTTTTTAAAGGGACAGTGTTTGGAGCGCCCTGTGTAGCGCGATCTAATAGCCGAAATGGCACCAAACTTGGTATTTAGACTAATCAAGACATGAGACATCAAGACATACAATCGTACAGTTAAATTATTAATGTTTATTTACTACATTATGTTTATTTATTACATTGAGGAATTAGACCACATTCAATATGAGCACCGTTCTCAGAAATAACACCGTGCATTCGGTGCACAACGTTCTCCACAGCCGTATGTAACATATCACGAGGATTATTCAGTACTGTCTTTTTTATGTTGTCCTTTAGAATAAACAAATTTGATACTCCACCAACATAAACTTGAGATTTCAGATAACCCCAGAGCCAAAAATCGCATGGCGTGAGGTCAGGGTACCGAGGCGGCCATGCAACTGGAAAACTACGACTTATGACTCTATCATCAGTGAAGTTTTGACGCAACAGCTGCTTTACCTTATTACTTATGTGTGGTGGAGCACCATCTTGCATAGAGATTGTCTGTTGGAGACGGTTTCTTTGCTGAAGTTGTGGAATAACAAACGTTTGCAGCATTTCGTGGTACCTTTTTCATTTATGATGCACGTTTGGGGTCCTGACGGAATGATGGTCTAAAAAAAGAATGGCCCAATTACGAATTCGGCTTTGAAACCACACCAAACAGTGACTTTTGGGGAATTTAATGGGATTTCGTGTGTGGCTGCTCAGAAGCCCAAATTCAGCTATTTTGTGTGTTTACACCCTTTGAGATAAAAATGACACTCATCTTCCCACAGAATGTGCTTTGGGAAAGAATCATCAATTTATACCCTGGCAAGAAACGATAAAGCGAATGTCACTCGCTTATCATAATCACTTGGTTTCAGTTCGTGCAAGCGGCTGATTTGGTTGGGGTAAAATCCAATAACGCGCCGCAAAACTCTCCATACCGTGGAATAATTCATGTCGAATTGTCGAGCTATACCCCGGGCACTGATAGTACCAGCAATGGTTCCCTGCGATCCTTCGACAATTGCAGTTGTCACATCAGTTATTACATCTTCTTATACTGGTTTACGTCCTCTCCCAGCGCGAATGGTCAGTGACCCCGTTTCCTTGAACTTCTTAATCATTTTCTTAAGACCATTCGGCGATAAAGGCCCCTTTCGTAATTTTTCTCTGGTTCGAAATTCCCGAAGAGCTACGGATGCATTACATCGATTCATGTAATACAGCTTCACCAGTAACGCACGTTCCGGTAACTTGAGAGGCATGTCCACAAGAGCTCGTTTACTTCAGCTGAGTTTATTTGTCGGAGCTGTCTACTACTTGCTTTTATAGTTCCTATTACTGGCGCTGTCATCGCACAACATTTGCATTTTTCTTTGATACCAGTGTTTTATGCTAATTCTCGTTATTGTAAGCTACAGCAGCGCCACAAAATGCCCTAGCGGCGATTTTTTGAACTTTCCCCCCCCCCCCCCCCCACGGAATCCTATTTCCCATGTTTTGATTAGTCTAAATACCAAGTTTGGTGCCATTTCGACTATTAGATCGCGCTACAGGGCGCTCTAAACACTGTCACTTTAAAAAAGATCACCCTGTATTTTTTTACAATAAGAAAACGGCTTGCTGTATGACTGCGCTTATTGCATAATGCGCTGTGGGAAGAGTTCGGTCCATTCTATAATTTGTTTAATTTTTTAGCATTTTAGTTAATTATACATTTTTTGGAAGATAACAATGTGTATATACATGGCAGTGAGAAATTCATGCTATACACACCATACGTACATTTCATCAATAATATTATTTTTCAAATTTGAAGACAGTTAAATACAAAATTTTTATCCTTGTTTTATTTTTCCCATACTTGCAGATGGAAAATAAAAGAAATGCCTTTCACACACATTAGTGCTAGAATTTGTATAAATTTAGTAATAAATCAGGTACATACTAAATTTAATGAGAACAATGGCATACAATGCGTGCTTTTAAATAAGGCACCTAATTAATTAAGTAAATAAAATTTAATGTATGCATCATCATAAGAAGTCAGAGTTTACATATAAAGCAAGTAATGATTATGCTGATATAAATTATTCGCACGTCTGAAAACCCGAGTCATTTATTTACAGTTTTATTCAATCCTATTCTACTTTTAGCATAGCTAAAAGTTAAGTTTATATTTTTTTTCGAAGTCTTTTTGTAATAGGTTATCTCTATTTGTATGTATTATTGACCTTATCCGTATGAAATGGAAAACATTTACTTCCAAGGGAATATCTCCCCTCATGCATTCAACTTTTCTTTGATAAAACCTAAAATTGTAGAGACATTAAGAGTTTTCGGAAGCCGTAGAGATGAAGAATGAGCAATGCCCTCGCCGGGACTCTAACCACGGACCTCTCGAATACGCGCCGAGTGTGCTGACCACTTACACCACGAAGGCATGCTAAGACGGTCTTATATACTTACCCTTTTAAAGGGCTACTGGGGATTAAGGAACCCAATCGCCAAATCCTGGTGGTGGAAAATCATCATCCACCAACGTTTTTAGTTCGGGCCCTACTATAAAGACATTAGGATATTTGGAAGCAAAAGACATGAAAAATGAGTAATACCCTCGCCGGGACTCGAACCTCGGACCTCTCGAATACGCGCTGAGCGTGCTGATCATTTCACCTCGAAGGCATGCTAAGAAGGGGGAGAAATACTTCATAAACTAATACGATGGAATTATTTTACCAATATTTCTGCGTATCCATAACTTTTCTTGAAACTTTCGGTAAATTTTAAAACAAATACTCTCCTGTTTCCTGAATTTATTATTCATCTTGGCATTCCTTAATTTTCTATATTAACTTATACTTATTAGATTCTTTATAATATTCTTTTATAATTGGCAATTCAATATCCGCTAAAGACTGATATTACTAGGCTATAAGCATGACTACTTTTGCTGTTTCATCAGCGGTCTTATCATTCTGATGTAATTAGATGCTTGATCTGGTAATATCTGATGTAATTAGATGCTTGATCTGGTAATATCTGATGTAATTAGATGCTTGATCTGGTAATATCTGATGTAATTAGATGCTTGATCTGGTAATGCTATTTTAGTCTAACCTTAACTGACTTGAAGCGAATTATCACTATGTCTGAAAACAACAACAAAGTATTGAGAAGGTTAAAATATCTATTTTATTCAAACACAATTTAGCATATAAGGACTTTCTGTGCAGCTACAAATAAGCGCAACTCGTAATAATGCAACTAAATCGAACAGCCCAATTTAAATCAAACGTTGAACAGTTGTTAAGGTCTACATAATTAAATAATATACTAGAAGCTGGCTCACTACTCTAACAGAACGTCAGAATTAAAGTGTTGGTAGCGAGAAACCCTGCAAAACCGAATAATTACAACTGTTAGAGCTTTCAAGAAATGAAACAGGTAGCGCACACACTATGCCAGAATTACTCTATAAAAATCTCAGTTTAAATACTCTCTACTAATTTCCATTCTGGTGAGGAGTAAGGAAAAGAGAAAGCTATTGTTACGAATTTTGTATATAGCTAGATGATTTTAGTGCAATTGTGTGTGAAACTGCTGTCTTTCTTTTTTATAATGTAACATGAAAATCTTAAGCTATGCCAAAAAACTAAGGATACATGGGTAAGTCCATTTAACATTCAGTAAATGGGTATCTCGGTAATTTAGCGAGATATCGCTAAGCTGAGAACGGTTTCGGCGACTAATTTTTTCTCCAAATTTGGCGACTAATTTTTTTCTCCAAATTTGGCGACTAATAGGTCACCAATCTTGGCAACTATTTGGCCACATTTTGGTCTGGTCCCTGTATCAGAGTAATAAATATTGTAATTGAATAAATGTAATTGGTCACTATATTAACTGCAACTGTAATTAGACCCCCGTATTGCCTTCAGTAATTTCGAGAAGCAGAAAGTACAAAAATTATCTCAGCGGCCGGGTGAAAGCTATATAAGGACGCAGAGAGCATTTGCTGTCAGTTGTTGCTGTTAGCTCGGAGTGAGTTCTGAGTATTGAGATATCTCCGGGTAGCTTTCTCTTTAGCTGAGCTTTGCATTGCGTTGTGTTTAACGTTCATAGTAGTTTGAAATGTAACTAATAATTATAATTTGAGATATTATAAAGTGTTGCAAGACTGGTTTTGTGGACAGTTCAAGATATCTGAAGTGTTTCTTTTGATAAAATAAATTTTATTGGCCTATAATGGGAGCTGTGTGCATTCAATATGTTACCAACCCGTACGCACGCAATACTATAGTAAAGACTGGTTAATTAACATAAGTTTCTCTACAATTTGGATCCAGTTCAGTCTTATTTGAGACTTTTTGCCTTTTAGACCGTTTATGAGCTCTTTTATTGCACAGATACTTCAAGGACCGGGAAAATATTATTATACGGAATGAAAGAAAAAGGACATGAAACTTACATTTAGGTAATTCATCAGTGCTTCCGCGGGATCTAGGATTAAATAAGATGCTAAGGCAAATTCTGCACAAACAATGCAAACATATATTTCTGAAAAAAAAATAATAACAATATTTAGAGAATCAAACATTTAATATTGATTTTAATATAATAATTTTTGAAAAAGTTCGAGTTTGTCTGTGCAGAACAGTAATGTTACTTGTTAAATGTTTCGTGTTATAAAATAAATTTACAAGCTCAGTAACTATGCAGCTAAGATTTGAAAATACTAAATTAATAAATTACACGATTAAAAATTTACTTTCATTTTATCACATTTAGGATGAATGTGTCTTGAAATTTTTAGAAACACAATGCATGTTTTCGTAATGTTTAAGCAATTAAATTGCTGCATTACATTATATAAAATTACCAATAAAATGCGACGTTCTTATTGTAATTACTCTTTATTGAATATGTGCAATGAGAACTCTATGATAACCCATTTTCTTTGATAGTAATTAATTGTTTTGATTAAGTGTCAAAACTATGACGAACTTTTTCGCTTTAATATTCAAAATTGATGCTTAATCAGAAATAGGAATAAAAATCATGTACTGTCACATCATGATTTTCGTAGACTCGCACATGTTTCGCAGAATAGCTTTATGTGTATATTTATAGAAGTAATGCAGTATTTTAAAGAAAGTATGTCTACTTGCTGGAATGGAACAAACCAATATTTAGAGAATTATCAATTCAATAACTCAGGAAATTATTGTTGCGAAAAGTCCAACTACGGTGAGATAGCTTCTCCTCAAAGCGGGGTTAGGACTGCCAGAAAGTAACAGAAAAACGAAGGGTTGCCACATTTGGCCCGAAATCCTCCATGTGGCGATATTTGGTGACAAAATTAGCGATATGCCATAGACGGAGCGAGAAAATTCTAGAACGTATTTCTAGCGGTTTTTCTCGGGAATATTATCGAAGGTAGGTTAAAGCCATATATACCCTGCCTGTACGCGGAGTAGTATAGTAGTAGTGTCTTAAGTTTAAAGATTAGTTTGAGAGCTATCGACCGAGTAGGGAGCTATATCTTACTGTCTTGCCGTGAAGCTGTCTTCACCTTTATAGCCTGAAGGCTGTATTGCTGATTGTTATAGCCTTTGTCGTAGTTTTTCGACGAGTGTAAATGTGTTTTCGGAACTGTCCTGTGTACCAGTGTTTGTTGGTGAATAAATTGGGTTTTGATTTTCGTCGAGTGTTGCCATCAATTACTCCAACTCCACGATCACGTAGAACGCAACATTATATTTATAGATATTCAAATGAAGCAGCTTAATATGAGCACTACACGGATATGGAGGGATGCCTCGAGGAGACGTTTTAAGGGAAATTGACTAGTATCCACGCTGTACACAGGTAAAACCATGAAAACGACCATGCAGCCAGTCCCTTCGCCTGGACTCGTACCCCAGACAGAACTACCAGTATTCAGTAGCTTTTGCGGTTCAACCGCTAGAGGGCCTAGTGTAACAGCTTCTCTACATATTCCAGGTGCTCCAGTGTGCCCATGCTTTCTATTTAACTTCCCTTTTCTTTTTCACGGCCTTCCAAAACCTTCATTTGGCAAAATCGTATAGCTTACAAAGTTCTTATGCTTCGCCATCGCATTTCTGTGCTTCCTTCACTTATATTTTCAAAATTTGAAGTTCCATAAATGATTCAGCGAGACCTGTAATTTTTGTCTCTTCATTAGCAAAACTTTTTATTTTACGATATTGCATATCACTTTCTTTTCCATCCGATCATAATAAAGAGATACACTACATGAAAAAATGTCGTAAATTTTTCTCCTCCTTCATGCACTAATCTGAGAGTGTTCTTGAAGGATGATGCATTGCTATTTCTCAAAATAGATAATCTCCAGTACAGCGTATAAATTAAATGCTAGTTTTTACTTAAAACTGAAATCATAGCAGATTATTATTGCTATTGAAAAATAAAAAAATATCAGCTCTAAGAAATTAAGATGACCATGAAAAAGCATTTTAGAATGTTGCAAGAAGAAAATATGAAGAAAGTAGAAGTTAATATTTAATAAACTAAAATTTTTTTAAATTTCATAATTTCTGAAAGATACTGAACTCATTTCATTCAAATTAGTGTTTTCATAGATGCATCTTCCTTCATTTTTTCCTGCAACGCTACTATTCCTCTTCTCTTCAAACCAGTTTCTATCGCCCAAGAAAAATTACATTAAGATTAACGTTGTTTGAATAGTATATTTCATAAATACTATATATTTCATAAAGGAAGCTGCATTTACTAAGTATAATGTTAGAATTCATAATTAAGAGGTAACGCAGATGACAATTAATTATTCAGTTACTCATTTCTGTTCAGTGGTGTTTCAGTAATAATTTCTGAACTCATAGTTTTTAAAAATGAATAAAATAATAAATAATAATAATAATAATAATAATAATAATAATCCTTTAATAAAAAGAATGGAAAAACTGCTGTTAGTGGAAGTGAAGAAAATTAAATATGAAGAGTAATTATTTAACTAATAATTACTCTTCATATTTAATTGTGTGTTGGAATAAAAATTAACTCATTCAATTCTCCAAACCTTCTTGGTAATAAATATTTCCTTTCAGGTATAAGCATTATAAGCATGCAGAAAAGCAATAAATTTAAGCATGCAGATTTAATCTTATTATAATCCGAGCACGATTTTCAGGGTTTTTTTTTTAATTATTTTCTTATCCGATTAGGATAAGAACATATCGCAAGCTTATGGAAGAGTTTTGTTGTTTGCTTTATACAAAAAGAAATAACCATGTTATAGATCTAAAATGAACGTACGGTTTGAAAAAAAGTGCCTTTTATAAGGTGCTCCTGTGACAAATATGATAGAAGCAGCAATGTAAGACATCATATTCATTTTCAGTATTGTAGTTCCAGAATCTGATGGATCCGAAACAAGGGCATTTTCTTTATCGAATTTGAATGGTTCGTACCTATTAAAGAAGGAGAAAAAATAAACAAAATATTAAAATTAATCCATAAAGAAAGGCATTTAAAGTAATATGGTTTTATCATTTACACAGGGTATTCGAAACAGGCAATGTCAGATTTAATATTTCATGAAATGCTGATAATATGCATGCTCTCTCAGTTAAAAACTATCTCAAAATAAGTTAGAGAATTTTTCTAATTATTAAAACTAGTAAAATACTGCTTTAAAACGTTAAATACTAAATGTTCCATACTTTTAACTATCAAATTCAAGGAGATAATATTAATAGAATTTATTAATTTGTAGCATTTTTTAACGGCAATTAGCGAGTTATTATATGCAGGTTTTAACCAGATTTAGGTAGACTTTATAAAACGAACGTTACTTGTTTTAGAGAGTGATGATTCCGTGCTGGGTAAACAGCACTAATTATTAAATGTTTAGCTGTCTCAATGGAACTAAACATTATGCATATCGCCACGAAATTTGCACATAAAACTATGGAATGTATTGTATTTAACTTGTTAACATTCTGAATATTATAATAATTGGAATTTTTACACTGTGCGAATTGATGGAATATCACCTTTAATTCCATTCTCAACGCGAACTGGCCAGCTCACTCAAAGGTAATTGCATTTGCAGACGATGCAACCTTTGTAGTTAGTGGCAGAAGCAGAGACATTATAGCAAATAATTGTAATGAAGTTATCTCAATGTTTGACAATCTGTGCCGGGAAAAGAAGTTAAAAATTTCTGAGACCAAGTCCAAATACATGATATTTCATAAGCCGGGGCGAACAATCACACGAAATCCTTGTATCTCTATGCAGGGGAGGAAAATCAAATGTGTTAAAGAACTAACGCTCCTTGGCATCACGTTGGATGAGGCTTTCACTTGGATATCCCACCTACGGGCGCAACGTGAGAAAGCGCACCGCATTGCAAACAGCCTCAAAAGAATGCAGGGATCAAAATGGGGGTTACGCCCTTACATCTTAAAAATTCTCTATTCTACAGCTGTAGAGAAGATAATTACTTATGGAGCGGCGATCTGGGCCTGCCCGATGACGATAAGAAAAGCCAAAGTGCTAAACAGCATTCAGAGACCTTTCGTTCCTGCTATAACTAGGGCGTACCGAACGACTTCAACAGCAGCCGCATCAGTCCTAGCAGAGCTAATACCACTGCCAATTAAAGCGATGCAGGAGGCTGCAATTGATTCAGTTTTCCAACTGCAAATGTGTAAGACTTTCGGGGACGCCACTTATGACGCCTCTGAATATGAGTTCAAGAGTTCTCAGCTGGATACGCACCCGTCCCTTTACGGGAACGGAGACTTCACGTACCACGACCCAACTCTCGCACCAAACACACACGGCCCAGGAGTTATCATATTTACAGACGGGTCCAAATTAGATGGAGATGTGGGGTGCGCTTTTGTAGCATATAATAAAGGAGATGTACTAGCAACCTGGAAAGGGCATATGAACCCTGGAAACACAGTGTTCCAGGCGGAAGTTCTGGCACTGCATAAGGCAATAGATTGGCTAATAACATCCCACCAACGGTACGCAACAATCTTCAGTGACAGCCTCTCAGCAATTCATGCAATTAAAAACCCACGACATTCAGCGCTTCTTATTACGGAGGAGCAAAAAACGCTAAGAGAGAACACCCCCACTTCAAAGATCCGCATATCCTGGGTAAGGGCACACGCTGGAACCGAGGGTAATGAGAAAGCAGACGAATTGGCGAAGGAGGCAGCCCAAAATCAAAACTTTTTCTAAGTTTCGATTTTGCTGCCGAAATCGCACCTAAAACGCAAAGCGCGGTTAACGGCCCTAAGCCTGTGGCAGGAGGAATGGGATACAATCCAACAAGGCCGGAGAACCCATGACTTTATAGATAGAGTGACGACAGATCGGGTAATCTCCGCACCCTACCTCACGCGCTTCATAACGGGTCATGGACCTTTCCCGTCTTATTTCAAAGACAGAGGCATATCTACCACCAATATGTGTGTCTGCGGCAATGAAGGATCGCCTGATCATTATCTTGCGGAATGCCCTTTAACATTAGTTTCGGTGGACCTGAGGTCCCGTTCAAGCGCTTTCTAATAAAACAACCGGCACTTACAAATAAAATTAAATGTATAATGGATAAGCTCGAAGCGCTTGGACAAGAGCTGTGTCAAGCAGAATGATGTCTAGGAAGCTCCAAGTAGTGAGCTAAGTTATGTGCAGCAAATTATTCGCTTAGTAAATCTATATTTATATGCCTGGTATCACTACATATGTACTGCTTGACGTCCTGTTTTTGTCTTTTTGTACTAATTCACAAAAAGTCATGTTTCTGTATGAAATGTTGTATAGGCCATGTATGCTATGACAATATGCTATGCTATGTTCAATCACATTTGTCTATGCTATGCTATGCCCACCTGCTGTACAGGTCATGTTATGCTGTTTATATATATATATTTTGTTTATTATAAAAATGTTTTGTCAATATATATGCCTCTAAGCTATGTTCATATGCAAGGCTATGTTCTGTATGCCATGCTGGCTATATGACGCTGTGTATTTTATGTCGTAAATCTGTGATGTCATGTTATGTCGCATTACTATGTATATTATGTCTATGAGATGCTATGGTATGTCGCTACGCTATACCCATCTTTCATGTAGTTAAGTTATGTTGTGTATTTAATGCTGTAATTATATAATCCTTATTCTATGCTATGTCACATGATGGTGCAATGTTAATGCTGTGTCATGTTATGTCTACGCTAAGCTATGATATGTCATCATGCAATGTCCACCTGTCGCATAGGTCATGCCACACTGCGAATTGTATGTTGTAAATATGTAACCACAATATGTCTTATTTATGCTTAACTATGTTATGTTGCTATACTATATCCACCTGTCATGTGTTTCTCCTTTATGATCTTTTTTCTTATTCTTTACATTTAACAATATTGATAAGTGAATTTTTGCTTGCCTTTCGTGATGTCTATCCACAGGAACGCTTGGAATTCCGTTTCATTTTTATCACACAGAAGCTTTATTTACAGCTATGTACAACAATTGTCTGCTTACATTAGAACATTCATCACGTTTTTTTTTTTGGTTGCCAATACATCTATCTCAAAAATCCGCAATGTGGTAAGAAAAGTATAAGCTAAAAGTAAAAAACGCTGCGCCCTCTCGTGGCCAGCTACATAAACTGTAACATCCTCCCCCTCGATGATTTGGTTCATCAAAGGATTGGATTCTGAAGTTATCTTAAACATTAAATGTTTTTAATGTTCTACAAGTTTAAATGTTCATAGATACAGTGTTCGCAATTTAAGTTCATTGTATTCAGTTCAAAGAGTTCAAGTCATTTTTAATGGGTACAATAACTGCACAGGACGACGAAGATGAGTTCCATTAGCTAAACGGACAGTGCAAGCCCTTATTTTCCCATCTCGTCCTGGATGACACTCCTGTACAAGTCCCATCTTCCATAATAATCTTGGTAATTTTTCTTCATGTACTAGAACTACAGAGCCTTTCAAAAGATCTGTTACGGCATTACCTCTCTGAATTTGTTTTACGTTTCGAATTTCAAGTAAGTATTCTCTTTTCCATCTTTTCCAAAACTCTTCTAATAACCTTAGCCGGTATTTATATCGCCTTGTTAAATTTTCTTTAGTTGAATCAGGTTCAAGAATTTTGCCAGATGGTAAGGATGTCAGTCTTCGTCCAACTAGAAAATGAGCTGGCGTCAGCGGTTCTGGTTCCCCAACTTCACTATAAACATATGTCAGTGGACGCGAATTCAATATCGCCTCAATTTCAATTAAAACTGTTTCCAGCTCTTCAAATTTAAGTGAAGCCTTCATGAGTATTTTCTTCAAACATGACTTGATAGATCTAACAAGCCTTTCCCAAAAACCGCTCCACCAAGCCGCCTTCTCCACATTGAATTTCCACTCAATACCTTTATTACCAAAATAATTTTGAACTTCTGTGTCCTTGATGGTATTCCATAGTTTTTGTAAATCCTTGTCTGCTCTTTTGAAGGTTTTTGCATTGTCTGAATATATTATTCGACATACTCCTCTTCTTGAAATAAATCTTCTAAAGGACAGAAGAAAATTGTTTGCTGTTTGGCTAGACACTAGTTCCAGATGCACTGCTCTGATTACAGCGCATGTATACAGAGCAATATAAACTTTCCCAGTTTCATCCTTTGTACTCATAGGACCAGCAAAATCAAGTCCTACAACTTCGAAGGGATTTGCCTCTGTTATTCTTTCGATTGGTAAAGGAGCGATATCCTGACTTAGTGGCTTAGCTTTAAATCTGACGCAAATCACACACTTGTTAATATTACTCTTTACACGCTGTCGACCCTTAAATATCCAAAATTTTCCCCTAATTTGAGTTTTCAGCTACACCAGCGTGTGCTTGCGTTTCGTGACAATCTTTAATGATATGATCTGTGAAATGAGACTTCTCAGGTAGTATTGCTGGGCCCTAACATAATTGCTGTAAAATGTTTAATGGAACGAAATGAATAGCACTTTGTTAGGATATATTTGGAATCATAAAGCAGATAAACTGAAATTTCGAATTAAGGATGAATTACTCAAGGATCCGGCTGAGGAAATAACAAACGGAAGATTCTTCAAGTTGCGGGCGAACTATACGATCCTATCGGTTTCATATCTCCCTTTGTTGTTGCAGCTAAAATGATGCAATGCGGTAAGAAAAATATTACAAGCTAAAAGTAAAAAACGCTGCGCCCTCTCGTGGCCAGCTACATAAACTGTAACATCCTGTAAGTTACATTACGTTGTGTATTTAATGTTGTAAATATGTTATGTCACTATGCAATGACTGTATTCTATACTATGTCCCGTCGAATGCTATGCCATGTTATGTCTGTGCTGAGCTGTGTTATGTCGCCATGCAATGCTCTCCTGTCGTGTAGGTAATGCAACTCTAGGTACTTTATGTTGTAAACATGTTATGCTATAGATGGAGCGGGTCCCGGACTATACCCGATTAGTCTTTGAAAGCCGTCCGGGTGTCCGGCCCTGCTGTCACCTGTGCGAATTGGAGCAAAATGGTAAAATTTAAGTTCTGTATTTACAGATCTCTTATAACCACAGTTCTGAAAACGTTTATATCGAATCGTTTATATCGAAATATGAAAAGTTTTATATGAAAATGTATAAAATTATATGTTTATATGAAAAGTTTATATCGAAATTTCCCATATTTTTAATATGGAAAACTTTGTAACTAGATGAACATGTGTAGGATTAATATTTAAGAAAATAAAGCCTATAGCTTCCGTTTTCAGGACATTCCTTGTAAATAATTCGTTATAAATCAAAGAGTCTCAGTTTGGTACACTAAAGAATTGAATGTTAATACGTATCATCTTGATGCAATTATTCGCTTCATAATCAATGTATCATCTTGTTGCAATTATTCTCTTCATAATCAAAGATAATATAAAAGAGGTGAATAAATTTTCAGAAATTTTAAAAAACACTACATATGACACAGCTAATGAGTATGATTAATTACAACTAGGCTAATGAAATTTTCCACCAGCAAAAAAAACATCTTGAGCATATCTTAAGACTGTTGCTTAAATACTCAGTGCACATCCCTCAGACTTCCTACAATATCTCCTTAACATCTTCAAAACATTTTTCACAATGCAACATGTCACTCAGCACATTATCGCAGAGACTGAATGGAGATGAGATGTTCTCAGTACATCTCCATTCAATCTCTACGATAAAGCACTTAAAATTTCTTAAAAAAATCGTATAAAAATCATTACGATTTGAAAGCGATTTTTCATTTGCTTATCATGTCTCAGAGATATTCTCAGAATTTCTTCATGTGTTCCCTACGAAACAGTAATGGTTGTTACAAAGATTTACAAGGCTCTTAACAGTATGTCAGGAATACCCTCAGGATCATATCGTAATGCCCTACTAAGTTAATAAATTACTATACTCACAGAATTCTACGATCTTCGTACTAAAATTACAAACATAAAATTTTGCACCTTATGAGCAATGAAGCACTTGGAAGTACATATCTAAGATCAATAGTTACAATAGTTATTAATACACTTTTAGTGAATACTTAGTATTTTTAACAATAGAACCACAACAAAACATAGCATTGTAATGGTTCTGGGAATTCTTTTCCAGTTATGCAGTCTTACTCAGCGGTTCCCACAAACACTTAAATGTATTTTACAAGGTATTTTTGATTTTTGGTGGCATCATATTTAAAAAAAAACTCTTAATTTTTAGAAAAGTCCATAGAACATTTGGAGGTCAAAATTTACATATTTGGGTCGTTGTCAAGATTACAGTAAGCAAGGTTGTTGACTGTTTCCTCTTTCAGATCATAAATATTCTATTCCATGCAGTTGCACTTTTATAGCATTCTTGACATTTCATTTTCTTGTAAGTCCCTTGATATTACCAGTCACCTAATCTTTAAGATGTTCCCTGTGGTATTTTTAAGATGCACTAACGGCGTTTGCTTTAGCTTAACAACATTTTTTCGACTTAACATATGTACATAAAGCAATTAAAAATATTCTGATATAACCTCTGCACTTGCTTCACACAGAATAAAAGATGTGAATATGTCTCACGATGTTATTTCTGCATCTATTTCCATGAATTGCCGTCAGGCTTGATGCAGAACCCGATAGATGTTAAATTAAGAATCGTTAAAAATTCAGAAGTTTGGTTCCGCTCGCAAGGCAGCTACGTCCACTGGAAAGGCAGAGTTATTAAGGTTGAGCTTCTGGCCCATGTGCTTATCATGTTCGGGCTATTCAAAATGCACTATCCACTTCATGGTTTCACCTCATCTTTAAAACTATTAGGCTGCCCGTTAGGTTATTATATCAAACTTTGTCAAGTGGCAGGGAAATACTTTCTTCATATACTGTACGTATAAATTATAAATTCAACTCTAGAGAAAAAAATTTTCACTTTGAGACTGAGGGTACACAGAATTCATGATGGAGGGTATATGGTTGTGTTTTCTGTCTGGGCCATTGCATGTTAAGGAAGTATAGCTCTAAGACGTTCAGGGCAGTAGTATGGCATCCTTGGCAGGTACTTAAGAAGAAGGACCATTGTGCAAATTTAAGGCGGTTCTACGTATGAGGTGAGATGCTTGTTCTTCGTATTTAGGCATTTATGCAACACTATATTTTCTGCTACCATTTGGTATGAGATCCTAAGCATCCGCGAGGACAACGCAATAGCAAACTGCTATTGTTCTATATATACTGTCAGTACGTTTATGCATATTTTCTTTAATATGTTTGAGGTTACTAATTCAAGCATTAATCTACTATGACATTCAGATATTTGATTTGTCGTAGGATTTTAATACTTTTAGCATACATGAACCCCCTATTTGTCGCTTACCTGGAATTAAAATCTTGGCCTGTATTTTAGCTACAGAGTTACTAGCTTTTGTTCCAACGATTAGTTTGTGCATTTTGATAACATTATTTTACACTTTTTTTACTTAAAATTAGTAAAAAAAAAACAACCGTATATTTTGCGTAGGTTTAGCCAAAAAACTCAATTGATTTCGAGGGCAAACAGGTTTCTCTTCATAACGGGCAAATAAATATGCAAGACTGGAAAGTAGCGGGCGTAACGGACATATTTATACCCTACTGCAGTGAAACGAACGAGAAGGTAATTGTATTCCATTATACAAGTGCAAGCGCTGAATTCGTTACTATGTATAGTATACTATATACATATCCTCTGCTATGTATATAGGACTAAAAAAACTTTTTTTTTCACAAAAGGTGATTGTCGCGCTCGATATGCTAGTCTTCTAACATGGTGTGTCCACGTATTCCGCTAATAACACATATGAAGATATCTGTAGTGATGATGATAACTAATTGTTATTAATATGTACCCTACATTATTTAATAAGTATTCGATTTTTCTTTTTAAAAATTTTATTATGAAATAAATGTGTAAAATATATTATATTTATTATACAGTAAAATGGGTATTTTTTTTATCTGAAATGCCTTAAAACACTTATACATAACGCACCCTTACGAAGGGCCTACTTTTTATTTGAAACATTTTAAAACCTTGTACACAGAACTTTCAATCTTCGCGTGCATTCTGAAAAATAATATATCATTAATAATAATCTGTAAAATTACTTTCTAAGATGCAGTATATTTGACACATGAATTTTGATGTGCGGATCAAATATGGCTTTTAGTTCCTTAATTAGGAATTCTTTTAAAGATTTCATATCCCTCATGGCTTTTTAAATGCAATGTGAAAAGAGTTCAGTGTTGCTTGCACAGATGTAATACCCCGCATCCGAGCTCATATATGCATGCATATATTTTTTATATACTTGTGAATTGCTATAGACGAGAAACCGATGTGTGTCAGGTGCAAATCGGACCATGCAGCATCATTTAAGAGTTGTGAATTTCATTCCAGAGTTTATGAAAGGAACTCAAGGGGAATGTTCCAAAGTTGACACATTTCTTCACCAGCAATACTACTGTATAAAAATTCACCTCAGGAAAGAACTCGCCCAGCTCATGCGCACAATGCTTCTACCCAACAATCTGTGATGGACTTATTTTCTGATAAAAGTCCCAGTGATCGCCTGTCTAAAGTGTTAGAAAATGCTGACAGGTGCAAAAAGATGAACTCGCCACTTACAAAATTGAAATTAGCACTCTCACTTGTTAAACTTTTTGAAACAGAAGAAATTTAAATTTACAGTCAACGGAAGATGAAGCGATTTGAACCATCACGCAACTTTCCATTTCGCCATGGCAGATTAAGGATGATTCGGCAGAGGGGAAATGCTTATTAGTCAAGTAATGATCCCACTGCCTCGACAGAAGCTGGATGTATCATCGCAGTTTAGTGATCTTTAGGACCAACAGACGGCGAAAGACCAGAAGCTTAGCTTCTCTCAAGAGGCAAAGTACCGCTCCTCTTTCAGCTCCATCTCAATCGGTGACCATAAAACTTTGGATTTTTCACAGGTCAGGCTCTATATGGGATCTCTTTCAGGCTCTGCAGCAGCGGAAATTTTCCCCGTTGTGTACCAGAAAAAAACAATAAAATATTATACGTTTTAATAAGAAGTCTTTTCTAAAAATTATTGTCACGAATTTTGCTACACCTTAAAAATAAAAATGTAACTTCCAGATGCAAAATGTAATTAAATATATTATTAATAACATCATTAGTGATTTTCAGCTCTATACATAATAACATAGCATTTGGCTATGAAAGATGCATCAGTGCTGCGTCTATTTATATCATGTTTATAAAGGAAAAACCAAATAACAATTTATGAGCTTAATTCGTGATCTTAATTGCCCTGAAGATATATCGTAGCTAAGATCAGATAAGCTCTAGTAATACTTACCAAGATTGCGAAAGGCAGTACTGGTAAGCTATCAAATGGATTGCTGTTTGAAGTGCGATGAATGAAAAAATCGAAAATAACGGAACGATGCTGACAAGACTTCTGGTTGGAGGCCTTTTTGCCAGCCTTGGAAAAGCCCAAGTTGCACCAACTTAAAAAAAAAAGAAAAAAGATTATACATATTATTAAATCAAAGCATGTGGAATGAAGTTTCAGGTAACTTTGTGGCTGGTTTATTTACATAGCAATGCTAGTTAATAAAGTCGCCAGAATTTCTGATTTGATGATAAACAATAAATAAAAATAACTTTCTTCTTTTATATTTTCCAGCGGCCGAGCGGTAAAGTCGCTGAACACTGGTAGTTCGGTCCGAGGTTCGAATCCCGCGAATGGGCTGGCTGCATGGGCGTTTTCGTGGTTTTCCCCATGTGTAACGTGTATACGAGCCAGTTTCCCTTAGAAAGTCCTCCACGAAGGCATCCCTCCTCTTAGGCAGATAGCCCTCGAGGCTTTGCCGTATTCACACACACACACACTTCTTTTATATTTTCCGTTAGCTTTACATTTTCTGATTTTTTGCTGGGAATAAAGATCATGAAAAAAATAGCTAAAAGTCATTTATCTTTCGAATTTATTTTTCAGAGTTTTAAAGTTTTTATTTGACGCTCTAAAATCAGATTTATGAGCTTGTTTAGTTTTTATAAGCTTCACTTTGGCTGTTGAAGAAGTAGAAGAATATTTTATCAAAAAGTACGTGTTACATTTAAGAAAAACTTCTTATGAATCCAGTAGTACAAGAAGAGCAAAAGGGAAGGAAACCATCTTCGGTGTTCTCATTTGACGAAATTACATTTGTTAAATCCCTTTGAAGAGAGATGGTGCTTCCATTGTTACTGTTTTAAAAGGAATGTTATTACTTTTTTGGAATTGTTTCAATGGCGAAGCAGAGCGAGTGTGGTTCCCTGGGTGTCTTCCATAAATGAGTAAAATAAAGATAATGAGATATTATAGTTTGTTAATTAGTTTAATTAAGAGTTAAAGTCCGCACAAAATTAGTCGGACCATTTTGAGTGGTTCTGTAGAGCCGCAGCGACATCGGCTAAGTAAATAAGTTAGTGTAAAACAGTGAGTTTACCATTTTGTTTCTGAAGAATTTGTGTTTGTGGATTATAGCCAGATACTGAAGAAAGAAGTAAGTAACCCTTGAAACTCTTTTCATTACTAACTGTTGCGTTTAGTAAATTCTGACTTAAGTTTGTGTGGTCATTTTTTATTTTTGATAAGTGTAGCGAAAATGACTACGAAATTGAAAGTTTTTCTCACTAAAAAGGAGAATTCAGAAAACTATCTTATCGAAGTTGTAAAAGAAACTTTCTGAACCAGAATCAAGTGTTAGTGATTTAGACTTGTTAAAAACTAAATTTAACAATTTGCAAAATGAATTTGATAATACTTTTGATTCCATTAAGTGCTGAAGAAAATATCGAAAACATATTCAGTGAGCAAGATGAAATCAATAGTAGTATTATTGATATAGAATTTGAAATATATAACAGATTGTCGAAAGCTGTTAAAGAGAATAATGTGAAAATGCAGTAATTTCTGAAAATTCTGTTGTGCGTTTACCTAAGGTTTCTTTACTCGCATTTTCAGGAGAAATGCATTCTTGGCTTTTCTTTAAAGATATTTTTAAAGCGAGTATTGATCAAAACCCTAATTTCTCAGATGCTGTAAAATTGCAATATTTGAAATCAGCACTGAAAAGAGATGCCTTTAGAATAATCCAAACGATAGCTATAATGGATAATAATTATAATATTTATAAGTTAGCATGCTCTCTCCTTGAAGAAAGATACTCAAACCCTAGAGAACAAGTGTATGCTCATCTCAAAAGATTTATGAGTATTCCCGTTATTCAAAACGAGTCAGCTTCTGAGATTCTAAACTTAGTTGATGTTACAAGTGAAGTTGTAAGATCGTTAGAATGTGTAAAGTTACATGGCATTTCATCCATTATATTTGCCTTTATTCTTAGCCAGAAACTTGATCAGAATACTAAGTTATGGTGGGAAAGGAATTTAAGGAAAGAAATAATACCGAACATCACAGATCTATTAGAATTTCTAAAAGATCACATGAAAACATTAAACGTTTCCAGAATTCCAGTAATGCCTAAACGAAGTCAACCAAAGCAGTGGTTTCAGGTATGACTGAGAAACATGCATTTATTTGTAAACTGTGTAATGCGGAACATAAATTATTTAAATGTCCTAAATTAAAAGAATTCAGCTGTTATGAGCGAGAAAAAGTTTCGATTCCCCAAAATAAAACAGTTGTGAATCGCGTCTCCGTCGGATCAAAAGTCAGAGGCGAGTCAGTCTACGGAAAATACGAGATTCAATGTTCGCGACGAGCCATTCATAAGTAAGGATAACGAGTGTTTTATGACAGCTACTAATGTAAATAAAACTTTTAATGCAGGTAATAGAGTCCTACTATCGACAGCAATTGTTTATATTAAGGGAAATGAAGGTAGAAATATTTCCAGCCAAGAACTTTGCTTGACAGTAAAAGTAAGACCCATCTTTGTTCATCGGAATTAGCTGAAAAGCTTCATTTGCAAAAGGAAAATGTAAACATATTAGTAGGATGTTTATCTGGGATTTCAACAACGGTGAAATCAAAAATGAGTGCGGTTATTTTAAATAGAGAAAACACGTACAGTCTTAAACCAGATATTTTCGTTTCCGAAAATTACTCATTTGATGCCTTCTAGACAAATTGATGTCCGTAATATTGCGATTCAACTAGGAGTTACGTTAGCTGATCCAGACATTCACAAACCGGGTAAAATTCAGTTACTTCTTGGATCTAAAATATTTTTCGATTTGATAAAATCTGATCAAATTTATGTACCCAATACACATTTAGTATTAAAAAAAACTCAGCATTTGAATATTTGGTGGGTGGAAGCATTGAAGATTTACCACATGAGAAACAATTAATGCATTGTGGGTTAATTTATGACAATGCCGAGACACAGCTGAAGAAGCTTTCTGATTTGGAATCAATTAGTATTAGAGATGATCCCAATTCGTACAATGAAGATAAAGCATTAGAGATATTTAATAAAACTATTAGTTTCAAAGATGGTATGTTTTTAGCCTGCCTTGGAAAAAGATTTGGGAACATTTAGGCGACAATTTTGGCGTCGCAGAAAAAGAATAAAGATTCTGATGAGAAAAATGCAGCATGGTAATGCAATATACTTGAAATACATAGAAACTTTAGAATAGTACCTATATCAAGGGATAAGAGAAAGAGTATTAGATTCTACGAAACCCTTAAACAAGCCAGCTTTTTATATGCCTCATCAGGCAGTTTATAGAAAAGAAAGCATTACGACTAGAAATGCGTATAGTACCTGATGCGAGCTCACATGAAATACGTAGTATGTCCCTAAATTATTGTTTGAGGCCTAGTATTAATTTGAATCAAAATATATTTCACTTGCTGATGTATTTTAGACTTGATAGAGCTGCAATCTTAGGAGATATCGAAAAGGCATTTTCACAGATTATTTTAGCTGAGAAAGATTGAGATTTTTATTTGTTAAGAATATTGCTATACCTTTCCAGAATACCGAGGAACAGTTAGAGGTGTATAGATTTAAAAGTGTACTCTTTGGTGTTAATTCCAGTCCCTATCTGTTGGCGGAAACTATAAAGCTGCATATTAAAAAGTACAGAAATGTGTATCCTAGTACCTTTCAAATTTTTGGTACATGTATGCATGCTCATGATCTTGTTACAAGAGCAAATGATGTATCAGAAGCCTTAAAAATTTCAATGGAAGCAAAGGAAATTATGCGTGGAGCTGGGATGAATCTACGCAAGTGGGTGACGAATGATAACCGTTTAGTTAAAAAATCTGATGTGTGCACCACATGACTTCCTTGTACAGAATATTAAATTATACGCATTTTTCTTGCATTTTATTTAAACTTATTAGATTGAATTAAATTTACTTCGTCGATAGCGCATAAACCACAATAGAATAAAATACACTCTTTAAACTTTATTGTATTTGTTTACCATAACGATACTCTTGCCCTAGGTTCACTTAGCAGCGTTATATTTTATTCATTTTTTTAACTCAGAATGCATAAAATTTATATCATCTTAAGAATTATCTAATCGTTGCCACATGTTCTATTCAAATACCATAATAAATCCGAAACGATGTATAAAAGAAATTAAACAAAGAACAACAACAACAACAACAAAAATAAATAAATAGATAAATAAATCTGAAAGGTTTCAGATTTTAAATTACGTCCAAAATGGCGTTTTTTTAACGTTTTGTGTGTTACACGCGATTCCAGAGCCAATGATAATAGACGTAAATAAAAATCGATTAAGCTGGTATCAGAGAACACAAAAAAGTAGTTCAATTTATTTGGAAAAAATGGTCGAATGACTATTTAGGTACTCTGCAGCAGAAAAACAAGTGGATGGTAGAGAATGACAATATTTCTGTTGGTACTACGGTACTCGTCAAGGAGGACTATCTGCCAATTTGCAAATGAATTTTAGGTCAGGTTATTAAAGTCTATCATGGATCTGACAATAAAGTAAGAACTGTTAAAATCAAGACAAAATTAAGAGAATTAAAAAGAGCGATCACAAAGATCGCCTTGCTTCCTATAGAAAACTGAACTGCTATTTTTGCATATGTAAAAGAAAAATTGTAGTTTGTTTTAGTATTGTATATCTGCCAACCTCTAAAGATAAAAATTCAGAAGATTTCTCCAAAATTCAGAAGAACACGAAGAATTAATATCATGCTTTGATATTAAAAAAATAACAATTTATACAAATAGAAAAAAGAAAATTGTACTTACATTAGTAAATCTCAATTAAGTAGTAACTAAAAATTTTATTAGGAAACATAAAACAAGAACTTAATGTTAGACAAAAAAATTATTGCAATGAATTTAGAGTGCATTTTTTGGCTTTAGCCAAAAATTCTTTGGAAAATTTCCTGTCATAACAATTAGTTTCCTCATAACATTTAGCAATTAAAATGTTTTCTAGAGTTTTTGGTGAAATTGAAGAACGAAACATGGTTTTGTTTTTCTTTACAACACTGAAGACTCTCTCGCACTCAGCATTACTGTGTGGAATTACGAGAATAGCACATAAAACTCTTGCTAGTCTATCATATTTTGGTGTTCCATCAGCTCTTTTTATTCTTTTTAAGGTACCAACGAGGACATCAAGTCTATCTTCTCCAGAACTGGCAAATTCTTCAAACTGTGCAGCAGAAAATTGGTCCTGTAGTTCATCTAAAGCATCATTATGGCATTCATTTTCTTTAATTGTTAACAAAAATGGAAATTTACCAATAAAAAAACGAATCTTTTCAAAAGATGAATTTTCAGTTTGTTTCAAATTTGCCACTTCAGCATTTAAAAGAACTTCATTTTGCAAAGGAAACTTCCTTACAATGTAATCACAGGCTGAGGAAAAGTACAGTGGATGGACAAAAATATGGAAACACCTTGTGAAGTGCATGTTTGAAAAGAAAGATTGATTTTAATGAAATATGTAGGTGGCGCTGGCGTTTTTGACTACTGACGCCACCTATACAACTTCGTAAATGTGCTAAACAGTTCAGTTGTTGTCGGAGTACTGTTATGTGAGGTTGTCATTGCATTATGTCAGAGTTAACAGACTTCGAACGTGGGTAAATTGTTGGAGCACGTATGGTAGGTGCTTCCGTAAGCAAGGTAGCCGAGGTGTTTAGTGTTTCAAGAGGTAATGTATCGAAGATTTATTCCGCATATTTGAAAAGAGGAAAAACATCATCTGCTAAATCACAGCGCGGACGAAAGTGTGTCCTGAGTGATCGTGACAGGCAATCATTAAGGGCAATTGTGACGAAAAATAAGAAGACCACAGCTGCAAAAGTTACTGCTGAAATGAATGTTGTGTTACCGAACCCTGTGAGTACCAAAACAATTAGAAGGGAGCTTCATAAACAGGGAATTGCTGGCCGTGCTGCAATTGAGAAGCCACTCATCAGTGATGCTAATGCCCGTAACAGGAAAAGGTGGTGTTTAAGTCATAAAACCTGGACTATAGAGAGCAGTGGAAGCGAGTAATACGGTCTGACGAGTCTTCTTTCACATTGTTTCCCACTTCTGGCCGAGTTTACGTCTGGAGAACGCCATTTCAAGCCTATAATACAGACTGCTTGTTGCCAAGAGTGAAACATGGCGGGGGTTCTGTTATGGTTTGGGCATCCATATGTTGGTTCTCTGCTAGCCCCATGATAACTGTGTCAGGGCACTTATGTGACTTATGTGAACATTTTGGCCGATCAAGTTCATCCCATGGTACAAACTTTGTTCCCCGATGGTGATGGTGTCTTCCAAGACGACAAAGCCCCTATTCACACAGCTCACATTGTCCAGGACTGGTTTTCTGAGCACGAGGATGAGTTGTCCCCTCTCCCCTGGCCACCACAGTCACCAGTTCTGAATATTATCGAACCTTTGTGGTCTACATTGGAACAGAAAGTGCGTTCTGGTTATCCACCGCCAACATCGTTATCTGAACTTGCCACCGTTTTGCAGGAAGAATGGTATAATATTCCCTTGGCAAACATACAGGAACTGTATTTATCCATTTCGAGAAGACTGCAAGCTGTTTTGGATGCCAACGGGTTTCATACACCATATTAAGCAAAGAAACATGTTTTTTTAAAGGTGTTTCCATATTTTTGTCCAACCCCTGTACTTTCTAACACATTGAAAAAATTCCTTTTTTCTCATGATCTTTCAAAGAATTTACAAGTTCCCTGGTTTGATTTCCAATTATAAGATCATTGTCATCCTTTTGATTTGCCAAGCTATTATAGGCAACACGAATCAACACACTGTTTTTCACAACGGACGGTTTTACAAACAAGATCATTAAGAATTTGGATAAGCAGGGGAGATTTTGGCGAAGCTGATTGTAGAAGGGTATTTACACTTTCAAATATCTTAATGGTACTTAACACAAAACTACAATATGCTTTGTTCAAATCCGAAGAAAGAAGATAGAAAATCTTTTCCTCCCGGCTAATAGAAGACTGTTTCTTCTTCATTTCAACTTCTTTATAACAAAGTTGACCTTTGAGGGTCTTCTAAGCATTTTCTTTTTAAAGGGTTTGATTCTATGTGTTGGCTTTTCCTTTTTAAAGCATTTTGATTAGAAGCAAAGTTGGTTTTCGGAATCTTATATGCCGACAAATTTGATGGGATCTGTGGTTTCGTTTTGGTCTCTTCGTGGAAATATTTTAGCAATGCATCCCACTGTTCAATAAACCTTCCTAGCGCTCTGCCTAAGGGTAACCATATCGTGCATACATGTTTCAGAATTTTTCTCGTTTCACCAAAGCACAGTTCTTGGAAATTCTTTAGGTTTTCTTTCCTTTTTACACTTTTTTCCAGATAGAAAAACACATCAATCAGAAGCTGGTCAATATTTAATGGTAAAGCAGCTGCAGCTTTTTCTTCTGCCAAATTAATTAAGTGTCATGGGCATCCAATAACAATTAATTCATTTTGTTCTTTTTTGAGGAAAGAGGCTACATCCTTTTTGTCACCCACCATAACATGAGCATTATCTGCACCAAATGAAATGTAGTTTGATATTGGAATGTTAAGTTGTTTCAACTCATTAATTACCAAGGAGGCAATATTTTCCCCCGTAGCGTCACCATTTAACAATGGAAGACGCAAAAGATGAGTTTTCATTTCATTAGAAACATCACAGAAATATGTGACAACGATGGGATAAAGCTTCCAATCACTGTCGTTGCTGCCATCGATTGACACCGAAAATGCTGAATTCTGGAGTGCAACTATCGTTTTACTTTGTGCATCGCAAGCAATTTCGTTCAGATGAAGATGTTTTCGTGCGAGCACAAGCATATTTCTGAGCAATCTTGGAGTAGGGGAAACATCCGTCTGAAAAGTTGACCGGCGTGATCGGCAGCGCTTAGCGGCACGTTGTGTTCGATGAGGAATGCAGTAAACAAACACTCTGCCAAAATGACATCGGCATCCGAATTTGAAAAAAAAATCATCCATTTTCTTTGACGTTGTCGAAGCCGAAGCATTAACTTCATGCTTTTTAGACTTAACATGCTTCACAATGTCGCTTCTTCCACCGTGACTTATCATGAAGTCACACATGCACACGTTGCAAAATGCATAGTTATTTCCTTTGAAGGATTCTTTAATTGTTGGAAATTCGGCTTTGTAGGCAGGCCGAAAATACTGAGAATGCGGTTTTTTTGAACTCATTTCGTAACAACGACGTATTAAGAAAATTCGTAGCACGTGCAAAGTGAAAAAAAAAAAAAAAAAAAAGAATGCGATAATCCACGCTCGCTGAGTCCGAGCTGAGTAATTCCCTTGCTGCTGAAGCGAACGCGAAAAAAATAATCTGGCGCCCACAAGGAAAAGAGTGGGAGAAACAAGTTCAGCGCATTGGATTGGCTGGTTAAGCGGCGAGTTGGGAGAAACCGCAGGTTACTGGATTCGAAGTAGTCGGTAGTTGGCGGTAAAACACAATGCAATTGGCGAAAAATTCTAAAATTTCGACAAAAATCACTAAAAACATTTGAAAAAGGGAAAAAATCGTAAAAAATGGATTACGATCGTAAAATTGTAAAGACAAACGCATTTTCGTAAAAATTACGAAAAATTCGTAAAAGTTGGCAGGTATGGTATTGTAATAGCTGTAGTTATAGTAATAGTACTATGTTGCTTATAAGTATACTGATTTTGCTTTAAGAATGTTTGTATAATTTCTTGAAATTTTGTAATTTCAATCCGGGGGAGTGTTAAATTCCTTTGTAGAGAGATGGTGCTGCCATCGTTACTGTTTACAAAAGAATGTTATTACTTTTTTGGAATTGCTTCAATGGCGAAGCAGAGTGAGTGTGGGTGCCTGGTTATCTTCCATAAACGAGTAAAATAAAGACAATGAGGTATTATAATTTAGTTTATTAATTAGTTAGTTTAATTATCCACACTGAATTAGCCGGATAAGCATTGTCATATGAAAACAGCAACATGATTATTGTAGCACCACGCTGAAGACAGGAAAAAGATCCCCAAGATGTCTTTAGACAGAGAAGGCATTTTCTGTAAAAGGGTTTAAACATTAGGTCAACAAACGATAGTTTTAAGGTTTCACTGTAACCAAGGAGTTCGGCATTTCGAACAGAGAATGCTGTAATATTTACTTCTGTAATAAGAGAATGCTGTAATAAGATGGTGTTACAGCAGCATGCTTACAGCAGCAGCATGTTATAGCAGCATGCTTGAGCTAAGAACAGCTTTGAAGCTATAAATTCAGGAAGAAAGTGATCATAACGGACGTGTTATCAGACACTTCTTCAAAGCTTTTCTCCCTCCTTATGCACATTTTGTTATTTAGATTTTGTAAGTAATAATCATATATTCGTGTTTTTTGTTTTTGCGTAAAATTTTATTTTTCTGTTCATCTGTTATACCTAGCTGATGTTATTATTCTTCATACGTTTTCCCTCCTAGCACGTGCGCCATTTCATATATTCTATTCTGCAGAAAGGAAAGTTTTAACATTGATAGCTTAGGATTTTTCCTAATTTGATTAAAAAGAATGCGACATCACATAAAAAATTTGGAAAATATACAAACATACTTCATTTTGCTTATGATATGTATTTGATTCTATATACCAGCTGACTGACTATGATTTGACTTATTTTATACCTGTTGCTGTTTATACTAATAGCTTCATTATTTTCAAGATTACTGAAAGGTTTTTCTGCAGAAATCTGACTCTACTGAAATCTAACTCAAAAATTGTTTCAATACCATCCACATCTGACATGGTCATGAATTGTTTTCTTTCTTTTTTTTTTTTTTTCCTTTTTTCCTTTTTTTTTTTTTTAAAGTTTTTTTCCTTGTTTAGTTTAATTATTGAATTTTTTTCCGTCATTCCTTACTTTGTGCCAAGAATCAAACAATTTTAATTAATTTCGATTTTAAATCGTCATCGAGATTTTTTTAAAATTATGCAAGTTTAGCCTAATTAATCTCAGTTTAATATTCTGACTAATTATAATTTATAAATATAATGCAGTAAGAGTTTACTTTTTAATCTAATGTTCTCGAACTTACCTTAAAAAATTCGCAGAGCTTGGATTCTCAAGGTTATCCAGAACAAAAAAGAGAAAAGAATTACAAAATTAAATGAAAATATGTTTTTATCCTATCACCTAAGTCACCTGGTGCCTCCTTCGCTAATTAATTAGTTTACTTTATGAGAAAAACTTACAGCTGGTACAGCAATATGAACTGACAACTGTGCAAAAAAACTCCTTGTTATGCAAAATGTTTTCATTTACATTTATTTCTTGAAATTATTTTCTTCTGGCTAACAAGAAAGAAGTATATGGAATACAGTTAGCGTTACCACCTCTTGGCTGTCGAAATCCGAAAGAGGTAAAAGAGTTTCCGGGAGAAGAAAAAGTCTCTTTTTTTCGTATGTTTTGAGCTGCAGCAGCAAGCACACTCTCGAAAATACTTGTACATTTTGTTCTACCACAAGAAATCGTTTTTGACAAAGTAGAATCTGGAAATAGAGCGCTATACAATTTGTTTGTGCAATTAGGGCTATTAAAACTATGCTGGTGTCTAATCTTATGATAGACTGAAGTAATTTCAATTGCTGATATATTGTTCTGTTCTTCTGAAGATTTCTTCATGAAAAAGTTCGAAATCGATTGCGATGAATCTCTATTCAATATTAACGACTGGTGTTTCTTGCTTTGAAAATGTACAGTTAAAGCTCTAACATCCTCGTACTTGATATCAAAAGTTTTTCGACAAACTTTACATTCTCCGTTAAAGCTGTCTCTCTTCATAAGCCAATCAAACTGAGTTAACCACTTGTCTTGAAACGACGTCGAATATGTCGTCTTTGTTTATGGCACTTGTTCACTTGCAGAATAAGAATCGGTTTTTTTTTTTTTTTTTTTTTTTTTTTTTTTTTACTAGATATTTTTATGAAAGCATTTAAATAATTCCAAAATATGCACTTGTTTGTGAATAGCTAGCTAATTGGACCAAGGAAGGGTTCATTTACGAGGCACTTGGGGAGATGAGGGCGCGTACGCGCGACACGCCGGCATGAAACCACTACTCATCCCGCAAGGCGCTTACTCACTACGCAACGTAGATCGCTGCTGTAAAGAATATGTATTGACATAGACGTTCTTTGGCTGCTGTGCGCGTTCGTATGATTTTCGATGTTCTCAACCACTTCGACCGTGCGCATTGCGTCGTTATTTTCGAGAAACTTGATATTCCGGGAGAGTAATATTTATTTTAAATTTTTTCCGGGAGCCGGGAGATTTTAATTTTCAGGGCTCAGTTCCGGGAGGATCCCAGAATTCTGGGAGAGGTGGGAAATGTAATAAAATATGAGTGTAAAGGTAAATAAAATAAAGACTTCAAATGAAAAAACGAACTTAATTTGTGATTCTAATTACAAAAATAGCACTTCTGGCAGCTTATTGTTTAAATATTTCTAGGAATGTAAAAATAATTTATAATAAGAGGTTTCATAGATTTAAGTGATTAATTAAACCTCTGCTGGAATATAGTAATATAAGAAAGCGCGTTGTTTATCAACATTTATAAATATAATACATCAGATTTACAATAGTTACCCGAAAACAACAGTCACTAGAATTGTCCAGTGCTAGAAAACTTTGAAAAACAATTTTTCCTTAACAAATTAGACGATATTTAGTGCACAGAAAATTATTATAATTATTATTTATCACAGTCGAAATTCAGATCGGCTTTATAACGAATTCTTGACTGCAATGGGGGAACCTTTTAGTATATGCAATTTCCTATACATTTAATGTTATTTTATACAACTACAGCTAACCTTCAAACATAAGAAAATTCTATATAATAAATATTACGTATTTAGTTGACTGAAAAGGCCCGGTGGCGCAGTGGCTAGCGCATCGCGCAGCAGCATTACGGGTTCGAGGTTCGATCCGCGGGCTGGGCAAGGTCGACTCAGCCTTTCATCCCTTGATTTCCATCACATCACTTGAGTCGATAAAATGAGTACCGAGTTCGCTTGGGGACTAAACACGGGGGGGGTAATGCGACAAGCTGACCCCTTGTTTAGGGTATATGTTCACGCACCTCGAGCCCCACGGTCAAGAAAGCAGATTTCGGGCTCTGCAGGCCTTGGCCTGCTAGGGCTGTTACGGCACTGAGTTTAGTTTAGTTGACTGAAACTTAATATGAAATGTTTTTTTTCATATATTTTTTCAGGATTTGGGCAAATTTTATTGAATATTTGTTAACCCTTAAAATCATCCATGCTTTTAAATTAACAACATAGCGAAAACACCTTTCCATTACTGTTTATTTTATCTTCACCCCCATTTTTCTGCTTTCTAAATAAAGAGTACGCAAGGCACTTGTAATACCAAAATTTAGAAAGCAAGTACACACAATATGCATATCCGAGAAGATCAAACTCTGCCATGTAGTGACCATTAAGACAAAGAACTTCAATATGTTCTCTAGTTACATTTAAATTCTTTGAATGGACTATAAGACGCAATATTATTCACGGTTGGTGTTTATGATAGGAAATTTGAAATTTTAGCCATTTATGTAACATCGGAGGCGTGAATAGATTCTTACAGACGTGGAGCTATACAGGTCGTCTTTTAGGGTAACGAAAATGTTTTATATATTGGTTTATTTATTTACAGTATTTAAACAATGCCAAAGTTCTGTTATCTAAATGGGGAAAGGTATTAAGTCATTTGACTTTCAATTTGAACTGAGATACTTTGCACATTTTGAGGGAGATTGTATTTCGAAGGAACAGTCTAAATAGTGAATTTTGTGTTAAATAATTTATCGTGTAAAATTATTAACGTAAGGAAGGAAAAACAAGTTTAATAACTTCAATTAATAATAATTGCAATTACTTCTTAATATGATTAAAAAATTAGATTTATTATTCACTTTGTTTGGTCGCTGTGACAATGTAACGATTTCTTTTTAATGTGCATGTGTTGTATGATTTATCAGTCAATTTTTGTAATTTTTTTTAGATATTCCCTTTTTCTTATTGGATCGGATATAGCAAACCAGCAGATTTAGATAACCGAACTTTCGGTACAAAACTTCGGTCATAGTGAGATTTGTTTTCAGAATACTAAAAACGAAATTTAATTACTAAGTAATTTTAACATATTTTTTAAACAATTTAAGAAATATACTATAAGAAAAGTTCCATTATACATTTAATTTTAAGCCTGTTTAGTGCATACATAAAGTATAATTTCTTATAAGTATTCGTTTATAAACATATTGACTGAATAAAATTTACTTACTTAAAAAAGGAGGTGTCAAATTTAGAATAACATCAATTAAAACATAAGCACCGTCTGAACATCTCTGCCCATCCTTAAAAAAAAAAAAAAAAAAAAAAAAAAAAAAGATTGGATTAGCATTTATTTCTGCTTTAGGTACCACAGTGTTCTAGTAATGCAACAAAACGGAAACTTACCCAAAACAACCAAAGAACCGCAATGAGGAAGATAAAGCTGTAACACACCATATATCGAAAAGTGTCGAAAACGGATACTAAAGCTGCACGTCCTTCCCTAAACCAAAAAGATTAAATTCATTATCTAAGCACATAAACAACACAATAATGAATAAACCCTTTACAGCGCTAAAGACATTTTCGTTAAGATATTTACTTGTTAAACATAGAAAATGCCGTGGTTCGCAAAACAAATATTTATTACTGAGATATGCAGAGATACACGCAGAGTTACATGCAAAGAAATACAAGCAAGGATAAGTACAAGCAGAGATAATATATATATATATATATATAAGATTATATGCTTTGTTATAGTTTCAAAGCGCGAAGCGCTCTTTTGCTATGTTTCATATGCAGGCATATCAGGAACTAGAGCTCGTTGGTGAGCTGTTCGAGACTGGTGATTGAGTTTTGAATTGAGGTAGGTCGTTCTTCAATCGGCGAGGCGGTGGTGGCAAGGCCACACTAGTTTAGCAGCGAAGAGTGCCAGTGTAATAGTGGCATCTTTGTGTATGTCATATGTAAAAATATTATAAAGTAGGGGGGAAAGAACTGTACCCTGGGGCACTCCAGCTGTGATGGGTCGCGTGGAGGAGTGCGTATTGCGAATTTTGATAATAAATGTGCAATTTCTAAGATAGGAAGCTATTAGTCGAATAAGATGATCGGGAAAGTCCAATTTGATAAGTTTGTAAATGAGACCTTTGTGCCATACTCTGTCAAAGGCTTTTGGCACGTCTAAGAAAATTGCTCCAGTAGGCATTTTGGCATTGAAACCATCCGTAATATAATTGATGACTCTTAGAAGTTGATGCGTAGTACTGTGTGAGTGACGAAAACCAAACTGTTCTGAGGGTGTATAATGGCTGACTGGAATGTTTTTGTGAATATAATACAAAATAATTTTTTTCGTGATTTTGGATAGACTGCTTAGCAGGCTTATTTGCCTGTAGTTCTGTGGAAATGTATTATTTTGCTTGGGTTTTGGGAAAACTATGATAGAAGCTTTTTCCAAGCTGGTGGGAAATACGAGTATTTAATAATAGAATTGATAAGTTTAGTAAGATAAGTAATCCCATTTATGGGGAGATTTTTTAATGCTTTGTTTGGTATGCTGTCTTGGCCAGAAGCCTTTTTATTTTTAAGCGCACTGATAAATTAAGCAACAAGTGTTGGTGAGGCAAGAAAGGTGAAATTAAGTGGAGCCGGAATGCCAAGATAGTTATCAACCACTGAGTTGATGTGTGCAATATGATCATTGTCATAAGGGGCTGGATTTGGAGTAAATGAGTCTTGAATGACATCTGCAATTGTGTTGGCCTTGTCTAGGTCAGAGTAAGCCATTCCCGACGGTCTATGTAAGGGGAGGATTTGCTTATAGGAGTTTTCGAGTTTACGAGAGATGTCGTACAGTGAGTTATCTTCAGTGGCTAATGTATTTAGAAAATTTGTCCATTTGCTGTTTCTATACTCCTTGATTGCTCTTTTGATGCTATTTTGAAGTGACTTGAGTCTGCGTTTGGCCTGAGGGTCTCGGGTGTTTTGCCAATGTTTGCGTACTCTGCTTTTTATGATTATCTGCTCCCTTATGTTACGTGGAAGGGGTTGGAAACGCCTATTGACATAGAATTTATTTGTAGCATCATTAATAGCTGCTTTAATCTGATTAGTGAATCGTTCTACTTCCTTATCGATATCCTCTTTATTATTAATGAGAAGGTTGCCTGAGACTGTGCTGGAGATAATATTAGTAAATTTGGACCAGTTTGTAACTCCAACTGTGCGTAGTAGTGAAATATTTGTAAATACTTTCATTAGTACGAGATTATGATCTGAAGAGAGTGCTGGGATAGAGGTAATTTCGTACTGGTATGGAAAATCCCTTGCTACAAAGAAGTCAATGATAGTCGATCTGTTTAGAGAGAAATGCGTGGGTTCTTCTGGTGCTAGCAGTGTGTAACGATTTTGATTAATAAGATCAAAGAGTAAATTGCCATTCCTGTTTGCTAGACCAGGATTCCAGCTAGGGTGCTTTGCATTATAATCACCTCCTACTATAGATTTGGGGTGTGAAGTGAGCAAATTATTGAGCTCTGTGATGTTTAGATGATTTGTGGGTGGTATGTAAATATTGGTTATTGAAATTAAGGTATTGCCTAGTGTGATAATGATATTGACGTTTTCAAATCTGTTTGTGAGTACTGGTTTGTTGAAGTGTGTTTACTGCTTTTAACATACGTGTCCCCACCGCCTCGTCCTGAGAGTCTATAACATCTGTAGGCAAAGTAATTTGGATAGAGCACCGTTCTGGCTGGCTTGAGGTGAGTCTCTTGCACTAATATTACATCCGGTTCGAGTTCTAATATAAAATCGCTTAGTTTATCTCTTTTGGGAAAAAGTCCATTGGCATTCCAAGTGAGAAAGCTGTAGAATCTGCTATTATTTGCAGAAGGAGAGTTAAATGTAACTAGTGATTTTTTCAATAATGTCCACAATTATTTCTATTTTGTCAAATGATGAAGTTTTTTGTTTAATTGTTTTTATTCCATTTTTAATGTCATTCCATATGACTTTTAGGGACTTGAGACTGAGGAGATCATCAGAGTTTTGCACTAACTCTGAGGTTTCTGTCTGGGCGGCAGCAGCTGGTTCTGTGAGTGGCGGGAAATTTTATGTATTGTTTTTCCAGGGGTTATTGGCTGGCAGCTGAATTGGGATGAATTTGTCGGTTTTCCTTTTTATTTTAGGTATGGCCGAGCAACCGGAAAAGGAAGCAGGATGCAGCTCCCCGCAGTGACAGCAGCTAGCTGTGTCTTCTGGTTTCAACTGACATTCACCGGCGTCGAACGAAGGTTAGTTATGTAGGTAACTCCATACCCTTGGTTTCTTAATTCTTGCAATATGTACTGATGGTTCATAGTTATAGGCAGTCCTCGTATGACAATTTTTAATACCTTTTCATCCTGAAGTTGATATGTATGAGATTTTAAATTTTTTTCTTAATAACTTCTCTCACATATCTGGGAGCCTCTGCATCAGGGAGTGTCACATGCAATTTGGTGCCTTTTAATTGGCCTGTAATTGTTTTCCCCGTCTTAACACTGAGATAGGCCAGGAATTTATCAGCTTGCGGGACATCGTCTATGATAATTGGCGGTACTCTGATTTTTCTACTGTTCGAGTAGAACAATAGAAAAATTCAAATATCATTCTGACAGATTTTTCATCTAGTTTCTTTCTTTGCGATGGTGGCACTAGAGTATAAGCATCACAGCCAAATACACGCATGTTTATTAAATCAGGATTTTTGCCATACTTCAGAAAATAAGGAACACGATTGTCAATCGAACTATTTGGGAGTCGATTATTTATATAAGCAGCCGTAAGTACTGCTTCACCCCAAAGGAATTTTGGTAATTTTGCCTCAAGTATCATTGCTGTAGCGTTTTCCAGTACAGTTCTATTTGCTAATTCAGCAACACCATTTAGAAAAGGTTTATAGAGAGGTAAAAGATCTATTTTTACACCTGCTCTTTTAGCAATTTCATGCAATTCTCCACTGACATATTCTTTGGCATTGTCACAGCGCAGTTTTATAACAGTTGGATTCAATTTAAAGAATAGCTTGAGTTCATCAACAACATCCCTTTTTCTTTTGAGCAGTCTGATTTCCATAAATCGCGAGTAGTCATCAATTATAGTCATGAAATACTTTTTTCCATGGAGTGTTCGAAGTTCTATTGGACCACATATATCAGTGTGTATAGTTATAAATGGTTTGGATTCTTTTATGCGAGGACCCTTTCCTATAGGCAAAGCACTTTGTTTGGCACGAACACATACATCATAAAAGGATTCTTTTGCAGGAAGATTCATTAGTTTTAATTTTTGATCAAAGCAGTGTCCTAATCTTCTGTGCCATAAATTATCATTCTTTACTGCTAAAGCTGTAAATAGGTTTGGTGAAAAATCACTAAAATATTGTCCGCATTTGTCCAAATATCCAAATCTGAAACTTCTTTTTTTTCAATATACACTATTTCATTTTTAAAAATTACGCTCAAACATGATGCTTCAATATTTTTAACAGAAATTAATTGCCCGTTTAATTTTGGAACGTAAAGAACATCTTTTAACATTATTTCAACACCATTCTTATTTTTACCCCAAATATCACCAATTCCTTCCACTTCTAAAACCGCCGAATTAGACGCGCACTTAACAGTTCCAGTCTTAGGCTTAATTGAGGTAAACAATTCCTTGTCAGAAGACATATGAGAAGTTGCACCAGAATCAATAATAAATTGATCATGCACAAGATTTCCAGCCATAAAAGTTATTGCAGGGGATGCATACTTATTACTATTTGAATTTGCCTGCTTTTTAGAATTATCAAAACATTCACTTTTGAAATGACCAGTTTTCCCACAGTTATGACAGACGCAGTTCTTTTTCCTACAAAATTTAACAGAATGTCCTTTTCTTTTACAATAAGTACAAAAGAATTCATTACGATCACTAATAAGCACAGAGTTATCTGTATTTGGTTAAGAACCCTTATTTTCATTTTTATAATCAAACATAAGAGATTCACAATCAATAAGTCTACTTGTAACAAAATCTAAACTCAAATTATCACTTGGTTTATTTTCTAGAGATGGCTTAATATATTCATATTCCTTTGGCAAAGACATTAAAATGTAAATAATAATATCAAAGTCGCTTACTTCAGAGTCAGAGACGCGTAGACTACTCACCAGGTTCATTATGCTGTCGATATGCTGTCTCATTGACACATCCTTGGATTTCCTTATGGTAGCTAGACGTTTACGCGTTAAAATTTGACTCACTGCACCTTTATCGCTATACGTAGCTTGTAGTTTCTTCCATATTTTACATGCAGTGTCTTCACGTTGAAGAGAAGCAATAACATTGTCACTTAGAAGGGCAAGTATTAAGGCATAAGCCTTTTTTGATTTCAAAACATTTGCAACTCTGTCAGCAACTGCTTCTGTTTCCAAAAACGTATCCAATTCTCTTGCCGTAAATACTGCTCGAACTCTTCGACACCAAACAGTAAAGTTATTAACACCGTCAAATGGCGCTACACCAAAAGCTTCCCTTTCACCTCCGGAAAATGCCATCATTCACAATATACCAAATCAAAATTACGCGAACGAGAAATTATTACACTGGAAGGTTCAATTAGGGAAAATATCAGCGAATTCTAACTTTTGAGGGAACCACGCTCTGCTGTTAAACAGATAATGCCGTGGTTCGCAAAACAAATATTTATTACTGAGATATGCAGAGAAACACGCAGAGTTACATGCAAAGAAATACAAGCATGGATAAATACAAGCAAGGATAAGTACAAGCAGAGATAATATAAGATCATATGCTTTGTTATAGTTTCAGAGCGCGAAGCGCTCTTTTACTATGTTTCATATGCAGGCATATCAGGAACTAATCAGAGATAAGCTGTATCTGGATCGTAAATTTAAAGTCTGGCCTCTACTACAAAGAGTAATCACCAGTAGATATCTTGGCTCTTGGGCTCTTACTTTATTTTTTTTTTTCAATCAAAGGCACACTGTCTTGTGTGCCACGTCCTGGGTACGAAAAAACTAAGAAACACTGGTGGCAAGTCATGAAAATCATTCCTTCGTGAAAGTTCAAGCATTTAAACAAAGATGCTGAAACTAGTCCATTTAAGCAATAATGCCTTCCTTTGGAACTTTGGAACTTTGCGGTTATACTGGCTTTCAGCAGGAAATTAAAATCCTGCTCTTGCCAGTTCCTGATGTGATCCCACGTGGGGCTAGACAGAGTAGAAACCTGAAAGAAATTTTCTCTCGTGGAGGTAGAAGTGTGCTGGAGAGAGAGAAAGAGAAAAAGAAGCACTTTGCTCCTGTACTGCTACATCTTGGATGAAATCCGCCAAGCAGGGGCCGGAGAAAGAAACTTCGGATGACCTGTGTAGGATAGCCCGAATACTAACTGTTCATTCGTCGGAGCCAGTCACGTGGGAGGTCACCCTCCCAGAAACTGACCCCGATTGATGCTGCTTGAAAACCAGAAAACTGGAACTTAGAATTCTGAACTCAAGTAATGCCTTCCGGTTACAGAGGTCATATATATAACTTTATAACAGATCACGGTTTAACAAATCATAAACAAGACATAAGAAATAACCAATCAAAAATAACATAAAGAATGGGATTAAGTTTCAGAATAACTCGGACCTGGCCGAAAGCTAATGAATGTATCGGAGGTGACAGAAAGCTATACTTCCTTTTAACCAGTAAGAATGCGATTACAAATATCTCAACACTTATAAAGACAAAACTGCATAAAAATTACTCATGCAGAACAGCTTTGTTTGGTATAAAACATTAGTATTAATCGTAGAAGACGCTATTTATTACGAGTAGTTATTGGATGTTCACTTGTTAGCGTATATATAGAGAGTTCTATATTACTTGTGTGTTTTTCATTTACGCCGTAGACTTCTACTGTATCTGAGAATTGGAATTGGAATTGTAATTATTTTGCGTAAAAAGGCCTTAGTGCGTTTTACTGTATGGTAAGAAATTTCTTGATTCGGGATGTCGGCACCTTACTTAGGTTAGGGCTAGCTTTTCGAAATTAAGGAGTTATGGATAAAGTAGCAACGTTATTAGATTTGAAATCAATTGAGAACACTATTTGTCAGTTAGGAAATGATAAAGATTCTGCACGCGCACTTAAGCAACTGCTAGAGAAAGAGAACGCAAAGCTTTTTGCTGTAACTGATAAAGATGAGGATACGATTGCTAGAATAAACTTCTTAGAAATTTCACTGCTTAAAATAAATACGCTGATAGCAAATGAAAAGATGGAAAATTTAACTGTAAATTCTGATAAACCGAAAAAGTAAGTCACTAGAACTACAAGCACTAAATTGCTGAAAAAGAAAAATGAAACTGATGAGGAAGGTTATATTTCGCCGAGAATAACGCATAAGCGTACTCGGTCGAACACTGATTATGAAGCCCCAGCGCAAAAGAATAAGTTTGAAAATCTTAACCCAGATGATCAAATGGACTAAGACAATATAAGCACAAGTGATTTTTTTCAACCAAAAAAGACTGCAGGACATATTCCCCCCTATAGTCTTGGATCATTTTAATGCAAACTGGGAAAAGCTCAAAGAGGAAATTGAGGCGAAAGGAATTAAAAAAATTAAGGGTAATATGACCGGAGATACCCTCAAAATTAAAGTGTTCGATTCGGACGACTACAGAGCCGTCACGAAAATGCTAAAAGAACGTGGAATTCCTTTTCACACTTTTCAGATAAACTCCAAAAAGCCCATAAAGGCTCTTATCAGGAAGCTCCCCAGAAATACTAACACGGAATTAGTTCTAAATGAGACAAAGGATCAAGGGATCCCTATTGAGAAAATTCGACAGCTCAGAAGCTATAAAGACGAAAATGTGACTCCGCTTCCAGTATTTGTGGCTGAATGCAAGAGAAACTCTCTAGGAAAGCAGATTTACCAAATTAAAACTTTGAGAGGACTTGATGTACGTATTGAGACTTACAAATCTAGACCGGGGCCCGTGCAGTGCCATAAGTGTCAGCGCTATGGTCACACACGGCCCCTGTGTAATTATAAAGCGCGCTGCTTAAAATGCGCTGAATTTTACGAAACGCATAAATGTAAATTAACTAAAGAACAAAAGCCTGCGATTTGTGCCCTTTGCGGTGGACCGCACGTTTTTTCTTATAAGGGGTGTTCTCAGCATCCAGAAAATATACAGAAAAGCATTGAAAATCGTAAAAACTGAAGGAAGCTAAAGCGAAAGGTTTCGAGCTCAAAAATGATGAATTTCCCGCGCTACCCAGCGTTAACCCTAATGCGAAAGTGTCGGCTTGGATCAAACAGTCTGCAGACCCTCCCACATTCTTTGATTGGATTAAAACGCAAATCCAAAAAAGCGAAGGAACTGTTTAATGAATTTAAAAAGGCTAAAAATATCTTAGCTAAATTGGAAGTAGGCATGAAAGCCTTCGAATATTTTACTAGTCTAGACTATGAATTTTAAAACGTCACAAAATATAAATACTGTGATCGCAGCCAACGCAGGCTTTATGAAAATTGCTTACTTCAATGCTAGTGGCATAAAACATCAACTCCATGAAATTGGAAACTTCCTTGATAAATTTCAAATTGATATCATGCTCATCAATGAGACTAAACTCCGAGTTAATGACAAAATTAAACTTCCAGGATATGCTATCGCCAGAAATGAAAGAAGGCACAATAGTGGTAGTGGTACCGCTATTTTAATCAGGAATCACATCAAGCATTCAGTTTTCCACCTCCCTGCTACTAGCTTTATTGAACATACAGCTGTTTTAGTGTATAGCACCACAAATGAGGCCTATCTCTTCATAGCAGTTTACAACCCTCCCGATAGACTTCTTCAGGTACAGGATCTCAATATTTTGACGTCCACGAATTACCCCACGATCATTGCGGGTGATCTGAATGCGAAATTTCATACTTGGTACACTAGGAAGGATAACCCGAATAGAAGAATTCTAAATAATTATCTGCTTAGGAACGATGTGAGACTAGTTGCCCCTCACTTACCTACTCACATCCATAATAATGGAGTGGGAGATATCTTGGACATTGTCTTACTCAAGAACATTAGTGCTACTTGAAGTGCACGAAGAATTATCATCAGACCACTTCCCGGTCACGTTTGATTTTTATGGAATTTATCCGCCTTTAAAAAAGATCTATAAAATAAATTGGAAGTCCTTCACAGAGCAGCTCAGAGATTACCCCTGTAATTGCAGCTTTAACCATTGCGGTGACATCGAAAATCAAATCTACTTTTTTACTCACAAAATGCAGAATGCCATTAAAAACGCTTCCTCGCCGAGGAATTCTGAAAGTCATCTCGCCCTTCCGACAAGAATTAAGGACATTATTAAGCGGAGAAATCGCATTAGAAAGCAGTGGCAATTATCCCGTAACCCCAGAGATAAGAGACTTGTTAATTATCTTAACAGGGAAATCAAACGCGAAATTCAGGATTTCCGGTCTGAAAAATGGAATTCTTTGCTGGAAAATATTGACTTGCAGCCAGGGACGGTCTGGAGAATCGCACGCTCGCTTCGAACCACAAGGACCAATAGCATTACTCCAATACATCACATCGGTGACATACACCCTTATGAGACTGAAATTGCGAACCTAATGGCAGAAGAATTAAGTTTTCCAACCCCACCCAGAAGAGGATACCGAGCATGAAAGAGAAATTCAATACTCCGTTACCTCGCTTAAATGCAGCACTCCATCTAACTACTTCGATCTCAATACCCCCAGAGAAGTTCGACAGATTATCAAAAATCTTAAAGTTCGCAAGGCCAGAGGTTTTGATGAAATCAGTAATGACGCTCTCAAGGCCCTCCCAAGAAAGTGTCTCGTTAAAATCTTTAATGCCTGCATACGACATAGATATTTTCCCCAGCAATGGAAGCACAGCATCATCATTAGAATTCCGAAGCCGGGTAAAGACCCGAAATTAATAACTAGTTACAGGCCGATTAGCTTGCTTCCTGCTTTGGGAAAGGTTTTTGAAAGAGTTCTAAAAATCAGACTTACCAATCACCTTGAGAGACTTGACCTCATCGACAGTTCGCAATTTGGATTTCGAAGCGGTCATTCCACTACGCATCAAATTTTAAATCTGGTTGAATATATTGCAGGCAACTTTCAAAAAAGAAGGCAGTCGCTGCGTGCTTCCTCGATTTCGAAAAGGCATTCGATCGAGTGTGGCACGCAGGACTTTTCCATAAGCTCCCCAATTTCCTGCTCCCGGTCAGCTTTATTCAACTTATGATTCCCTGCAACGCTATGATCAACTTATGAACTTATGATCAACTTATGAACTTATGATCACCTTATGATGAATCTTATGATCTCATATCTTTACCGTAGAACATTCCAAGTAAAGTGTGGAAATGCAATTTCCATTAAAAAGATAATTTACAGTGGTGTCCCGCAAGGAGCAGTGCTCGCTCCCTGTCTTTTCAATATATTTATAAATGACCTCCCAAATCCCTTGGATTCCAAGATTCTAAAATACGCCGACGACTGGGTCGTACTTACGGATTCTGTCAGCCCGCTTCTTGCAATGGAAAAACTGCAATTCAAAGTAAATATCATTACGAAATAGTGCAAGGATTGGAAAATCAATTTAAATTCTAGTAAATGCTGTGTTGTTCTTTACAGACGCCACAGGCAGAATGTAATTGTTAATACGGATATCAAAATTAAAAACGATACAGTTCCGATGGCTGACTCCTATAAGTATTTAGGAGTTATTATAGATAGCAAGCTTACCTTTAAATACCATGTTACAGCCGTAGCGGAAAAAGCGAATGCTGCGTTCTGTGCCCTTTACAGCTTGATTGGCAGGAAGTCTAACTTATCGATAAAAATCAAAAGAACACTGTATCTGTCCTTAATCAGACCGATTATGTTATACGCAGTGCCAGCATGGGCGACAGTCAACAAGACTGAGCGTGCTAAACTAGACATAATACAAAATAAAATACTTAGAGCGATTGTGAACTCACCGTGGTTTGTGAGGAACTCTCAAATTCAGGAGGATCTGAATGTGAAGGCCATGCATGAACAAATTTTGATCACTTCACATAATTTCATTGAAAGCCTTAGAACCTCTTCCTACGCTTCTATTAGAAGCCTGTGCGATTATGACCCTACTGTTGAATATGTGGTCAAAACACCCCGCACCATACATCACAACCCGTCTTGGTAGTTGTATTTATGTAAGTAGTTTTCAGATTTTTTCTATGTTTTATAATTACGACTTTTGTTATTTTTGAATGCAACATTTGCCACCACGACCAGGAATGCCAGTCCCAAGCTCTGAAAGTTTTTTACGCCTCCGGGTGACAGAAGTACATCTCTTTTATTTTACTACCGTGATTGGCCTTTGGCAATTCTGAACTTTTGGTAATAACTCTGTGTAGTTGAAACCGAGTGCGAGCGAAAGCAATTGAATTGAAATTAGAAGACGCTGAACAAATCAAGAAGCTGTTTACCTGTCTTAGGTTTGGACACGCCTTTTCAAGACGTAATATTGACTATTCTAGAAACAAGTTACAATCATACTATACTTCATACCAAGAATCGACTGGTGGTCTCTTTCTCGATATTTCATAGGCCTTTGAACGCGTTTGGCTGGAGGGATTCACTTACAAACTTATTACTCTGGGTTTCTCAGACTACATTACACACACAATTGATTCCTATTTCACCGATAGATACTTTGTTGTTCGCTTGAAAAATACACACTCCTCCGGCAAATCAAAGCCGGTGTCCGCAAGGGCAGCAATACTTCAATACTTGGACCAATAATTTTCTTACTTTATGTAAACGGCATATCCCGCGCTCCCATCACAACAATTGCCATGTATGCAGACGATACTGCGATCCTCGCACGAAACGCATCTTTGGATTAAGTTAAACATACACTACAAAATCACATACATGCACTATAGCTCCTTAAGAGCTGGAAAATAAAGATCAACGTCAAAAAACCTGTGGCGGTCACGTTTTCATACCGAAGAGGTTTTCATACCATCTTTAATATTTGTGTGTATAATACTGCTATCCCCTGGTCCAAGCAAATAACCTATCTTGTTGTTATACTTGACCAAAGATTAACATCGAACAACTATACACGAAGAGTTTGGCATAAAACCTATTACTGTATTTATTGCAAAAATTTCTAAAAAACATTAACAGAATTTCCAGGGTTAACAACTCTCACAAACGTCCCATTCCCTGCAACGCTTGTACGCTCTGGTTCTCCCCCTTTTCTCTCAGTCAATCGCTAAAGCTCCTGCTATGAACAAATCACCTTATTCTTGCTCCTCACGTGACCATCCGGCGCACTTCTGTTAACATGTTCGACCCTGCGATCATTACTGACTTACTCTGTTGCTTCATCACCATTATGGACTGTTTATTATATCCACAAGAGTTTTTCACAATTTTGTACACATTTTCTTCAGAAATTCTCTTCCTAAACATCTTATCTTTCTACTCATCTGCAATGTATTATGCAACTGCATCTACGTTATGGACGTTTACCGACGAAGGTTTGCTGGGATATAATTCTAAAAATATTGCATACAGATTTATTAAAGGCATAACCGGAAGATAAGAACGACATAATTCAATCATTTTTAAAGCAAAAAATGCACAATTTACAAGCGTATAAGAATAAAGAAACTGAGATCACTGAGCCGAGTAACAGAGTGGATATATATACATATATTTATATACTTTTGGTGCGGCCAATTGCAACCAAAATAAGAGGTGCACATCTACATGTTATAGCAATCCTATATGCAAAATAACAACGTTCTGAGGCTACTCGTATTTGAGTTATGCGAGATACGTACGTACGCACAGACGCCACGAAAAATTCTCTACAGAATTCATTTTAAATTAGTTTTAAAATTTTTTCGGGGAAAAGAGTCCTTTATTCTGTTCTTAAGTACAGATATCACGCAAAAACATCGTTAAATTGCATTCGATAGCGGTGGAAATGGATATTTGCGTTGAAATATGATGCCTGAAACTTTTCGCGATTACAATACGCCAATACTTCGTACAAGGAAGTAAAAATAGTCATAAATTCACTTTGAAATGGCAAAAAGTTTCCTTTTCCTCTGGTTTTGCCGAGATTAACAGTTTAAAATCTGTTGTGAACATCAAAGTTTCTTGTACAGCCTACAAAATTATGCACATTTTCCGCTATACTTCATTTAAACTTATTTCCTCGAATTATTCTAACTTAATTAACCGATTCTTCAAGGCAAGTTGAAAATTAGATAAAAAATTAAAAATTCTGACATTAAATATCCTGGTCAATTTCTGCCGTATGGGAGTCAGGCATCTTACAATTTTATTTTTTCACAACAATAATAGAACTTTTCAGAATATAAGTATAGAAACCGGGAGATCGCATTAAATTTTAAATTCAGTTTTATTTTTAAATTTAATATTTCTTAAATGAATATTTTCGTCATTTAAAAACATTTCTGTAACTGGATATAAATGATTGAGCGCCGCCTGAAATAACCACTGACCTGATTTTGTTGTAAAAGTCTTAGTGTTAATAGTCATCTTGGCAGAAGGGAATATTTCCTCCGTGTAAAAATATAAATATAAATATTACATGGGCATACAAGGCCTGTGTATAAGCATAGATATGTTGATTATGAACATTGTCTTGTACAAGTTACATATCATAATTACATGAAATCATGACAGCTATGTGTACATTTAAACATTATCTGAATTCATATTTACAATACATTTACTGAGATAATCAAAGTAAAATTGTAATTCATTTACACATTGACTGGATTTACAATATCATTTAAAATGCTTTACAATATTATTTTTATCAAGTACATACAAACTGATATGTAATATGCTTACATTACAATAGTTTTGCTCTTACAGTCCTGTTACTATTCTACGGGGTGAGCTATTTTTCTAGTGTTGATTTTCAGTTGTTGTAGTATTTGGAATTGCTATTAAAATTATATTGCGAAGATACAATTCTCAAGGGAGCGTGAGAATTTCTTAGTACCTTGCTGAGCATAACCTGATTACCTCCTCTATTTTAGTTTTCGTCTGCTTGTTGCCGCAGGTATTCTCCGCCCATTGCGGCCAGCATTCGCTGCTTGACATTTTTAAATGCAGTTTATCGGTTTGTGGGGAGTTGAACAGGAAGTGATCTGCATCACCTACCGCACCACATTAACATAATTCTGATGCTCGTTTGCCGAATCTCTTAAGATAATGTGGGAAGGGACAATTGGCAGTGTAGAAGTGAGTTTGTGCTCCGCTGTATATATTAATTGAGCATGTTAACTTTCGGAAAGAACTCGTAGGTTCTCCTCCCTGTGCTTTCCCTTTCCCACCTTTTCTGCCATTCTTGTAAAAGGCTATTGAGCTTGATTTTTTTAAATAGGACTGCGGAACATTTACTGCTTTTTCCAATCTACTGGAGTCATTGGCTGCAGATTTCGCAAGCACGTCCGCCGCTTCGTTGCCAGTAATATTCACATGAGCTGGAACCCAGATCAGGGTAGGTCTGTCATCTAGTGGGATACTTAGTAGAATTTTCTGAATATCTTTTACCAAAGGACTCCTTGTCTTGTGCTCTCGTATGGACTCCAAACTTGAGACAGAGTCGCTATATATGTTGGCCTTTATTCCTAATTGATATTTTGCCAAATTGATGGGTGCTTTTAATGCAAGAAGCTCTGCCTGAAAGACGGTATTTTTATCTGCCAGTCGTCTTTCCCAAGTTTTAACTACTTCTCCTTCTTGGAGTACACAGTAGGCGTAGCTTGTGCCTTTCTCCGTCTTTGAGCCGTCTGTATAAATAGCTAATGCCTTCTCATTTGGCGGGGTGTATTGCATGTGTATTGTGTGCGATAAATCTGTATCTGCATCACCTACCCAGGTGATGCAGGTACTATACCATAGGGTGTCCAAGTATGATCGGCTTGCGCTTCTCATAGTCTGTGTGATAGAATGTCTTTTGCCACAGAGAGACGTTATTTTTTAGGCGCAATGTCCTTACTAATTGTGATTCTCTCTCCACTAGAAGGTCCAGTGGAGGGATACCCGCCAGCACTTGCAGTGCCGCAGTTGAGGATGTTCTATAACTTTTGCATACGATCAAAAGTTGCATTCTTTGTATGGTAAGAAGCTGCCTCCTCATATGGGCAGTAAACTTCCTTCCCCATATAGCAGCCGCATAAAATATGATCTTTTCTGAGATTGTTCTGTACCAGCTTTTGAGTATAGTGATTGGAGTGCCCCAATGAGGTCCTGATATTCTAACCATTGGATTACTAAGTTGATATATTTTCTGCTTAAGCTCTTTAATAAATATATATGACTAACGATCAACTATTGCGAAAATAAAAACCACGTAAGGGAGTATATATATATACGTATATGTGTGTGTGTGTGTGTTATAATACTACCTATTGCAATAAAAATGTAACTTACATAACTAGAAGTCCTATAGCAGTCCCATATACAGAATTTCAAAGTTCTACGTCTAATCGATACCTACGTACGTAGGCACAGACGTCACAAAAAATCTCTTTTGAGTCCATTTTACAATCAGTTTTAGAAAAATAATTCTTTATTCTGTACGTAACAGGCATAACTGACAGTATCTGCTCTCAGGTTTCTCAGTTCAGAGCCGACTACGAAGTATTGAGATATCTCCGCGTGAGCTTGGCTCTTTAGATGTGCTTTGTATTGCGTTGTGTATAACGGTCTTAGTAATTTGAAATGTAACTACTTATTATGTTCTGTGATACCAAGAAGAGCTGTACGAGTATTTTTGCGGAAAGTTCCAAAATTGTACGTACTTTGTTTCTTTTGGAAATATGAGATTTATCGAGCTACTATCGGTTCTGTCTGCATTCAATCGATTACGAACCCGTACGCACGATATATTATTTTTAACAGAGCTAACATATTGCTGTTGAAACCACTTGCTTTGTTGATTAAATTTGAAAAATAAGTATCTCATGCTCAGGTAATGTCAACATATTGGTGCTGAAGGTAAAGTATTTTATTTCGGAGATAGGCAATAATCGCTTAGATTTTTAATAATCTAAAATTCATGAAGTTTGCACAAAACATAAAATAAATAAAGAAAACAAATTAGAAGTTGAAAATTCGGGCTTCGAAAAGTTCACTTTGCAATGGACGACCATGTATGTTCAAAATAAAAAAAGAGGTCAAAATCTTGATTAGAGAACGTGTTATCAATTAATGGTTCTGCTGATAGCCCTAAACCAAATGCTTTTAATAACAGGCAAAACATCTCATACTAAAACAGGTTGATTATAACTATATGACTACGTTTGGGAACATTTTTATAATTATTTTAATCTCTTCGTACGAAATATAAAAGTACAGTTAAGCAAAGATTTCATATTTTGAATTTAAAGATTAATTAAAAAAATTGCTCCCAGTAGCATAAAAGAAAGAAAAATAAATTAAATCTTTATAGAATATACACAGGTAAATTACTCAAGACTTTTCTCAAAGAAACATTTGTGAATGAAATAACCTCACCTGATGACAGTGGGGATGCATTCGATATTAAATTTAGAAGAGGTAAATGGAGCTGCAGCTGATACTTCGGCTACAGATAGCGATACACCAGTGTGGGCTGCTTTCAGTGCTCCGCAATCGTTTGCTCCATCACCGCACATGCCAACTTGATAGCTTGCAAAAGATAATAAACTGCGTTAATTTCTGAGCTTTCCATTTATTCGATTTATATTTTTATTTAATATATATGTGCACACTCGTATGCAAAATTAAGATAATTTGCATATATTGAACTTCTGAAAACCTAAACCTAATGGATAGGTCTTAATGAAATCTGGTGCAAATATACATTTATAACAGAGAAAGAGATGTACAATTAAAAATTATTTTATCTATGCATGATTATCAGAAGTGTTCATAGTGCAGGGATATTCAAAATCCACATTAAGACATCGATCTGAAAATGAGTCCAATACGGGGTATGGTTCCCTCTCACACTCAGACATGTTGCGCAATGTGACGGCATACTAGATAAGAGGCAGGTGAGAAGACCTTGCGGCAGTTGATCGCACTTCTGCAGCGAGGCAGTTTTTAATACCGGGATTGTTCTCGGAGGGGGATAAGATAAGATAAGATAGTTCTTGGCTGCCCTGCCCCGTAAACTAAACCCACTACAGGTCCACTTCTCCTTTGGGCACTTCGTGGAGGTTCAGCCTCCACTATTACCCTTCCAGGGGAGCAGCGCATCGCCTGGATACGACACCAGGCAGCACTGGTCGTCAATTGCTCCTGCCAGTCGCATGGGCGAGCCCGTCGCAGAGAGCCGTTACCCAGCAAACCGGGGGAAACGGATCCAACCGCTCAGGACATACCAGACTCCGAGGCCGGCCAATGAGTGACCTTTCCCAGAGCCTTCAGAACACCAAGTTCATAAATTTTATACCCCCGTGGCCGAGACTGCCTAGGTACAGATTCTAGCCAGTAGCTTCGCAGAGTTCTCTACGTTGACTCTCCGGGGGGCGGAGGGAGATAGCGAAATGAAATTACTATCTCAAGAGCGTCCTAAATAAGCCTTGTAGAACTAAGGTCAAAATATATGGATGGTCAATTCGTGCGGCAAATATCGTCGTCACTTTTCAGGTAATTGTCGACCAGTTAAGCCCTATGTGGATGAGTGTTATTGTCCATTAAGAGGAACCCAAGACCAACTGCGGCCTGAAAAGTCGAACATACATCTCCTCTCTATATCTCACAGCAGTCACAGAGTCTTTGTCAAATACGTGCAAATCATTACACCTTCACATCTACATGATCCTTTATCATGATGAGGTACGGATGGTATCCTGTTTCAGATTATCTCCAGATACAAGTACTCCGAGAATCAGTGTCCAGGCTGAATCTCGACTTATCTGTAAGAGGCACGTGGCTCTACGGATACCTGCTACAAGGCGCATGTTGTCTGCTCTTTGATAACCGCTCTCCTCTGTCTACTGCAATCAGCGGATGTTCTGGCATACATCTCAATCTAATGAAGCCTTCGAGCAACTGTAGACCGTGAAATTCGGTTTCCAGTGGCAGCATACAGCTCACATGAGAGCTATGAAGTTGTAGCAATTCTATTTCGTTGCGCTGAATATGCCAAATAACGATCCTCCTTCGTTATTGTGGATTTTGGTCAACTTCGTCCAGGGCTTCTCGATATAGATCCATTGTTATGTAACTGTTTCCACAAACTGCAGAATATACTGGATTATATTGAGCTTTGTTACCATCTGTGCTTGTGACTGTCCTGCTTCCAATCTGTCGACAATTTTCCAACTCATTCTGCGATCCATACGTTTGTGGCTACTCATTCATTTGATACTTATAAAATTTACCCAACTCTTGCAGAAGACTCGGCGAATGTCGTAAAGGAGTACGATTACACCAATCGCCGAAAACCCTCCGCGCATCTCCACACAAGTGTACGCTTACGTATTCGACTCTGAATATTTGCACAATATTTCGGTAGAATAATCAGTACCTTTGGCTCTTCGTAAAAATAGACATAATTTGCAAATTCTCTTAAGAATATTACGCAGAATAACATAAAATGGTATAAAAAATACTGTATCATACCGTATTTATAGTTTCGATTAAAAGTTGTTTTTTTCATACTTACTCAAGATTTTGAAGAGCTTCGATAAGGTGACGTTTCTGATCAGGTAACATGCGAGCGAATACAGTTCCGTTAAGGAGAATCTAATGAAGATTAGAAGCAAATGGCATGCTTATAAATTTAAAATTTAGAAACATCTCATCAAAATATATATTTCATAGGATAAAAAATTGTTATATACCCAAACGGAAAGCTAAAGCAAAATTAAGAACGGCGCTAATGGTGCCGGTAGTGTGCCGCTAATGTACTATTAATCACATTTTATAGTTAGTTATTAACAGTTGCTTGAAAATATTGGGAAGTGCGGTATTTTGAGAATGCGCCCGTTAATGCTCGTTTGCACGCGCGAACTTGACGGTTCCGTTAAAAGCAAAAAAAGGGCACTCACTCTTTTTGAAATCAACTTGGGTACCTGCACAGTTGCGGCGTAAAACAAATAAACAGCTTAAGTGATAATATTATTCAAAATTTCAAGATTGAAATAAATTCTCAGCAAATGAATCTAATCCCATTAAAAAGCTGTTTGGCTCGCGTTCATTTCTTCAACTCAAAGTTCCGCTAATGTTAATGTACCTTTAGAATGAAGTAAGTTCTCTGTGCTAATCAAATGAGTGGGATATTATCGGCTCTGTTCGAGGACAGAAGTAGCGAGGTTTCATCTATGTGTACTTTATGTTGTCATTGTGGGAAATTTGACATCTCTAACCTAATCAGAACAAATAATCGAATTTTATAGTGGCATGGAGTATAAGACTGCATCTGTCGTTGGTATGAGACTTGATCACCGTATAGATGACAGTAGACCCAATTTTGAGAAACAGCACTGAGCGACGCGTCTAAGGGTCATCCACTCCTCTTTTTCTACCATCCAACCATTCGAAAGAAGTTGCAGCCCGCAGTATATTTTGAAGGCTCTCATGCTGCACAGAACTAAATGCTTACAAATATCCACGCCTTCTCCGGGATTCAAATCCAGGGTTTTCGATACGACAATCAGCGTCACTAGCTACTATCCTATCTGAGAGAATTTCTACTTCTTCTTAAGCATATTAGTAATAAATGATGTTATTTCATGAGAAGTTTTATCTTTCTAGTTTCTTAAAGATAATACTACCGTAATTTTTAGGGCAACATTTTGGCCCATGTTCATGGAAGTGTTACATGCGATTTTGTGATACTTCTCAGGAAAACAGTGTTCAAGTACTTATACTAAAAGCGTTAAATTATTAATTTTTTTATGAAATATCTAAAAAATATTAGTTTTAGTACCTTATCAAGTAAATTTTTATTAAAATTCCAAAGAGCTTCAAAAGAACTTCCTTCCATAGCGAAATGATATGTTGTTTCGGAGCTTGCTAATACTCGAGTTTCCTGGGAGGAAATACCAAAAAAATAAAAAAATAAATTAATGAAAATGCATAGAAAATACATTAGATTCATTATAAGCTGCTGGTAATAAGTATTGTTTACAAAGTAAATTATATTGTTTAATATCATAGAGAAACTTTTAGCAGCAGCATAAGTTTTTAATAAATTTGCTGTTGAGAAAATAAAGATACATGCAATTGAAAATTTATAACATACTAAATAATTCTATGAATCTTACTAATTTTTATATTCGAGATTTTCACGTGTAATAAAACGATATAGGTAAATATCAGAATTAAATCTGCAGCTTTTAAACAGTTTTATTGTGAAGTTCTGGGATGTGAAGTAAGCGAAGGAAGCAGTTTTTGTTAGGTGCATTCAGCTTTGTTTACTTCTTGGAATTAGAAATTTAGCTGTCTTTTTTATTCATTTATATTGTCGGGTGAGATGAGTTATTGCCGCTGATCTAAATCCAGTTAAAAGTTACATCAAATGATAGACAGAATATTATCAATACTAAACAAATTTATTGTTTGACCTCAGGAATGCCAAACGTTCCTAGTTGTCCTGGAAAGTCGTTTTTAAAAAATTATTATTTTTTTTTTAAAATAAAAATTCACTGGCTCTAAATAATGTTTTCGGAATGCTAGTTCCTTCCGGTTTTCCTTTCTGAAAAAAAAAAAAAAAAAAAAAAAAAAAAAACTTGTAAGATGGAAAAAAAAAATTAATCGATTCTTCATTTTTGACTTTTAGTTGTAAAAATTGCTTTAGCCCCAAATTTTGCTCTTTGTAGGGTAAATATTTCCCGCGTTCCTGACTGTCTTCCTACTGTGAAAATATTCATTTTCTTGTGCACGTTTCGTGGTTTTGCTTCATCTGTCCCTTCTCAAGCTATTCTTGTGGTGACAATTTTACGAGTATTTTGTGGCCTTTGCCGAACCATTTCATCAGTCCTTCCTACCACACATGACTTTGTCGTTCCTACCAGACATGGATGGACTCTCTTGTTTTACTGAAGCGTAGTTGTTGAATTGAATACCGTGATGGACGCGCCAGTGATATTTTCTTTCGTATTTAATAGTGGTAGTTCTTGCATATGTGTGCATCTATTTCAAATTAGCATTTTAAAGTTTATATGTCATAATGGAGTAGACAGCGCAAAATTATCAATCGAAGAAAATTCCATAATCTTCACATACACTGATCATCAAAATTAAAGGATAATGAGAAAAAATATGCTCACTAAGTTAATGTTGCAACGAGTGTCCAATACTGTATAATTTACGTTAATTATAAATACAACTGAACGAAAAACTGTTTTTCCGCGCATACATTAGAGTAGGAAATATATGCAAATTCGGTAACTGACAATGTGCTGCGCAAGGGACACATGTTGGAAATCCGGTTTCTAAATTGGTTAAAGCGAATGCGGTTCCTGACAGTTAAAAGTATTCAATAGTTATAGTGCAAAGGCATCATTTAAGTGAAGGTCAAAAGTGACGCATGAATGGTGGAACCGAAGGAGGTGAAGCATAAATGCAGGTCACCAAGGATTTGAATACCTTCAAAGAGCCATATCAAGAGTTTACAGCTCCTTTTTAAGCACTGGATCAGTTTGCGAAGCTTTGGTTTTAGACTTTCAGGTTGCCACAAAAACTCGAATTAGCCTATCTACTGCTGCCTGGAGGCTTAACGAGGTTGGACTGTATGCAATAGAACAAATGGTTTGTATCCCACTTACTCCAGATTCCAAAGGATCCAGCTTAAACTGGTGCCGCTGTCCTGTTCAATGGAGGGAAGACGACTGGGTCCGAGTATTCTGTACTAACGAGTTCGGATATAGTTAGAACAAAGATTCTAGATATGCTTTGAACTTGCCTTCCATTTGTTCGTGAAATATCCCGTTTCCGCGACCCCGATTTAATGGTTTGGGGAGGTATAATGACTCGAACCGAGCTACATATCTTTCAAGGAGGTCCTGTAACAACTCAGAGATATATAGATCAGGTATTGGAACCTCAAATTAGACTGCTTAGGGGTTCTAGTGCCCCGGAAGTTTTTCTAATGGATGACAATGTTAGGCCTGATCGAGCATATGTGGTGTCAGAATACTTGCAAAAAGAACATGCCACTCGAAAGGATTGGCAATTCAATCAATCAGAGCCGAATTTAAGCGCACGAAATTCCCCCCCCCGGACATTCCAGGGGCTAAGTGTACTTTTAGAAGAGTAGCGTGCAATTCCACTAGACTTTATCAACACTTTGGTAAAGTCTATGAAATCAAGATGTGAGGTGTGCATATCTGTGCGAGATTACCATGCACCATATTAAAGAAAATATTTTCCACAAGAGCTGACTTAATTTTTCAATCATTTTCAAATTCTCATAAGTTTGGTTTTAATTTCAATATTTTGCGAATAATCAACTGCCAGACATTGTAAATTATGTTAACTAATGCTTTTGGGCAAATTTCTATTAATAATTTTTAAATATCAGTTACGTTTTATTTCTGTCATTCTCCTTTAATTTTGATGACCGGTGTATTCATGAAATACTACTAGTGTTTGTTCATTTTCATACACCAGGACTACTTTCAGAAATATATAGGGAATATTCTTTATATATTCTATGAATATTCCAAAAATTTAGGTTATAAACAGAAAGCAATTGTGTTACTCTGTAGATATCTAAAATTTTTCTTTGGACTTTTGTCCAAGAAACCATCACAACCCATACTATACTACAGGTTTGGGCTTCCCTGTTCCGAGAACTAGCTCACTACAGGTCGACTCTGCCTTCGGGCACGTCGTGGAGGTTCAACCTCCACTATTACCCTCCAGCAGAGCCGCGCACCACCTGGATACGTCACCAGGCGGCACCGGTCGTCAATTGCTCCTGCCAGTCGCTCGGGCGAGCCCGTCGCAGCGGGACATTACCCAGCGAACCCGGGGAAATCCCCACGGGTTACTAGCACCACGCCGCGCTAGGACGTGCCAGACTCCGAGGCCGGCCAATAAGTGACCTTTCCCAGAGCCTTCAGAACCACCAAGTTCATAAATTTTATACCCCCGTGGCCGAGACTGCCTAGGTACAGATCCTAGCCAGTAGCTTCGCAGAGTTCTCTACGTCGACCCCGGGGGGGATCACAACCCATACGTTTTCAGAGTTTGATACCCTTTTTAATAATGTACGAAAGATTTTTTTTACAATGTATAAGAGTATTCCCTTAAAACAGTGGTCGGCAAACTCATTAGTTAATAGAGCCAGCTATCAACAGTTCAATGATTGAAATCTCTTAAAAGAGCCACATTTTTTACACTTAAATTATGGAGGTAGGTATATTGTTATTCACTTAATTAGGGTACTCTTACGCTGGTTTTTACTAAGAACGTCCTCAATCCGATCAACGTACTTTTCCTTTTAGCAATAACACTCTCAACTCGTGGATGAATTGCGCCCATTCAAATCCATAATATGCTTATATTAATAACTTATCCATAATTGGCGATAAATCGCGCAGCTTGGCGAAAATCTCACGGTTGACAAAATAATAGTTCTAAATACGGAATTTTCTAATTAAAAATGAGATTAAGGGTTTTTTTTAATAAATGCTAAGTTTTTCATTTTATGTATTTAGATATGCGCATGTGTTTCTTTTTTTCCGACTTTTTTTCCGACAAGTCAGTTAAATGAAGGTGACAGACTCATTGACTTTCGTTACATCAATAAATGTAAAATCTGTATCGTTAAATCTTATATCGTATGCATAATTATTGCTTTATAAATAAAAAAAAAATAAATTGCTGTATTTTTTCGATTTTTCAAATCTATCGTTTTTTTCCGTATAAAATTCGAAAAAAAAAAAAAAAAAAAAAAAAAAAAAAAGGACTGAAGAGACGATTATTATAAAATATATTTTATGGATGTATTTTTATCATTTTATTTCATTTGTTTTATTCCGTTTGGTAGTGACTAAAATCAAAGAATTCATCCTGCAATCGGTGTCTTCTTAGAATAAAAAAAGTAAAGTTAATTATTCAGAAAAAGAAATGCTGATTATGATTTATTGTTCTTAAATAAATTCATAAAAATTATATATTAATATTTTTTACGAATGTTACTCACAGCTTTGTCATTCTGGTTTTCTTCTGCCAGGAAAGGCAGATTAATAGAATTGAATTCAATTTTCAGATGTGTTTCGGAATTCGCATTCAAGGTAGAAGTTTTAGATGCTTCAACTTTAATTATCTTATCCAGTTCTCCGATCATACCACATTTTCTACCAACAGTAATAGCTGTCAACAGATTATCACCTGAAAATGAAAAATAAATGCTTCAAGCATTTTAAAGAAATGTATTTCTTTTAACGATTAATATAGGTGAAACGGTGTATGATTATAAAGTTCAACAGTAAATTTCGAGGAAATTTTTCATCAAAGTTTGGAATTGAATAAAGTTTAGTGCTTGATGAATTCGTGAATATAAATAGGTACAACATCTCTATTCTTCAAGAAGCAGGATAGGTTTTATGTTTAGAAAAAGAAGATCCCGCGTCTGTTTCTTACAAAATTCACGGAATTTTTAAAAGTAAACGTTAATAAAAAATTGAGCCTCATATTAATTTAAAATTCTATCTGGTAGATTCTATTTATACTTACTCGACACATTTTAATGATTATAATTTAGATTCGAATTATGATTTTTTTCTTTCATAAAAGTACGGTACTGAATTTATAATAGAAAGAGAATTTTAAAAGAATTTCTAAGGTTGAATCATTATTGCTTCCAACATTTTGGCTAGCCCTGAATATGGTAGCAGTAATATGATAAATACACAAAATCGTGATTTAATTTCATATTTCGAGGTCCTTTCATGCTCTATTTGGAAAAGATGCAATGAGAAACAAAAAAGTACAATAAAAAGGAGATAAAATACGCCAATACTTGAAAAAATGTCCATTGCAGAAAACAGTAGACCAAATTAAAGAACTTTCAGCTGAATTCCCAAGTTCTCTAGGCCTTCCGGCTAACATCAACACATCAGACAGGAAATAGTATGGTGCATTTTGCATAAACCACAGCTTGTTATACATACAGATTTTTTTTGCCCGTGTATCTCTTTCACCATTTCTAGGCGATCATTACCGCGCCTCTGCGAAAATCGGAAAAACCTTTATTTAAATTTAAGAGTTATTTTTAATGTGTTTTATAAATTCAACTAGTATATATATAGAAAATACTGATAAATATTAAAACTTCAATAAAAGTAGATTTTATATTTATAAACTAAAACTGAATAAATAACGAGTAAATGAAATGCAGACCGCATTCTCCACCCTGAAGCTATGAAATTCTCCCAAGGGGCCCTATTTGTTTAAGAACCCCTGATATAGACCGCAGTAAATTCAAAGCTGTGTCACCAGACGATCGCAGCCGATGATTGCGATTTTTTAGATTGGTCCGTGGAACATACGGAGACAGTTCCGTCAAAGAATCATTTTAGAGAGGAAATAAATTCCATTTCCCTGATAGAGCAAAGTGATATAAAAGTATAGGACCTTATGAAATATTAATTTTTTGTATATTGAAAAACATCTATGATTCTCGAAAAATAAAGCTATACTATGTCCTCTACAAAGATCCATTTTTTATCACTGAGACAACTCTGAATGAATAATTTTTCTCAATGTAATTCAACTGTGATTTTCAGAGAGAGATTTGTGCCTATCTTAGTGAGTAGTTTTCTAGCAGATAGATCGATCATGTAGCTGTTCGTTCCATCTTGCTAAATATGGTTCCATAAAATTTCATCCTGCAGGTTTAAGTAAAGATCAAATAATTGCACCATTTTGCTTTGACGTTTAGTTTAATTAATGTATTAACACGACTATCACACAGGTGGATCAGCCAACATTTGAATAACTGTGGAAGCAGCTAACATTTGTCATGTCAGGAAGAAGAAATGCACTGGAAACTTTTAAAGCTACGAAAAATATAAAACATTTCGCTTTCTATGCCATAACTCCATTTGTTAACTTTTGGACTTGAATCTTACTTTTTCTATGAATTTTATTCTTTAAAACTTGCGATTAACTGACTTCGAATCTATAATTTTTCAGTAATACCGAAGCTTTAATTAAAATACTGTTTTATTGTTGCAACCAACGTGATTGAAGAAATTTATCACAACACAGAAACGTTAACAAAACAACATCTCAAATGCAGCTAGATATCTCATGATACAATCCCTGACTTCCTGAGATACTCGATATTGTCATTTAGTCACGCTGTCCTGTATTTTGCTCTGTACTTTATAACGCCATCTTATAAGAAATATGGCCACTCCTCTGTTGTAAAGTCCGCTTGGTCATTTCGAGATGGACGCCAGTCATTTATTCTAGAATAAGACCATACTCTTGTAGAGTTTGCTCGGATGCTCTGGACTGGACAGGGCTGCTAGGATGGATTCAGTCTCTCTGGAGCTGCTGGTAGATTTTTTAACTCTGTTAGACTCAGAACTGAACTGCACCAAAATAGCTCGAATCTCAAGCTTTTATACTGATGGCAGTCACCGCTACTTGAACTGGATATGCGAATTTTTGTCAAATACTTGACACCATTCCTTCCTATCGTGACTCGCTACAGTGTTAATGTCTGGGCATTAATATGACCCATCCTTTATTTTCGAGGTTATTAGAAAATAACTATGACAGTATGAATAAATAGAAATCATATAAAGAAAATGATAAAAGAAAACATAATTTCGTTTGCACTTTGCTAATATATGAAATATATTTCTTCTCTTCTCTTAAAATATTCTTACAATTATCAAACTTAATTTAAAAACACTTTTGCGAAACAAGCAATATAATAGCACTATTTATTTGGGACTTTTAAAATTACAATAGTGAATATATTAACATGCCTACTGCTTTTAAGAAATAGTTAAATTTTCTTATGTGGTCCATATAAAACATTTATAGCCACCCAAAATCTCAAGGAATGAATGAAAAATTTATAATTATTTTTGTGGAGTACAGTACTAAATGTTTTACCTGTAATCATAATTGATCTTATATTAGCATCCCGCAATACATTCAGCGATGGTATTGTTTCTGGTTTCAAGCTGTTTTCCAATATTATTAATCCTAAGAACTGTAAATCTTTCTCTAGTTCTTCTCTGAAATGAAAATGAAAAATAAATGCATCATCGATTAAAAACTAGCATTAAAATAATATCTTCTTAGTGCAATAGCATTTATTTCGCGTTTGGGTATCGCATCACAAGCTAAATTATAAATAAGTTAAAATGCAGATCCTTCAGTTAAAATAGTATCTAATCTTGTGAACAATAAATATGATATACAAGTAAAATAAACTTTAATAAATTTCTCTAATTTGATACTTATTCAGTTTAATTTTGGGAACAGCAACTACGATCAATGTATTCGTTTACAAATTGCTATATTAAAATTAAAATTAAATGCCATACTGTATACTGCTGTTTTACACTATACTCAAATTCTGGGTTCTGGGTTGATGGACTAAATATTATGAATCAACTCTTCATAACGCTTCAATTATACCAGTCTTATTTTTGGTACTTTATTCTTATATAAGTGTGTAAATTTGTAAAATATGAGCTACTTCATAAGAAAAGATGCTTACATATAAAATTCAGTATTATATACAAGGTGTCCAGAAAAGGAGTCCCTGATTTCAAATTAAATATCTCGAAAACAAAGGCCGATAGAGGAATGCAATTAACTGTATTTTAGTATGTGTATAGTGCTGACTACTGATTGGTCAGTCAGCGCTAATCTGCAAAGAGTGTTCCACAGTTCGTGAGAATTATATATATTTATTTTATACAATAATTGTTAAGAATATACATGCATTTTTAACGTATCATTATGTGAAATTAAGTTTACAAATATTGCTATCGTACGTCATGTAAAATAAGTTCTAACTACTGCTATATAATTGCTTAGAAGATTTTCTAAGATAAATGGTCCCAAAATCATCTGTGAAGTGCAGCACTATACTATATAGTGGATACGTTTTATAAATATTTGATTTTACGAATGCTTTAAAAATAAGTTTGCCTTAGGAGAAATGAGAAAATATAGTGGTCAAGGCCCAAAGGTAGAAGACCACTTAGAAAGCGATCATCAAGATTAAGTAAGACCGATCAATTCCACCCTTGAAACTTGAAAGCAGGTTGAAATTATGTATTTCACTGGAATAAGGTGTGTTTCTGGTACTGGAATACCAGAGGTTAGATCACAGTCCTATGGCAACAAGGCGCAGATTTCAAACACGATTGAATTGTTCTAAAGGACCGGCTGGGAAAAATATTCACAAGCTCTTCGCTAAATGTCCAACGGACAGGATGTGGCCCACGATCTGGTAGGGAATTTTGGTTGCAGGCAAACTGAAGTTACTTCTGAAAAAATGGCAAGTGTTATTATTCAGCAAAATTCAAGGAAATACATCCGAAGAATTGCAGCAGAGATTCGTTTGAAGCGTTGCAGAAAATTGAATGGGATATACAAACAGGATATACAAAACAGGTATTGGAAAAGACATAAAAAAGCATAAAAATAAAAAACTGCTAAAAAATACACAAAGAAATATTTCTTTGCACTGCTATTCTCTACGTCGGCAATTACATACGGCAAATATAGGGGTTTCAAATATTGTGTAAAATGATGCCTTTTACATAAAAACGCGGCCATGTTATGCAAGTTCAAATTTTGAGTAAAAAAGCAATGTTTCATAAATGTGTCGATACCCTAATGCTGGAGCAATGCTATGAAGGTACTGCTTTTGCATTTCTTATGCAACTCTCATAAAAGTACTAGCTGCGTTAGGAAAATGTCCAGCCATAGGTTAGGATTAGTTTGCATGATTTGGTAGAATAAAGTCACACGCGGTGATTATGATTCACTGTCCAGTTTACTTCTCAAACGTATGCAAGCAATAGCTATTTCTCAAACAGCGTTACACCACATAGTTACACCACGTTACCCACTTCTGACAGAGGAAGAAATTCATACGACTACCTATGTTGTTATTGATACCTGTTGTCAATGTTCTCGTCATGAATCATTCTAAGCAATTGAAATGTAAAATGAAAATATGTTATCTTACATGAACTAGCCAAAACATGCGTCTGTTTCAGCCTAGTGCCGGGAAAACTCGGTATTTTAGAAAGGGGCAAAGAGATCTAAATCCATTTGAAGGTCAGGCTGATTCTCATTTCCTTAGGAGGTTCTTTCTACAGATTCAAACAAAGAAGCTAAATGGACATAATAGCATCTCTGGTTCCCAACTCTTTCCATTAATACCCAGATAGTTGCAGTTTAATTACCCTAGGAGTTGGTTGCCATTTAATGTTTCTGAAGAATGGGAGAAGAGTGGGCGTTTAGTCTATGTAGTGAGTTTGCTCCTATGACAAGTGTCATTTATGAATAGTTTAAGTACGAGTAAAATAAAGATTAATTTAGTAAAAGAATGAAATTATTAATATCTAGTTCTATTGCGCGAAGTGTGTAATATGTACTTGAAATATCAGGGGTAAGTCATTCCCGTGGGGTTAACAGTAGACTGATCGTCGTAGTTATGTTAAAATAACGAGTTCATGATTTTGTAGGCAATGGTATCTGTTAAAATATTGAAAACATTTTCTGAGTTAGCGAACAATTATTTTTTAAATTAGATTATCAGAAACTCTTATAATAAGAACAAGAGCTGCGTCATAAAATGAATTGCTTACGATGGAAGAAAAGATCCGTAGAAAGCAGCAATAAGTTGTTACAGATGCTTGTCACTGATGTTACTACTTTAAAATAAGTGTATTTCAAAACAAATGCTCCCATCCCCTTTATGATTGTAACATGCTTCATTTTCCTGCCGTCGAAAAACTTTTCTTTACTTTGAGACTGTAATGCGTCATACATTATCCGTACGCGTTAATTACCCGCATTAAGCGGAAGTAAAGGGAAGGAAATGAACTCGGGATTTGAATCTCTTCAACGGAAATTATAACAATGGTTATGAGAAAAGCTAAATAGAGAGGAGACAACTACTGTTTTAAAGTATGGCGAAGCATTTGAATCATATGAGATATAAAATACAGATCTTAAAAGAACGATGTTATTAAACTCTGACAACAGGGCTAATGGTGGGTGGCTTTTTAGAGAATTAAGTATAATATAAAGTGGGAACAATTTTCTAACAGTTAACACTTCAGTGCCACTTTTATATTTGGAACATATAATTTCACAATGAGCATATTCGGGAATCCTAAAGTTCACGCTCAAGCCCAACTAGATATTCAGATTATTTATCAACCGAGACATGTCACTGTAGACGAGTACTTCAAATGGAAGAAGCAATGAAAGAATAAGATTCTGTAGCTTTAACCTATTTATAAAACATAATTTTATCTTACCCACTTTAAACATTTGCTTTAAAGGCATTTAGTAGTAAGTTATAATCTTCTTGATATCGTTAACGATTTTATTAAAGATGCAAGATTTTAAAAAAGCTTATGAAGCAATCAGGACTACATATTTCTACGTTCGCATTAAGATCTGAAGATCTGTTAACTTAAGATTATTACTACTAAAATCCTTTTAATGCAAATCATTGCCCTGACTTTACATTACAACCGCTATGACATACCGGGGCAATTCCAAAGCCATTTTCCATGTGGTATTTTCTGGAAGTGTTCTGTGACCAATTCCGATAACTCGAAATCCTTGACCTGTGTAAAATTCCAGAACATCCTTTATGTTTTTAGGAACTGAAAAAAGGAAAAGAAGTTGAAATTGAGAGTTTATTTGCACATTTGGTTTACTACACAGCTATTTAAACGATTTATCTAAAAGTAATAAAAAATCTGCCCCCTTTTAAAATAAAATCACTTACATCATCTTATACAACAAAGATAAAGATTATTTATCTCTCCATGCATTGATATTAAAACGAAAAGTTGTAACTCTTTTTCATGATAAGTAAAATGATTTAATTAAAAACACATTATATTTTCTGTAAGAATAATATATACCGAAAACTTGAAATATTTCATGATTATATGATGGTCTCATTTTAAAAAGATAGAAACATTTTAAAAGAGTACATGGAAGTTTAAATTATGATTGTGAAATCGTTTCAATAACATTTCATTAACCATCTATTCACCAGTTTCGTTTCTACTAAACGAGCATACGAGTTCTGGAGCTCCTTTCAAGAAGACTTCAAAGCAGTTACTTCCTTCTATTTTGACGACTACGCTCATTCTTCTCAATGATGATTCAAAAGGAAATTGCCTCAGGAGAGCTATAGCTTTCAATTCCTTAAAGAAAATATTGGAAAACTAGATATCAAATTAAAAATCTTTCATAACCAGAGATAAACCGAAATGAACAATCAATCGATACACACCTGACTCAAGGGGCCGCCTGGATTAGGATAAACTAATCTCGGAGGAATATTTTCAAAAGGAACTGTATCTTGAATTGAGGGTTCTTGTAAATCCTATAAATCAAATTTTTGGGGCAAATTAAATAAAAAAATATAAATATATTTTTAACGAAATAATGAGTGTAGTAAAGTAAATGTTTTACGAAGATATATTATTTTGAAAGAATTTTAATATTTTAATAAATATTAATGAAAAAAGTTTTAGCAGTAGAAGTAAAATCACAAGCCCAAATTTCAATATCGAGCATAAAAAAATTAAATACAGAATTTCTAATAATTCCTTAGAATTCCATACTTAAAATATTACATGAACTACTATTACCCATACAATGGCTTTGAAGATCTTGACATCTAGATCGTACCCAAATAATTCATTTCCTATTTTCGCTAAAGAGTGACACGAGGCAAAACAGTTCACCAGAAGTTTGTCTTGCAGGCTGCTAATATTTTTCACTGGTGGCTGAAATCTATTGAAAATGTACGAAATGAGTTTTCTTTTCATTATACCATGTTGAAAATTAAGAAAAGAGGTTGATAAATGCAAGGCATACTTTCCGTTTTCTGCTGGTAGCAAAGTATGAAGTCCAAGGCTATCTTCTGTAAGTGTTCCCGTCTGAGTAAAATTTGCGATAAAAATAAAGATCTTGTTCACTACATATGGCATTTAATAATATAATAGTTATAGTAAATCAGAGTATAAAATCAACAGACAATTAATGAAAATGTACATAAGCATTTCTTACTAGAATTTTCTTTATAATAGATGAACCTTTCAGTTGCTAATGAAACCTTACAAAGTATTTTAGAGTGCTTATTTGTGTCATACACTATTCTGTTTCTATTCACCGACTTATTAAATTTAACTACCTGACATTTTTTTATTGTGCATGAATACATTATTGAATCACAAAACTCTGAATGAATATTTAAAGAAAAATCTAATCACCTTATCAAAGCAGGTAACATCTAAGCCTCCACAGAGACTAATGTATCGGGAATTCAGGCAATAAATACCTTGTTTACGTAATCTCTTCTGGGCGTGTGCGTTAATGCTTGTTAAGACAGCTGGCAGAGCGGCCGGCACAAAGAATGTTATAACGTTCAGGACAAAAAGGGTCGTATCTCTTACATAAGCCTATAATAAACAGAAGATCATTTGATTAGGAAAAAGCATGCAATAAAATTGAATGGGGTGATTTTTTTTTTTTGCGTATACAGTGACTCCCAAAAGTGTTCGTACACTTATTATTTTCATTGAAAGAGGATTTTATCCATTAATTAAAAGTAAATTTTCTGAATGAGATTTTAATAATAAGATCTATAGTCTATTCGTAACAAAATTACATGAAATATTTTTTAAATATAGAGAAACTTTATTTTTAAGAAATTAATAATAAAAAAAATGACCAACATTTTATCTCACAAAAGTCTTCCCAAACTGAAATATTTTTGGATAAAATCAAAGTTAGAATTATAGTTTGCCGATTTTTTTTATTTTTGCATTGTGGTGGCATTTAAAAAATCATTCGTTTTAATTTTTTACTGTTTACTTCATAATATTCTATTTATTATTGAAAAATGGGTCGCAGTCGTAAAGAAATTACAAACAGCATTCGAAAATTGATAAATTTTTACCATAGTAGGGGTAAATAAATTCGAAATATCGCTAAATTTATTAATTTATCCCATTATACAGTGCAGCATGTGATAAAACGCTTTAAAGAATAAAAATGGATTGAAAACAAGGTAAGAAAAGGTCGACCGAGAAAGTTAACTAAACGTGATGAGAAATTTATTATTAGAAGATTTGTGAAAAACGCACGTTTGAGTGCTGTAAAAGTTTCTGCAGAATTTAATGCAAAATTTTCTACTTTTTTACAATTTAAAATTTTCTACAATTTCACCTGAAACTGTTCGACAAGTTCTCAGAGAAGCTGGATTACATGGCCGTTCTGCCCGTAAAACGTTTTTTGTTAGTGAGAAGAATAGAAAGCTTAGACTTTCATTCGCAAAATCAATGATAAATACACCCGAAACGTACTGGAATAATGGCCTATTTGCTGATGAAAGCAAATTTAACATTTTTGGTTCCGATGGTCGAATAACTGTATGGAGAAGAAAATATGAGGAACTTCATTCTAAGAATTTAGTTGAAACAGTTAAGCATAGCAGTGGAGGTGTTCTTGTGTGAGGGTGCATGGTAGCATCAGGACTAGGTAATTTGGTATTTATTGATGGCATAATGAATCATTCTCTTTATTTAAATATTTTAAGAGACAATTTAAAATTATCAGCCCAAAATTTGGGTATTGGAAACAACTTTATTTTTAATCATGATAACGATCCTAAGCATACGGCTCTCAACGTTCGCCTGTGGTGTCTCTATAGTTGTACACAGGTTTCAAAAACACCACCTCAGTTGCCAGATTTAAACCCCATAGAACACATTTGGAAAGAACTGGATGTTAGAGTACGAAAACACGACATCAAAACGAAACGCGAACTCAAAACAGTCATGATAGAAGTCATGACGAACATTGATACAGAAATTACAAAAAAAAAAAAAAAAAAAGAAAAAAAAGAAAAGAAAAGAAAACTAGTAAAATCTATTCCCAGACGTTTAAAAGCTGTTGTGGATGCTAAAGGATATCCTACTAAATATTAATTCAACGAAAAATGAAAATATTTACTAATATGTCAAGATGTTTTTGAAGTGTACGAGGACTTTTGCGAGATAAAATATTTGTCATTTTTTTATTATTAATTTGAGAGACAGAGACCCTTTGCGGCACAAAGTGTCCGGCCTGGACACATCTAAAAATTTCCTTCTGCACGCACAGAAAAATTGAATTAAAAAGGAGTTATAGGTTACTATAGGTTACTCTGAACCTTCTTTATTTATAGTAGATGGCAGCTCAACACAAAACAGTCCATATATTTTAGCCATGTTTAGTTTTTTAAGACTCTCATTTTTCAAAGAAAAAGATTCCAGATTATTTTAGGGTATAAAAGGACTTGTTTGAAAAGAAATTTGTATGTTATTTTTTTGGCTGTATGCTAATCTCCTTATTATATATTAGTTTTAAATATTTACCTTGAAATCTTGCGGTCTGGGGGAAACCCTAGTGTGCCCAGACCGGGCTCACCGATAATCTAGGACAACTGAGAGTCTGCATTCTTTATTTCTCCGAATCTCAGACAATGCTCGTTTCAGCACTCTTTTCGAAGCTCTATTCAATCAGTGTGCCCACATTGGCCCACTTACATAATTAAAACGATAAGTGCTATCTTCACAAAATTTTACTTGTGTACTCCTCTAGGTCTAATTAGACTGCCTACCATTTTTTTATGAAAACTGCAACTTTAAAAGGAAGCTTGCCGGAAAGGGTTAATGGATAGAGCCCTTTTTCAATGAAAACCATAAGTGTACGAACACTTTTGGGAGCCACTGTACATAACTGACTGTAATTTAAGATCATATGATAAACGTATTTCTTTGTGAATTCTTAAAATAAGTGTCCTCCACAGGCACACTTATTTTAACATGCCTGTCATGCGCCATGTCTTTTCATAGAAAGCTTGAATGACGAATGGTAAAGATGTTATTTTAAATGCTTTCACAGACTAAAAATATCAAGTAATACAGGCAGAATTTCGGGTTATCCATATGTACTGAAGTATTCAGACTTTCCTTTTATGCGTTTCGAAATACTGATAATCTAGTAGTTGTTATATTTTTGGAGTTCCATTTCTTTACGTTAAGCTAATAATCAGAGAATAGTGTGCTAGAGAATTTATGAATCACGAGAGCAGCACGTTTTGCTGTTCAGTGAAGAATCTTGCATTTCTTATCTACGGGGTTTGTCAAATTATCAGCGTTCAGAGATACAGCCATTTGATGGCATAAGGCTTCATTTTCCATACAGAAATAGTGCATTCTATAATAACCTGACAGATTTAAAATAATACTTTCTCCTTAATTATTTACTTATTTATTACGATTGAATGTTAGAAGCATTCACAGTGGAACAATTCAAATTTTTAGGTTCTCAGGTTATATAATGTTAGGTCATCTGGGAATTAATCATAAAACCTGACCTAAAAATATGTAATTGCATAGATATACTATTCTTAGAGCTTTGCCATTTGACGTGGCATAAGATTCTTAATTATAATTGTAGGTGCTTATGAACCCAGATTTTTGACAGTAATAAAAATACTTAATAATTTATATATCCATTTAATTTTTCAAAATATATCTAATTTATAAAACTTAAAATAATTTTAATTGGTTTATTTTACAATATAGACTTATTTATAAATCCTGAAACATTTTAAAAATTCATAAAAAATAAACTCCAACAGTGACAAATTTAAGGCTATAAAGTATTTTCTTCCACCTTCGAGCATGCCTTCGTGGTCTGACAGTGGCACACTTGGCGCGCATTGGAGAGGTCTAGGTTCGCGTCCCGGCGAGAGCATTGCTCATTTTTCATGTCTCCAAATCAAAAATCCTGATGACGCTACCGTGGTGCCCGAACTCAAAGGTGGTGGACAATTAATCACCAGCATGATTTGGCGATTGGGTCTCCAAATCCTCAGTCGCTCTTTAAAAAGGGGGAGTATATAAGGTATTTTCTTTCTCCTAAAAGCATGCCTTCGCGGTGTAATGGTAGCACATTCAGCGCATATTGGAGAAGTCCAGGTTCAAGTCCCAACAAAGAAATTGCTTTGTCTCCTGCTTCAAAAATACTAATGACTCTATTACACTCTATTACTCCATTACACTATTCCTCGTGTAGCATACATCACGGTGAGGATTTACTGAAACAAACTGGCTGATAATACAGGTGAATGAAAAGATAATTATCTCTTTCAACAAGCTGTCTGTCTCATTACCACAGCAACCATTATAGAGGTCATCTACGAGAATATGGCTATGTAGGATTCCTATGTAACGCTGAGTTACTGTTGAACGTGAAGAATCTTAAGAATTGATAAGCGAATAGTCGCTTGAGTTCGTGTGACAGGAAACAACAAGATAGAAGGGTAAACTAGCCCTTTATTATTCCAACAAACTCCGTCTTGGAGTGTACAATAAAGCCGACACTTGGGCTTTGAACTTAAGAGAGTAAGAATAACACTAAACTAATTTAAATTATAGAGATATAGCCGAAGCTATCAAGATACTAACCGAGTTGGCCCCTTAAGGTTAGCAGACTGCGAAGCTATCAAGGGCCTAAAGTACGGTCGAGCGTAATAATAGCTTACGAGAGAGTAGCCTAAAAACGTGGACACGTGCAACCGCAATACCTCGTATCTCTCTAAGACTGAAGAACTTAGCGGTTAAATACCGCTCTTCCTCATTATGTATTTAGACGTGATTCTAAAACTACGTTCTGACCGAAAGTAGTAAGTTGAAGTTAAGAATCGACAGGAAAGGAACTTTAACTTAAAATGTAATTGTTAATGAAATTAACATAATCCTTACAACTATAAAATTTACTATAAGAATAAAATCCATTTGCAACAGAATCTCAGTAAAAATTTCCTTCGGTGATAAATAACATTTGCAACGTATTTCCGTTAAAATTTTACATAGAAATCATTTGCGAGGGTATCTAAGCTAAAATCTGCAAAAGATAAAAATCATTTGCGAAAGTACCTTAGTCAAAATTTGCTGTAGAAATAAAGACCATGCACGAGAATATCTTAAATTAAAAATTTACCATTAATTTGAATGAGAAGCACAGGACAGTGAGTTCCTTTGCTATTAAATTTTGAAGACCTGTACTCAAGAGCAGGTGTCTTCCAGCATTTTGTACCTAAATGCACAATCTAGAATATCTGCTGGACGGCAGGCACCATTTACGATTTCAAGGTGAATTTATAGTTGGATAGAGTTAATACATACACATAAAAAGAGATCTGTCGCATTTCCCTTTGTGCTGGGATCTGCGTCGGACGCAATTTCTGTTTCCTTAAAAATGAGAAAACATTTATAAAGAATTTTATTGGAAACTAACACATTTTTATTGTGGTTGCACAGAGGCGGGCACGCGTTAAAATATCGGCGAACGCCATGGTGCCCGAGAGCATAGAGTTGGGAATCCCTGCTCAAGAGAAAAATACAATGTGTTCATTTAAGTGAAGAGCTCTATTATAAGAATATTTTAGTGGTATGTCCAGTAACATATGAAGTGGTTACACGCACTTCCACATTTAAAGAAAGAATGCACTCGAAAGAGTATTTCTTGGAAATCTACACTCATTAAATATTTACCTAAATTAAGCAGAGTGGATATTAATTTAAAACTAAATTTCATACTTGGGACACACTTTTTTATGGCATTAGAAAAATCTTTTATTAATTGCTCTTGTAGAGTCACTAGGTTATTTTGAAACAGAAGATGTGAAATAGGTGCAACGCCCTCACCAGGACTCGAACTCGAACCTGTACCTCTAGAATACGCACCGAGTGTGCTACTCTTAAACAATAAGGCATGTTGGAAGGAGGAAAGAGAAAATACCTTACATTCTTCCCCTTTTAATGGCCGACTGTGAATTAGGTGATCCAATCGACAAATTCTGGGGTGATGAATTATTGTCCAACATTTTTAGTTCGGGCACCACTGAAGAAATACTAGGATTTTTTTTTTAATCAACAGGACTCTAAACGCACTGAGGAAGGGGAAAATTACGCTACTATTTAAAAAATTTTTAGAATGTGGCGCTTAAAAGCTAGTGGGAGAATACGTAACAACATACGCTATTAATAAAACTCGTTAAATTCAGAATATATCAAAACATTATTAAGAAATACATATTGTGTTTAGAAATTTTACTTTAATAAATACATTGTTGACAGATAAAGTTCGAATATAGTTTGAAAAATAAATGAAAGAGTTTAAATATCACTGAACTGGCAATCTGTCAGATACAAACACAAATAAAAGATTTTATGCCACCTGAACTTAGCGATGCGCGGATGTTTAATATGGTAAGTTTATTTATTTAGCTGAATATAGCAAAACACACGAGGGCTCTCTGTCTAGTGGAGGGATGCCTTCGTAGAGGGCTCTCTGAAGAAAACTGCCTCGTATATACATGCCCCCAAACCCCCCAAAAAACTCACATGCAGCTCGCTTGCCAAGCGTTGAAAACCAGGTCGAATTATTATTATTCAGTAATTTTATTCATTTTGCCTTAGGTGGACGATAATATAGTTACACGAAGGCAGTATGTTTTAAAGAAAATAACGTAACGTATAATGGTTAAAGAAAAAACAAACAAATATATAAAAAACATGAGAAAAACGAACCTACTGAGAATTGTAATGCCCAAATATCAATTAAAATATTCATTTAAGTAACGAATATGCTACCCCTTCAGAAAAAATAGCAAACAAACCATAAAAATTGAATGAGTAATAATTATGTTTCATAACTATTCCAATTACTATATAAATCGAATAAGAAATTACGCAAGTGCAAATATAACAACAATATTATTTGAGTAGATCTCATAACTGTAATTCGAGTCACAGCTCGTTTCCATTTCAATAAAAGGTATTTAGAAACTACTGAATGGTTTCGCTGATGATCAATGAACCGATTTTACATAGCAAAAATTATTTTGAGGATAAAATAAAAATCAAAGTATATATTATAAATATTTTCTGCTTTTAGGTAAAAATACGTCGTATATTGTGAAAAAAACCTTTCCGGGAAAAGTATGAGGTTTATAACTTTATTCGCAATCCATTTGCAAATGTCCGAAACTGCTACCATAAAATAGATTTAAAGAACGTAAAATATATTTTGAAATACGAAATCCTGCACAAAAATATCTTTTTTTACGACCGTTAATTAGGTCTAGCTAAAATCTTCCTACTCAGCCATTAATATTTTTGAGGTTCTGTTTCACTGCTATTATATTTTTAATTAATTCAATCTGGTAATAAAATGCCGTCCACCCGGTGTAGTGGTTAGTGACACTGACTGCTGTAGCGATGGGCCCGGGTTTGAATCCGGGAGAAGACAGACTGTACCTGACCGTCCCCTCATAGAAGGCAACGGTGGCCGCCCATTAGATGCTTCCATAATAAAATGGCTACCATTTTCGGCTCTTGTAGAGGCGCAAGGCTAATGACTAAAAAATAAAGCGCCCGGCCATTAAAAAAAATCTGGTAATAAAGTGCGCTCTTAATAAGACTACGAAACGAAATGTCCCATACCAATCGCTAACGTTTATTAGGCATTTCTCCAAGAACGACTGATTATCTTAGTGATCTGTACGATCAGCTTTGGTTCAGAAAAGAGTTGGAATACATTTGGTTCTTCTTCCCACTGATACCAGCAAATACGGCATAACCGGATAATTGATCATGCAAATTCAGCGATGATTATACATTCATAAAAATGCCAAAACGAACCCCATTCAAAAATCTATGTACTTGCAATGATTTCTTCTAGAAACAATCATTTAAATTTGCTTACCTTCCAAAAGTTAGTAGTCCGAGTTTGCTTCTAATAGGTTTGGTTTGATTTAATTATGGCAAAGTACGCAAGAGCTACCTGCCGAAGGGAAGGGAGCCCTCGAGGAGGAATTTTTAGGGGAAACTGCCGAGTATACAGAAATTGTCCAGCGTATACGTTACACATGCGGAAAACCACGAAAACACCCATTCAATGAGCCGATAGCCTGAAAATGGGCCATCATTAAACATACTTATTTATAAAAAAATTAAATAAATGTGTTCTTAAATGGGACTATTTAATTTTTCTCAGCCTTTAAACATGAATTCCTGTAAAAACTAAGGGACGTGAGCCGAAACAGCCTAAACCATATTTTTCACCCCAGAATTCTTCTTAAAACCACTGATTAATACTGACTAAAAATTCTGATTTTCCTTACTAGCAAGTTTCTTCCATTATTAAAAAAAAAGAGCATATATGTTTTTAACCTAGGAATAGTTATTTCGTTTTCATTTGAATTTTTCACTTAATTTAACACAGCTTCTTAGCCATACTGGAATTAAAGTTAATAAGTTTAACGCGAAGACCTAACCATTTAAACATTCAGTTAATTTATAATCTAATTTATGCTCAGCAAACCACTAGTTTGGAAATCTGGTGCTTAAAATTAGTTGCAAACACAATGTTTTGGAATAACTCAAAATAGCTACTACTAAAATTTTAAAAGCGGTCATTTCTAACTGGGGCTCGAGTGCTTTGCGTAATCTAATAAACCAAACCAAACCATTTATAACTAGGGAAAAGTAAAGTCATCTGGTGTATGTTAAAAGTTAAAAGAATGTTTTTTAACAAAACGTTATAAGGTATTTCTCTCGCCTTCTTGGCATGCCTTCGTGGTGTGGTGGTCTGCGTGCTGGGCGCGTATGCCAGAGATCAGAGGTTAAATTCCCGGCGAAGGTGTTGCTAATTTTTCATCTTGCCTGCCTTAAAAAAAGTCCTAATGTCTCTATAACGCTAAAGTGACCAGTTCCTGAATTTGTGAAATTCATCTACAAAATTGGGTTTCTTGCAAGAAAAATTACAAGAATGCATGATTTCAGTTGAGATGAATTCTTAGAATCGTTTAGAACAGGCCTCGGCAACTTGAGTTCTGAAAATAAAGTATTATATATAAAAATTAATATAAAACGAACGCTTGAAAAATACATAAAAAATTGAACTGATAAATAAATTATAACAACAATTTTGTTTGATTACAAACTTGCAGTAAAGTATATGCATTTTTATTTTTTAAAAGAAAAAAAAAGTGCATCATAATTTCAAGAAGATGCCCTAATCCATAATTCCAAAAAAATTCGCTTTGCCTTTTTTTATACATTCAGTTGAACTTATAAATTCTAGCAAATATTTTCGGACATGAAATTTATTTTAAATAAGAAAAGGATCAGCTTAACAAGCGAAAATTCAGATGCTTGTATTCGTCTTAAAACGATTAACTATAAGCAAGACTTGATTTAATTGACGTCGCAAGTTCAGCGTTAGGGGAGCCATTGATATCAAAGAAAAGCTAGAATTCATTCAGTTATGTTTGTTTTAATAATAATTATAATTATAACTGTTATGTTTAAAAGCTTATTGTAATTATTTTCTCAATAAAGCTTATTTTACTATAGATAAAAAAAGAACGTTTTAAAATGAAAATACCATCAAAACGTCTTAATACACACATTTTAGTCGATTTCAATCCGCAGCCAAAGAAAGGTTCTGATGCCTGGTTTTAGAAGATGAACTGACATAAGCAACCAACGGTAGACTTAAATCTAGTGTAGCTCAAGTGGAAGTCCTTTGATAGTTACGCGTGTCTTGAATTATAATAGCTAGGTAATGTTATTAATTTCAAGTGGTACGAGTAACCATCACCAGGAAATTTGGTAGGGCTGTCTGAGAACCACAACATTTATTAGAGAAATTAGAACAACATTTGCGGCGGAGCTTCGATACATGGCATTAAATGCATGATGGCACGGAGATTTGACAGCAAGAGAACTATATTAGGATCTCAGAGGTATCTGGAACAGCAGTTTCGAGGCAATCTATAAATAAACGCCCAGCAGAAAAGGCCCTTGTGGTTCTCTTTATCTGAACACAGCCCCCACTTTTGTCCTCTAAGAAGGAAAGTCAGCCTCTTAAGGAAATGGTTTTCTTGTATGGGAAGTTACCATGTGGACGACTGCTCACCGCTGCCTGTCTTTAATGAAGGTGCAATATTATAGGAATAAGAATCTTGAAAATTTTTTTATGGCGGGGACTAGGCATTTTAAGCTTTGGCCACTACTTAAAGATAGAAACGGCGGTCATTTTATTATGGAGTCGGCTAATAGGCGGCCACCGTTACTTTCTATGAAGCGACAGATAATTTAAATCCATGCCTTCTTCGGGATTGGAACGCTCGCCCTTCAGTGCGGCAAGTCAGAGTCACTAACCACTTTTCCGTCTTGGGGGCAGATTCTTGAACATTAGTAAGACGTTTCTGGGAAGTTGTTCGAGAGGATGTTAGTTTTATGTACGATGATGTTAGGCCACTCAAAGTTCAACTGCCCGGAGAATGACGGTATTCGCTGTGCTATTTGCCGTACTTAAAAACCTTATACAGCGTGCTTGAAAAAACTCTGCGAAGAGCAATTGCACGGCATTCTTCCCCTACCATGACTCTCCAGAGATTAAAATACTCGCTTGGAGAGCAATGGTACTTGTTACAAGCTATGATCAACAACTTCGCTTACAGTACGAAAGGCCTCTTGTGAGAGACATGCATACAGCTTGTGTGTGTTGGCCACATACTTTAGCCGGATCATTCCGAAAATATGAGGTGCCATGTTTGAGTTGTTTTGTTTCATTTGCATATTGAAAGACATCTACTCTCTGTTTTTTTATAATATTGCTGTGTTAGCTGTTACACAATTCTGGGTATCTGGGTACAAAATTCCATTACAATAAACCAGTTAGGTTTTGAAATAACTCATGTTTTGTGTTTGTAACTTTAATTTTGGACACTAGTATATATTCAGCTTATGCTATATCAATGCAAGGAGAATTAACTCTCTCTTATATGTAACTTTGTGCCCATAGAATTTCGATCAAATAAAATCTTCATAAATCTGGTTTTATTTGAAGCTTAAGTTTGTTACTATAATGACGTCGTTTGATATTAATATAATACACGAGTGATTGTTTAATTGGTTATTGCTCGCACTTATTTAATAGGCTGTTATGTTATTTAACAATCATTTGCAGCTAACAATTTAGGAATTTAGTTACGATTGTTTCGCATGAAGAGCGTGACAATTTAAAGAATATATACGTATTATTTATAGGCTGCAGTGTCAATGGCTACATAATATTTTTCTCAAGCAATTTTCATATTAAAATTCTATTCACAGATAAGTGCAAATACCACTGAACTAAGGATTATCCCGTGGAATTTCAAAATAAACCCTAATTACCACGACAAAAGACGTGCCAAATAATTTTAACACCTGAGCCAAATCCTAAGTATTGTGCCCCTAGATGCGCTGTTTAACTTCTTATATTTTAATTTTGGGAAATTTCTCATTTCTTTACTTCCTGTCCACACACTCGGTACGAGACTCAGACCATGACTAATATTTTTAATCCGTGAAGAATTTAGTATTTTAAGTTAGGTTAATATGGCAGCAGTGGACAATTAAACGCAATGAAGAATTTGCTATTATACTGCTTAGCCAGACAATGGTCAATGTTTTGCTAGATTGCTCCGAGTAGCTATTCCTTACAATATCAAGCTACTGTTTACAATACCAAACCCAAACTATTGCTTGAAATGACAAGCCACTGGGTTAGACATAGTATGCAGCAGGTTGCGATGAATGGATAGCTTAAAAATTTAAACATTAAGTATGAAATAAAACAGTCTTTGGTACTATTTTGAACATGCTATATATGTGATTAGATTGCTTTTCAGTATCAAAGTTCGTGAATCATAGTAAATTAATCTAGTGCTAAGAAAAATCTAATACTAGTCTTTCACCCCATTCTAGGAGACTAAATGGTTGTCTGCGTGCTGTTTTGGTGGTATTTCGTATCCGTAAGTTAAATAAAGCCAGTTTATCTTAGGAACTTCCCCACGGAGGAATCTTAAATACTAGCGACCTCTTTTGTTTGAATCCTGGTAATACACACATAGTCGTTAACGTAATCCTTGCGAAATCATGTTGTTGCGAAAGTCTTTTCCTTCTTTTTCGAGAGTCTAATGTCCAAGAAGAAAGGTTGTCCTTTCTTTGGAGTAATATCACTCAAATGTATGATAGAGAAAAGTCAGTCGACAAATAAGATTAGGCTCTTCCCAACGCTGAAATCAAACGTAGGCACAAAAGGAGTAGTTGCTTTCGAGCAGAGTAAAAATCAGTGAGTCAGACATGAGCAAACTTTATAGTACAGTAACTTTAAGACAGAGCTTAGGTAAATAGTTATCGTGTGTTTTGCAGTGACTGAAAAACACATAGTCTTTAAGAATACTTAAACTTAATTACATAGTCCTAGAACAATCAATTAGATAAAGGGAGGTATCACACTGCCATATTACAGATACATTAGGTTTAAGTATTAAAATTCGTTGAATTAGAGATTGCACTGAATGAGGCGCAACTGTGACAGTAAACGATAAGGGATGGAAAAGGATTAATATTTGAAATTAAATTAAAAAATAAAAAATTCTACGGCCTTATTCACTATTTCAAAATATAAATTTACGATGATATATCTAAAAGCATTCACTTCAATGTGCCTTGGCGAGAAAAGCCGAAAACCGCACTTTTAGTCTAGAAAATCTTAAAATTAACTTTTGTTATAAACGGGAGATAAATGGACTTTTGAAAAATACTCGCTTCAGTTCCTAAGTTGAAAAGAGCAGAATTTTTTAATCTGATGTAAGGTGAAATATAAGGATTTCATGTCATATCTGTACACGTTCAAGGTCGAAATTTTTTTGACGACCACTTACGGTTTAAGCATTCGTCTAATCCTAGCCGAAACCATAAGTCATTTAGTAATCTCATTACCGATAATATTACTCAGGGTGCCTCATACGGAAAGGCCGAAATCCCAGCCACCAGGTGACAGGACATATTATACACATACAGTCAAGCCAAGTGAAAATCGAAACTGTATCCTTGGTTTCGATCTAGCAGTCAGCCTCTGTTAATCACTGTACCATCCAGGGATAATAAACGATACTCATTTAACACTACTAAATAAGATTATTTCTAAATGCAAGGCTGATAAAGAAAAAGTATTTCCTGAACGTTTTGAAGATTATTATGATTTTTATGACAATGTCATGCAATGCAATATAGTGCCTGTCTTTAAGTACTTGTGATTTTTTTAATCTTTAAAAATTTCAAGATTCCTTACCATATATGAGCCTATTTTTGAAAACAGGTAAAATTATGAACCAGAATTCATATATTACCTTAGAATATTCATCTTAGAGTAAGTGCAGCTTTTCCATATGAATATTTAATATAGATTTCAGGCAGAGCAACCATACCGGCGACAAAAGGTTTAAATTTCAGTTGACTGACGTAATGCTACGCAAAAAATAACTCAGGCGAAGGAAAGTATTATTATATGTGAAAGAACTTACAAGTAAAATTTTAATAAAATAATTCAACTGCTATTTTAAGCAAAACAGTGATTTTGGAAACTAACCTCTTGTCTAATTCCAACGATGATTGCGTAGATCAAAGGTGGGATTCCTGCAAGAAACAAAAATTAAGAACTCATAACCTAAGAACTGTAACATTTAGCTACATAATTACATGAATTACGTAAGTTTTCATTTCTATAACTATATAAATTAGCTTCTCATAATCACTTCTCTTATGAAACTTCCAAGATCATTATTTTATGTTCAGTTGATTTTCATCCACTAAGCACAGAAGCACACTGGCAGAAATTCTATGTACATTTCTTCAGTGATTATGTATTTCTTATGTGCAATCTTCTATAGTACTGCTGACAGTTCTGAAGTAGGTTAGGACATATATTGCCTTTCATACCTACACAAGGATTATTTCGAGTATTTTTATCAGTGGGAATTAAAGAAACAATATTTTTGAGCCCTTTTCTGCTTTTAAGAGGATTCTGGACACTGAATTGGAAAATTTCATTAAAACGTAGTGTTACAAATTTTGTATTTAAATGACTAATTTTAGCAGAATTATAATTAAAATTGTTTTATTCTCCCGTGCAATGGAGCATGGGATAAATTTTTAAGAGAAAGCTATGCCAAAAAAAGTAAAAATATACGTGCATTTAACATTGAATAAATGGGTATCTCTTTTATTTGGATTAAAATTGAATAAGTGTAATTATGTTAGCTGTAACCGTAATTCCATCCTCTTGTTGGTTTCCAAAAATCTCGAGAACAAAGAAATTACTTGAATTCTCCCGCGACCGATTGAAAGCTTTAAAAAGGCCGGTGACAGACAACTCGACTCATTTGTTTAGTTAGTTGCTGTTGTTATTTTTGCAAGTTCAGATCGGATTAGCTTTCTCTTTGCACTGCGTTGTATTCTAACGTTTTTAGTAGTTTAAAGGATAACTACTAATTATATTGTGAACATTTGTAAACATCTCTGAGAAAAATTCAAGCATTCTGTTATATTTCTTTTGATAAGAAAAAAATTAATTAACCTTTTATCGGACTTGTGCATTCAATCAATTACGAACCCGTACACAGGCAACAATGCAGCTGGTTGCAGCCTTTCCAGCATTTAAAGCAGAAATGAAAACTAGTCAAGAATTTATTAAAGGTGAGATGAGAGCAGTTCAAGCAGATGGAAGCTGGTCAATAATCAGTAAAAGAAGATAGCCATTCAAAAAAAGATAAAAGCTCGTCAAGAATCAGTTAAACAAGAGATGGAGCTAGCCAAGATTCCGTTAAAGAAGAGATGAAATTTGTTAAAATAGAAATGAAAGCAGGTCAAGAAGAACTGAAAAGAGAAATTACTTGCATAATAGAAAAGAAATTTGATGCTACCGAAGGCAGAATATACGCTGTTGAAAACAGAGTTGGACACATTGAAGAAGGAGCTTCTGTGAAAGAACAAATAGAAGGAAGAGTTTCTGCCGTCCAACAACAAATTGAACAACAAATTGAACAACAAATTGATGACAGAGTTTCTGCAGTTGCCAAAGAAGTTGGCACCTTAAAGAAATGTATAAGCGACAGCAGGAAGCAGTTCTGATTAAAATTCTGATTTAAATTTTTACCCCTACCTTCTCGTTCCTCGTTGAAGCTATCTACTTATGATAGTAAGATATTTTGGCAGGACACAATTTTCTATAGTGGCAGATGCGAATGGATGGGATTCCCAAGCTAAGGCCTGTCATCACGCCGCTTCTTTGAGAGTAGATGCAGCGGATATCTTTCAGACTCTTCCCGAAAACCAAAGGCTAGATTTCGAAGCTCTGACCGGCGCGCTGCAGCTGCGCTTCGGGGAGAAATGTTTGAAAGACTACAGAAGGCTTCAATTAAAATGCCGTCAACAGAAGAACACGAAAACACTCCAGGAGCTCGCCACGGATGTTGAAAAGCTCTCTCATCTCGTCTTTTCGGAATGCCCGACAGAAACAAGGGAAATCCTGACCCTGCAGTACTACATCAACGGCATCCGGGATCCTGAAATACAGAAGGCTCTACGAATGGCGGATATCAAGCACTTAAAACGCGTTGTAGTTTACGCTATGAAATTCGAGGCAGACCAGCAAGCAACGCGTAGAGATCGCCACCCAGTCATAGCTGCGCAAGTCCATGATTCAGTGAATCAAGTGATGGCACGTTTAGATGATTTATCTAGACAAGTCAGTGCTTTGATACGGAGTAGTAGTGAGAAGAAACTGGCCATAAAGTGTTGGAAATGTGGTACTGAAGCGCCACATTGCAGAACACTCCACGACACGAAAAATAAAACAGATGATTTGACCAGACAATTCAGTGCCTTGAGACGGAATAGGAGAAACCCGTTCTAAAGTGCTAGAACTGCGGTGTTGAAGGCCACGTACGGAGGAATTGCAAAGCACCCCAGAGTACGGAAAATAAGACCATTTCTCAGAAACGACTCGAGAAACAAATTAATGGCCATATCGCAGAGCGGAATTTGAAGGATAATGAGTAGCCCCGTTTCAAAACGCTTCAGATATCTGCAGTGAATGGTGGCTATAATGGACTCTATATTATGAGACATATTAATGGAGTTCCTTGCAATATGGTGATCGATACAGGAGCGAATGTTACCATCATTGGGAAAGATTTAGCTCAACAGTTTAAAGATGAACTCGTTTGGATGCCATTCTGTGCTAGCCTCCAGACTGCGTTTGGTGATAAAATCCACATAGATGGGAAGTTAAACGTAAACATCAGGTTTGGAAGTGCCGCCGACTATTACACGGCATATATATCAGATATTACACATCCTTTTATACTCGGACCTTCTAAGGAAATACATTCTTTTCCTTGGACTTTAAAAATAACGAACTGCATTCATCCTCTGAGGACATAACTATCCATCATCAGAAGGGATCCTCACCTGGAAACGCCGAGGCCTTGTCTGGAAGACCCTGCTAAAAAAGCTGTCGATATTACACTAGGGTAATAATAATAATAATAATAATTATTCTTAGCCTTCCTCGCCTCTCATTGGGCACTACAGGTCATTCGTTATTAATTAATTACAAAGCAAATTACATTTATAAATACAATTTGATGTTGGTTTTTCCAAACTTAATGAAACTTACATTGAAGAGTTATATTAGTGAAAACAAGTTTAATTAGTAATTTGAATATATATATGAAAAAGTGAGTTATTTTCATATTTATATAAGGCATGCTGCCTTTTACATATCGTCAGGTTTTAACCTGGTATGACTTGTATGGTGGTCTTGTTGTCATTGACGAAGCTGACAATCTGTCTTACTTCCTGGAGACCGTAGAAATCCGTTAGGTAACCTCTGAGACCTTTACTATGGAGTAGGGCGGTGTTGGCTGGAGATCTAAGCGACTTGGTGAGTGGGCACGAAGTGATGTAATGGAAGGCATCTGCTGTGCTGGCGGGTGATCCATAACTGCACTTGACGTGTAAATGTAGAAACCTCTCTAAATATTGGGAGAACCTTCCATGATTGGAAAGGGCCTGAACCGTGTAGTGGTTCGAGTAAACTCTTGACAGCCTGACGATCGGGAAGATTGCGAAGGTGTATCTTCCGGTGTCCCCTTGTTTCCATCTTCCTTGCCATTGTGACATGAAAGCCTCTTGGATGTGATGCTTGGCTGCTCTCGTGGAGATCGGAAGGGAGATATCTAAGTCTTGGCGAGATGTGGCGGCCTTTGCGAGAATGTCTGCCCGTTCGTTCCCTCTTGTCCCTTGATGACCTCTTACCCAGTGAAGGGTGACTTGCTTTGTATTACTCAGAGTAGAGACAAGCTCTTTTAGGGATTGAATATGCGCTGGAATCTTGCCTGTCTTATTCATACTCCATAGGACGCTCATACTGTTTGTGTAGATAGAGATCTTGTTAAAATCTAAACTGCTTGCCCAGAGGGCTGCTTTCCTAAGTGCTAGGGACTCCGCTTGAAAAACTGTGGCATGATCGCTGACTCTGAAATGATCTTGAAAAATTTCTTGACTATTGTGGAAAACTGCGAAAGCAGCGCCTACTCTTGTGTCGTCTTTAGACCCGTCGGTAAATATCTCTAAACCTTGATCGGACGGGGGATGTTCGTTCCATCGGAAGTCTCTGAGGGAGGCTGGATGTAGGGAGGTTGTACTGAAGCATGGTTCTAAAAGTGCTTCTTCGAGGAGAATGGAACCCTCTAATGTCGCTGATTCTTTGAAGTGTAGAAGTCTGTATGTGATTCGCTCGAATTCCGCTTTGAGATCTAATGAGAGTGTGCCGGCTAGGATCTGGAGGGCGGCAGTGGAGGTGGTAGTAAAAGCTTTTGTAATCTTTAACAGGGCGATCCTCTGGATTTGTTGTAGTTTTTGTCTTTGTCTTACTGTGCCCTGCATCCATACGGGGCAGCCGTAGAGACACTAGGGTAATAGAGAAACATGACCTGTTGAGTCCGGTTACATGACAAATTACAACATCATCATCGGCTGATCGGAATCCGAGGAGTGATGATGAAGTCAGAAAAGACCAGCTGGAAGACTGCGACATTAGATCCATAATTGACGTAATTGAGTCCTCAAACAGAAAACCTACCTGGCAAGACATTTCGATCTAGTCCGACGACAAAACAATACTATGCTCTCTGTTACTCACTCCACATTCGAAACAGCGACTTATACCGAAAATTTGAATGATGGAAAGGCTTTCCGATGGCAGCTGATAATTCCAAGATCCTGGATGTCCTTAAAGAATTACGTAGCAGCCCTACAGGAGACCACGTTGGAACAATAAAGACTTTGCAGAGGGTTCGTGAGCGCTTCTATTGGAGTAATGCAAAGGATAACGTGCAAAATTGGTGCCGAACTTACGATGTCTGTGCGGGTTGGAAAGTAAGTAATGCACGAAGTAATGCAGCCGGGCAAGTTGCAACGTTACAACATAGGAGCGCCTTTCGAACGTATCACCTTTGACATCTTGGGACCTCCGCCACGAACTGCTGCTGGCAACAAATACATTCTCGTTGTCATTGATTACACCACCAAGTGTCCTATTCCTGATCAAGCTGCTCTCACAATAGCAGAGGTAATAATACAGCACTGGATTTCCAGGTTCGGAATGCCTCTTTAGTTATATTCCTCTCAGGGAAGGAATTTTACCTCGGCTGTAAAGAACTCTGCAAGCTACTCGGCATCGAAGAAACTCAAACGATGCCTTTACATTCCTAGTCAGACGGCATGGTAAAGTGGTTTAATCCAACTATCCTTAATAACCTCTCATTGATGGTTTCCAGAAACTAACAGGACTGGGATAAGAAGTTACCACTGTTTTACTGGCTTACCGCAGTACTGTTCATGAGACTACCGGCTATTCCCCATCTCAGATGCTCTTCGGTCGTGACCTTCGTCTGCCTCTTGTTTGGTCGCCCTCCGGATGCACCTTCATCGCCTGAGGAATAACATCCAAGATCTCCCGGCCCGGTTTGAAGTGATACACAAATTTGCACGAGAGTGAGTCAACTTGGCGACATGGAAGATGAAGACCCGATACGACACGAGAGCTACTGGACTTCGATTCAACGAAGGAGACAAGGTGTGGTTGTGGAATCGATTCGACGAAAGGGACTCTATTCTAAGCTATCATCACCTTCAGATAGTCCGTACACAGTCCTAAACAGGTTGAATGACGTCCTGGTTCGGATCCGTAATGTGGAGACGTGCTTAGTTCAACTAAACGTTGCCAGTCTAGTAACCCATAGCAAACAAAAAAAAATTAATGTTTATTCTATTCTATTGTTATAAATATCAAATCTGTCTCAAAAATTGTACTACCATACGTAAGTAATCGAACTCTAAACCTAAAGTCGTTCATTACGACAGATTAGCTCTTTAATAAGGCACGTAGTGTATATAGTTATAAATAGTATTGTAAATAGTATAAGACCATGGTCCTTTTTGTTTATAAATTTATAAATTTGTGCACTCATTTATTTATTTAGTACTTAATTTGCTTTAAATTACTTATTGTAATTATTTTTTATGTCGTTTGTTATTGTAATGTAACTTTTATTATTGCACTGATGCCTTAGTTGTAAGTTTGGCTTCCTGTCCAGGGATTGTACTGCCCGGGACGCGCAGTACTTGGGAAGGGGCAGTGTTACGAATTTTGTATTTAGATAGCTAATTTTAGCAGAATTATAATTAAAATTGTTTTTTACCCGTGAAATGCTGCCCATGATAAATTTTTAAGGAAAAGCTACGCCGAAAAAGTAAAAGTATGAGAGCGCGGCATTTAACATTGAATAAATGAGTATCTCTTTAATTTGTATTGAAATTGAATAATTGTAATTATGTTAGCTGTAATAATAATTCCATCCTCTTGTTAGTTTTCAGAAGTCCTGAGAAGCAAAGAAATTACAAGAACTCTCTCGCGACCAATTGAAAGCTTTAAAAAGCCGGAGAGAGACATCTCATCTCAGTTGTTTAGTTACTGTTATTACGATTTGTTTTAGTTCTATGAGAACGGAGATATCTGAATTAAGTTTCTCTTTCTTTGAACTGAATTGTATTTTATCGTTTTTAGTTTAAAGTACAGCTACTAGTTGTATTGAGTTCTATTTAACGTATTTGCTTTCTACTGAGTATTACTGCCTGATAGTTAATCGCTAGATATTTTGAATATTTGATGCAATAGACTTGTTTGCAGTGAACGATTAAAATTTTAAACAACTGAAAAATGATTTTGCAATTGAACAGTTTGATTCATAACGTATCATTGACACTAAAAAGATGAAAATAAAAAAAAAGGTTACTACGAAATAAGCTTTTACTTAGAAATTTAATAAACTAGACGTATAGAGATAATTTATAATGTAATTAAAAAGGAATTACAGATTAAATAATTACCTTTAAAAATCATCTACAATATTGTAACACGAATAATAAAAGAGTGGGCTCCCAGATAACTAAATATAATAATGGAACAGCATTGTCAAAAGTATAGGCCATTAGTTTATAAATTTATCAAAATCACCCCATGCTTTTACTATTCGTTATACAAAGTTGTAAAGGGATTTTGTAAAGATAATTACTAAACCTCTTGTTTCCTTTAAATTAATAGATAAATAATTTCTATAATTTAGTTCATTAATTTATTGAATAAAACTTACCAAAAAACTTTTAATTCATTTTTTACTTTTATGCTAAATGGTCAAATACAGTTTCGATCATTTAAATATATACAAGATTCAATATCTATGAAAACTTCTTTTCTGTGATAATATATATATCATTAAAGCAAAATTGTATTATTAATACACTTAATGATATTTAATATTTCATTTCTGTTTCTATCCTTATTGATTAAATTAACTGTTTGAATAGGTTAAATTTGGACAAATTTTTCACGTAAGATGCGGATACTAACAACAGACGAGCCGCCCACTTTTGTTTAGGCAATGAAACGCAATGTAATGAGTTAAAAATTCATTATTTTTCATTTAAATAATATTTAATAACTATATTTATCTTTTTCATTGAGCCTTTTTTATGTCATTTCATATTTATTTTACCCAGCATGTAATATAAAAGGAATTGCTAAGCTTAAAGAGAGCTAATCATTTCCTTTCATTGTCACAATGCTCAGAAATACGAAAATTCTTAACAAATATATTTTGGAAACTTATCATGAAATAAGAACCTAATTAAAAAAGTCCTTACCTAAAATAAAGAAAATACCCATACATTTTAATAAATCAGAATCGAGCTGGATTTTAACAGGTTTCGGAAAAAGAATCGATCTGACGAGTTCTCCTTTCACAGTTGAAAATCCTGAAAGAATGAAATAATCAGATTAGATCTATTTATTGAGTTCATATAACGTTCTAAATTAGTCTTCCTTTGCTCCTTAAGAATAATAAAATAAAGATAATTCAAATAATACGTTAATGTAAATGTAGACTACGTAATGAATCTGTTTTCAGTATATATTAAGTTCTCTCCATTATTTCTTGTATTATTTAATGCATTTTTGCTTATAACTAAAGTAGATATTTATTGAAATAAATTTGTCGAAGAATAAATTGCGGCCAATCTCATTTAGAAATCATTTCTCATTCTATCAAGAAAAATTTGTACCTCATTTATTTCAAATTACAACATAAATAGAATTTTTATATTATTTGTCTTATGCTGAACCATAATACACTGCTGACGATTAAAACTACAACACCAGGAAGGAATGATCAGACGAACGTCAAAATCACATGAAAGGAAGAAGAGGCTGGGATATGCAAATGATTAGAATTTCAGCTCATTTAGACGACGCAGGGGGGAGAAACGACATCTGAAGCACTGCTTAAAATAAAAGTTGTGTAGTGGATTTCTCATTCGGAAAGTGCTTTGTTAGGTTAAAGTTTGTGTTATGCCTCGAATTAGAAGAGGAAATGCGTACCAGCAAGTGTCGGAATTCGATAGAGACAGGATCGTTGCCTTTCGAGAGTGTAGATTATCGTTCCGTGATATCGTCCGTCGTACAGGTCGTGATATACCCAACTACTGTCATGCGAAAATGGAATCAATGGATTGCTAAAGGCCATACGGAACGGCATGCACGATCTCAACCCCCTTTTATGACTAACGCCCGAGAGGACAGACATATTGTGAGGTTAGCCCTGCAAAACTGTACAACCATATCACGGACAATTACTCAGGAAATGGGCACGTTTGCAGTACGCCCAGTATCAGTTCGTACGGTGCGTCGACGTTTGCAGCAGCATGGACTGTCAGCACGGCATTCGGCTTCTCTTGACAATGCAGCATAGAGAGAAACGGCGACTCTGGCTCGCCGCAAGACAAAGTTGGATACAGGTGTGTCACAATGTCGTCTTTTCAGACGAGTCCCGGTTCTGCGTGCAGTGTTCTGATGGCCGTACACGTGTCTGGAGGCTGGAAGAGACCGACGTCGCCTCCTTGCATTCGATCGTGGCCTAGAGGCCCTGCACCTGGTCTGAAGGTTTGGACAGCCATTGGGTACACGACACGCACATCTCTAGTTCGGATCGACCATAATTTGAACGCAGATTGGTACATTTCTGACATCTTACGTCCAGTGGTTGTGCCCTATATTCGAGGTCTGCCAAACGCCATCTTCCAACAAGATGATGCAAGACCACATGTTCTACGCTGTGTTCTAACCTTCCTCGATACGCAGGGTACTCAATTGTTGCCCTGACCTACAGATCAGTCACAAATTGAAAACATCTGGCCATGGGGGGTCGCTGAGAGACTGGTCCACCACCTTTCTTCAGCTAATGCGGTTGATAAAGTGGAGCATAGAATTGAAGCAGCATGAAATGAGTTGCCCTTTTCTGTCATCCAATCTCATTTCGACTCCATGCCTAAGGTAGAGTAAGGGCTGCTTTAGCTGCCAGGTATGGCAGCTGATTCTATTAATTTCGCACGCCGGTATACCCTAAAATTGCTTACGAATTTAATCATTCCGTCTTCCTGCCATACTGTTTAAGTACAATAAATATATTTTTTCTGTACTTGCTTTTCTTAATGCTGTTTCAATTTTAATGACCAGCAGTGTATTTTATTCTATGCGACGAATGTAACAGCATCACTGCAAAAGTCCCCCACTTCTCAAGTTCTCGCAATGAATCGTTCTACTAAACTTGCGAATTCCAGGTCGTTGACATTTCATTCAGTAAAGTTATAAAGTATTTCTCCCACTTCCCTAGCGTGCCTTCTTGGTGTAACGGTAGCCCGCTGGGCCGGTATTCCAGAGGTCCGTGGTTCGATTCCCGGCGAAGACGGTTGCATATTTTTCATCTTTTCTGCTTCCAGTTAACCTAATGACTCTACAAGTGGCGCCCGAACTAAAAGGGTTGTGGATGATGATTCTCCGCACCCAGGATTTGGCGACTAGGTCCCCTAAAACCCTAGTCGCCCTTTAAAAACGGGAGTATATAAGGTATTTATCCCAATTCTCTAGCGTGCCTTCGTGGTGTAACGGTAGCACGTTGGGCCGGTATTCCAGAGGTCCGTGGTTCGATTCCCGGCGAAGACGGTTGCATATTTTTCATCTTTTCAGCTTCTGAAACACCTAATGACTCTACAAAGTCATCTAGCTCCTACACTAAATAGATGTTTTATGTCTTTTTGACACAGCTCTCTAAAATTTGTAAACATTCTAGTTTATACAAATATTTATCAAAATTCTCGGGTTAGCTCAGTCTTTTTTTTATTTTATTCAATCAAATGCTTTTAGATTTAGCCTGATTTTCTATATCAAACACCATTTCTCTCTCTCTCTCTTTTTTTTTTTTTTTTTTTTTTTTTTGGAATAAAACTATTTTAACAGATCCTCTCCCCCCTTAAAAAATAAAAACAGAAGTCTCCTTTGAACTTTTATTATTCTGACTGTTCTATATTAAAGGTTAAGATTTGCATATGGCAGTATTTTATAAACTACATAAATAGAGATTTGTTGCTTTACGTATAATAAATCCACGCAAAGCAACTAAGTGATTTTTATCGAAGAAAGAAACTAGTAACATATTCGGATTTTACAGAGAAAAGTGGAAGCCATCGGAATTATAACAGGCCTGAAATATCACAGGAACCAATGCCGAAAGCTAAATTTGTCTGTAAATTCAAGTTTTCAGTCGCAGATAAATACTTTAGAATGGTACGAAACACAAGTAGCTACTTGGAAGTATTCCAGCGGACATTAACTGCACCATTCGCAGAGACAGTCATTGTTAAGAATATAAAATTTGCGTATACCCAAGAACCAGTCGATGTTGTAACACTGTCTGTAAATGCTTCTACAGTAGGCAGTTGACGGGAGACGGAGACATCACTATTGCACCAAGAGGTTAGGTGATGTTGTCTCCTGTCTCCACATATCTAACACTAGGAGATGTAGCAAAAACACTTTAAGATATTGTTGCCGTCGTGCCTCTGGACGTAATTACATGGTTTACATAATTTCAGATGCTCATATAACTTTACAGGAGAACATACACTTAGTATAGTACACATTACACGTTTTACAAAGAGAACTCTTTGCAAACTTTACAGAAATTTACAAACGTATATTGCAGGACATCGAAATACAGAAGTAGTACAGACAATTAAACTTCTAGAAATAAACTGAGTGAATATTAAATTCTTACTCTAGGCACTGTTCCTATTAACTCCTCCCCTCCAAAAAAAGAAAGGGGGAAAATGAAAAATATTATATAACGAGGCATAGGTCAGCTACAAATATTGTAAGCTTGTTGATAATCTGAGCGATCCTTGCCACCAGATGACGTTGTTTCATCATACACTTGTGTATTTCTACTGGAGATTTTAACATAGTGCTCACTGTTAAATGGGCAGAAGGTAAGATAATGATCTGGGGTACAAATTTCTCCCCAGGCACATAGTCTAGAGATGTACAAAAAATACTCGTCTTCTGGTCGGTGGAATTATGGTTGCATTAGTAGCAGCTTAGAAATATATTTCTGATTTCAATAAATCCTGGGCAATTACCTACTACCCTGAGGACGCAAACATTTCATATTCTCTTCTACAAATACTTTGAAAATGTTTTGCGCAGTTTTAGTATTCTTGACTATTTTCTATAGAGATAAGTTGTAATCACAAAGAATATTTAGAATGACCATATTCAACAGACGTTATCATGAGACAGGTATTCTACAACCACTCTTTAAAGAAGAGAAATTAAATATGTGCAGTACTGAGATGAATAAACTGTGGATTATTCAGAAAAGTATGTCTTATTTATCAGTGAACTTACAAAAGAAATGGATAAGAAAACTGGCATATGTCGCTTTACGATATCATATATTCTTGAAAGAAGAAAAAAACTCTCGATGCCGCACCAAAGAAATTTTGAACGTCTGAGATCCTGAAACGAACTCTTAGTAACTGTCATTTACGGATTGTTAGCCATTCACATACTTTGACAAGCCAAAACATTATGACTATCCCCCAATTGTTCAATGAACTGGTGAAGGGCACGTTGAAAAGCGGGAGTGGTATTTAACTGCTGCTTGTAGAAGGTAAAGTGTAACTTATTGACTTGCTTGCTTCATACACTCAAGCTCTTCTCTGTGCAATGCCGGATCATTTATGATCATCTTGCCCTCTTTCGTTTTCACGCACTGTACTCCCTTTTGATTCTGCCTATTATGTTTGAAACTATGTTATGCGCCTTTATGGCAATATTTATCACAGATCCGGACACGTCGCGCTACGCGCAAGATTCACGGAATATTCTGGTTCGATTCGATCCGATTCGTAAAAGTTCTTCTCAGTGCGACCCGCCCCTCCATTGGAGCTTCAGTATCACTTGGCCAACCAAGAACTTCGCCATCAAGCAGGAACTCACATTCACAGTCAAATGTTATTGTAATGCTATAGATATTACACGGTAACAAACGATTACCACCTTCTTCCGCTTCAATGGTTCCGTTCTCGCTGACTGCAACCAGTCATGAGTCTTTAATTCCACATGCCATTTGGGCTCTATTTCAACGGAGCTGATAACGTCGCGCTTTGCACGATAAATCAGTGATACTTTACTACCGGTATATGATAAAGCATTCATTCTTGCACTTAACTTTTGCGATTGATGAAAAAGGCTGCTGACCTAAGAAAATTTCATAGAGGGTTGATTGTAAAGTCCCGAAGACTCGGAAGGAATATCTCCGAAACTGAACGACTGGTAAGTTTTTCACGATTTGCATTTATTAGGTTTTGTGCAAAGTGAATAAATCACGGTGAAACCAGCAGTAAACGCTAAGGTGTTGGACGTCCACGCGCCATCAAAGAAAGAGGACGTCAGAGACTTTCCCGCTTGTTACAACATAATCGGCCGGCTAAGCTAGTAGTTTAATACAGTGCAGGTCAAAGTGTGTTTCGGAACAAACAGTTTAGTGGATACTGTTGGCTATAGAACTACACAGCAGACGTAACACTAGTATGCCTCTGCTGACCAGGCCTCATTGTCACTTGCACCTACAGTGGGCACGGGAACATCGAGAGACCATGGATAAGACCTGGTTCGTGATTCATCCTGGTTGGATGAATCACGATTTCTCCGTATGAAAAATCGTGATTCCTCCAACCATGAGAAATCGCGATTCACTCAGTGATGCAAGTATATCATTAATATGTTTTCATCATGTCGATGGTCGTGTCAGGGTACTCCGTCTTACAACAACAACAACAACAACAATTTAGGCTTCCCTGCCTCGTGCACCAAATCACATTACAGGTCCACTCTCCCTTTGGGCACGTCGTGGAGGTTCAACCTCCACTATTACCCTCCAAGGGAGCGGCGCACCACCTGGATAAGACACCAGGCAGCACCGGTCGTCTAATGCTCCTACCAGTCGCTTGGGCGAGCCCGTCGCAGCGGGACAGTACCCAGCGAACCCGGGGGAAAACTCCCGGGCTACTAGTACCAAGCCGCGCTAGGACGTGCCAGACTCCGAGGCCGGCCAACAAGTAATCTTTCCCAGAGCCTTCAGAACCACCAAGTTCACAAATTTTATACCCCCGTGGCCGAGACTGCCTAGGTACAGATCCTAGCCAGTAGCTTCGCAGAGTTCTCTACGTCGACCCCCGGGGGAGTTACTTCCCTCTGGACAGCAGGTCGTACACAGGCTGGTGGTGGTGGTAGTAGCTTTAGGGGACGTTTTCATGGGTGGCTCTTGGACTCTTAGTAGTTGAAGAACAGACCACGAAAGCTGCGGACTATCTGAGCATAATTGGAGATCAGTTGCACTCTTATATGGATCTGTCTACCTAACTGGAACTGGAATCTTCCAGCAGGACAATGTCACAAGGTACGATTTATGTTGGGGTGGTTCGAGCAGCGTAAGGATGAATTCCAATGAATGTCCTGGCCACCTAACTCTCCGAATCTTAACCCGATAGAGCAGATTTGGGATGTCATGGAGCAGCGGCAGCTCAGATCTCAGACATCATCATATCGAAATATCTCGACTTTGCGGGACCACTGCTTAGACATTGGTACAACCTATCTCCAGTCATCTACCAAGAACTTGTGCCATCTATGCCAAGACGAGTTGCAGCTGTTTTGCAGGCCAAAGGTCGCGCAAAACATTGTTGAGTAGGTGGTCATGATGTTTTGGCTCTTCAGTGTATAATGTGTAACTTTCTTTTATAAACAGCAGAAATCAGAATTTGCGCGACAACGCTCTTTCTTATAACGAGTGTTATAATTTAAGCCAAAGTAAACTAAACGGAGAATTTTTGGTACTAATGGCAAGGTTTTTCCTAGATGCATTCCGCTATACAATTCGTTATCATAAAAATGAAGAAAACGTTCAATACATTACATCACAATTTTTGCAATAATACTCAAAAGTACCTGTTCTGTAGACTACTGCTTTAACGCCTGTTCCATCTATATCTCTAGAGTTCATGAGTTCTGTACCGCATGACAAAAGCGATCTCTTGTGGGTCATCGAATTATATTCTGCTTTGATATCCTTTTCGATTTGCACTTTGGTTACTGGTATACTTTCTCCTGCAAAATAAATATAACATAGCGATTAAACTTTTAATGAAAAAATTGATGCTATGAAAACCTGACAGCTGTTAGCTGAATGTGTGGCTAAAATGATATGCCAATTCTGAATCATTAATATATTTTCGGCGTTTATGTAGAGACCTACATCAAACATCTGAACTCATGTGCTGTATTTCAATGTTAATTTTCTAATACTTTTAACAGCGGAGCATCCGCCACGTCAAATTACTTGTTTTTTGTTGAATGTAAAAAAGATAGTTGTGTTCTTTTATCCAAAAATCTGGCGGAAAGTGCAATAGATAGTGGAGAAATCTATAGCGGTTAATTACATTTTGAGAAGTTGAACTTAATCTGCTACGAGCAAACATTTTAATAGTGAGCACCATTGATGTAAACATTCAGACCATTCATATTCATACATTGAATTTAACGATTTCTAGATAGATCATGAAGATATGTCATATATCTTCACTTCATTAAGCTAGTGATCAAAATTATGTGAGCTGTAATTTATGTGCTCTCTAAAAGTTCCACAAATTTAAAAACTACTCATTTTTCTAGGCAAAATACAGGTGATGATATTAGCTGATGGATGTTACTAAAGTGATACTAAATAACTTCTGATTAGAATTTAAAGCAGACGCTTATTTGTGGAAAAGATAAGTTGCGCTAGATCTTTGTTAAATATGTATAGCATACACATTCTTACTGACATTGGTACTGCAGTTCTTACAGAAATCATAAGCTCCGTACCAGCGAAAGTGCTTATACTCAACTCTGGATAATCACTGAGTCTCCCCTTCTGTCGAAACAAATAAATGTACTAGTTTTTAAAAGCAAAATTAATTGTGTTTGCTATAAGTTATATTGTATAAAGACGTGCCTTTTGAAGCCCTTTCTGTTAAAACATGCATATTCTGCAATTTATACCTCTCAGATAATACTGAAAGATTTTAAGGCAGTTAAGAAGATGTCGTTCTTTGTTATTTACAGCTCTTTTGCTTGTTATACGAATCTGTGACTGACCTTGATAATTTGCAAAGGCGAGTATCTTTTGTATTTTGAAATAATATATAAACTTTGGGAATACTATCCTATGATTTGTACATTTAATGCCTATGCTTTCTACCTTTGTACATTTCTTAATTCCCGTGAATGACTGACTAGATAAAACCGCTGAGCACTGGAAGTTCTACTCGAAATTTCGAATCACAGTGAAGGAGCTGACTAAATGGATGTTTCTGTATGTTTATTTATGTCTAACGTAAATACGACCCAGCTTCCTTTCGAGATATTCCTCTTCCTGGGTAAAAAGCCTGTCTGCTTTGCCATTTTCAATTAAATAATCAAAACAGTTTAGCTCCGAATTGTTTTTTTTATTCAAAAATCCTTCACATTTCTTTATCTGATTCACTGAATACGGTGAAGCACATGTGGGCTATCTGCCCAAGAGAGGGTTCCCTTAATCTTAAGTCTTTATGAGGATTAGGACTACTTAACTGATTAAGAAAAGCCGACAAGGACTAAAAACCTAACGGGGGAGATGCCTTCGGGGATGACATTTGAAGAAAAATTGTCTGGAATTCATAGTTCACATGGGAAAAATCACGAACACTACCATGCAACAGCCCGTTCGTCCGGCTTAGAACTAAGGTCGAAATATCAGTGTTCAATGATCTATCTTCTTAGCCATTGTAACTGGCATATGGTTGTTGCATTATACGAAGAAACTAATTTAATCTCCGAAATAGTCTCATTTATTTATTATTTGTCGAACCTATATTTCAGCGAAGAATATGGTTGTCAGACCCTCAAGGAGGTTAGAGTACAAACTTCCACTTTAATTTAGAGGGACAGAACGGCATGCGGTGGTCCTGACATTTTCCACCCCTCTTTCCTACGACCAAATCCCACGAGAAAACTTCCGGCTCGCCATATACACTCATGTCCATAAATTAAGGATAATGCAAAATCAGGCAAAGGAAGAGTTAGAAGCAAAACAAATTTGACTTATTTGTAAAGCTTATTTATTAAACAAAAGGTAAAGAGCAAAAAAAGATGTTATATGTTTGATATTATTAAAAAAATTAGCGATTTTTTTCCCCTGGAGCAAATTACATAAAACACCTATTTACAAAAAAAACAATATTACATGGTTGGTATGATTGTTAATACATTGTATGTCTCACAGACGATGCGATACAGTCCGTACAAGGCCTAGGCATGCTGAGTATCAAATTATCGATCTGATTTTGGGGGATATTACACCACTCAAAAAGCAATGCTCTCCGAAGTTCTGGTAGACATGTAGGAGGAGGTTGACGGGCTGTAACTCGTCGGCCAAGCATGTCCCACACGTGCTCTACTGGATTGAAGTCCGGTGAGAATGCTGGCCAGTCCATACGGGTGATATCTTCCGATTGAAGGCATTCGCTTACGATGTTTGCACGGTGAGGACGGGCGTTGTCATCCATAAACACAAATTGTGCGCCCATGGCGCCTCGAAACAAACGTACATGTTGTTCCAGAATGACGTCACGAAAGATTTGGCTTGTCATGGTTCCAATTTGAACATGCAGGTCAGTTCTGGAACCCAGAATAGTTGCACCCCAAACGAGCACTCCTGCACCACCGTAACGGTGTCGTTTGTGGTAACGGGTACCTGGAGCTCTCCATATGAAAGTCCGGCGAGAATCAGACTGCAAGCTAAACCTGGACTCGTCGGAAAACATCACACAAGCTCACTGTTGCGCTGTCCACAATGCATGCTCTCTACTCCAGGCTAACCGCAGCCGACAGTGAGTTGCAGTAAGTGGAACGCATTGGACAGGTCTACGAGCATATAGACCAATCTGCCCTAAGCATCTATACACGGTCTGCCTTGAAATTGTCGTACAAGTGGCTGAAGAGAGCTGACGAGACAGGTCTGAGGTTGTGCTGCACCTGTTTCTTTTGGCAGTAATTGCCAAATACCGGTCCTCATTCGGCTTTGTAACTCTGGGGTGACCTGTGCCGTAACGTCTGCTCACATTACCATCATCTTGGAATCGTTGCCTGGAGATGACACTATGGGCAATTCCAAGTTCGTCTGATACTTCCAGTTGGGTACGCCCACATTCCAGACGGCCGATAATTCTACCACGTAAAAAATCATCCAAATGCGTCCTTTGTGTCATAACTATTCGGTTATTGCACTGAAATGCTTATAAAGCGCCTGCGAACACTTTTACTTCTTTGCCTGTATTCCTTCGTATATTCCTCTCTTACACTCTCGTCATTGTGACGTACCATCGGTGTCATCTGGTTACTTCCTGAAATTTGCATATGATTCTTGAAGATGTGTGTAGGGATTTTACAGGTGATATATTTATTTTAGACTTCGATTTCCGCATGACTCCGAATTATCCTTAATTTATGGACATGAGTGTATTTAAAGTGCTCCCATAACGCAAATGCACTATACATTTACATTCATGCCTTTTTCCTGGATTGAAACTCGGGGTCTTCGGTACGGCACTTAGAGTCACTAACCACTATCTCGTCTGAACTGCGAAATAGTATTATATATGTGACACATATTTGCACACTGCTCTTCAGCTAATTTCAGTAATTATCAAATAATTCGACATGATATGCCTAAATTTTGTTTTATGCTTAGCATACCCAACGATTGCCTTGAGAAAATGTTTCAGAACTTTCCATTTAAGCAGTCGAAGATTTAATTAACTTTGTTTACTCTATGATTTATTGCTTCATAATTAATCGCTTTAACAGTTTTTTTATAAATTTCTCTTGAAAACATCATTGAGTTACTTGTGAGTAGTATCATATCTTATACGACATATTATAGGTTTATAGCTTTCGATCTAATACATGTATTTATAACTTACATTTTTAAATAATACATTTAGAAATGAGACATACCAGTCAGCATACTTTCATTCATTACACAGGTTCCAGAGAGTAGCACTGCGTCACACACCATAGTGAAGTAAGATTTTGGAATCAAAATCACATCTCCCGGAACTAAATCCTCAGAGGAAATTTGTAATTCTGTTAGTGAAAATTTATAGAATATTAGATGACAGAGTTCAAGTTATCAAAGCAAGCTAAAAATTGCACACGGAAGTATCGAACTGATTGATACATTTAATGTAGTGGAACATAATAACCGTATATTTTATAAATCCTGAGATACACTTATGAGTATCAAAATCTAGTTTTTTAGCAGTGTCACAGGTCTTCTATATAAACAATTTCGTCCAGTTTCCTCAGTAATATTTTTATTTAATTTTCTTACTATACTTCCCAGAAGATCCTTAAACGTTACACAGATTACAGCTTTTCATTTTCTACACACTAAAATCTTAAACGGTAAATAATTTTTATCCTTTTTTTTTTTTTTTTTTTTTTTTTTTTCAATCGAAACGTCACTTTTCCCCCGCTTTAAACGAGAATAGTAGTAGAGGAAGGTGAAGCGAAGCATAAGTTGTAAGAATGATTTGTTCATAAGCCAAATATTAGGAGGAGTATAAATTATTTCAGTATCAAAAGACAACTTGTTCTCTAGTAAATAATTCAAAACAAAAATAGCAATATATTTTTAAAATTCAATTAAAATTTAATTTTGAAAGTGTCATTTGATCAAATTTTATTTGTCATTTGATTTACTGTCATTCTCAGTACGGCAGGAGATATATAGAAGATGTTTACATATTTTTAGAATAATTTCCACAAAGTATTATAAAAAGCAATTGCTTTGGCATAAAAATTTTTGGAAAGAGATTATTTGGAATGAAAATTGTCGTGTACTACTTTTAAGAGTATTTTTTGCTTAAAATATTCTATGTAAACAAGCTGTGGTTTGAAGGATGTGTTCCTGTGCTTTCCGAAAAGTAATATTCCTATTCCATTATTCAAATACGTTGTGAAATGCACGATATCAAAATTTCTGCGCCCCCCCAAAAAAAGCATTAATTAGAGAGCGAAAAACCGACAGTCATTATTTCTATATGGAAAGAAGCTTCAAAACTATCATCCGCAAACGATACGTATTGTCTCTGTTGCTTCTAAAATTACATCATTGGTAACAACAGAAAACAAGCCGAAGTAGAAATCAGTTGTAAAGTTTTCAAATACATCATCTGTAGCAACAATAAATAAAATAATAACCAAGATTTACAACTTTAAAAAGCTATAAACATAACGTTCACAACTTTTGCCGAGGCATGTGGCTCAACGTCGAAAAATTTGTAGAACCATGTATAAAAACTATCTGAAACATCGTTTTACCTAAATGACTGCAACAGAAAGAGGTCTGTTTATTAACGAATACACAGAGATAAAATGTGTAAATCTGATTCCGCAGTGTAAAGAAAGTTTCAGTAAGGGGATCATGAATAACAATTTAATTATTATAATTTTAATCAATTCGCAACTTCTGCATTTTCTAAAGCGCCTAACTACTATTCAAACAAAAGCACTGGATCCGGTTTTATCGGAGCAAGAAACGTCTGGCTGAGATTCATTCAGCGTTGTGGAAAAAATGAAGGATCATAGGATGATGTGATTAGAAATGTTATGGAACTTCTTAGTTAGAAGAAGACAGAGGCAAACACGCAGAACAAGCTGCCTAGTTAAAAAAGGAATTACGAACCTTTTATACTATTTTTCTTAGTTATGCTTTAAGAATCTGATAGCACAGACCTAATTCGTTTTTAAGCTCACGATTAAAATACGAAGTTTTCACTTGTAATCAATTTCTGAAGAACTCTGCTCAATTAAAACACTAGCATAAACAAGAATTGCTTTAAGATCATCACCCTGCACGAAAGTTTTAAAGCTACAAGAATTTATTACTTTATAAGGTATTTTCTCCCTCCTTTCTGCATGCCTTCGTGGTGTAACTGTAGAACATTTAGTGTCGGTAGCTAACTTTTGTTGTATGTAACAAAAGTTAATATGCTAACACGGTAGCACATTTTTAAGTACACGGTTTTACTATCTTGTACGAAGTAAAAGAAGTATTGTAATGGTGAAACATTTCGGGTGTAATAAGTTCAAAGGAAATGTCTATTTTGACCGTTCCACTTGGACGATTCTTTTTTTGCGAGAAGTCTGTACTTACGGACAGAATAAAGGACTCTTTTTTTTTTTTTTTTTTCCAAAACGGATTGCAAAGTAGATTTTAGCTGGACTTAAAAGAGATTTTTTTGGGACGTCTCTCTTATACATATATAATATTATTAATATATATATATCGCATAACTGAAAAACGATTAGCCGAAGAACGTTGAAATTTTGTACATGCGACTGCTATGACATTTAGTTGTTCATCTCCTTTTTATTGCAATACCCAAACGTTTACATATATATACCACTCAACACCGTACCTGAATTAAAAAGTTCTTACACGGCTTTTAGTTTCGCAACTGTCATATAATTCCAATTACAAAAGTTTTTGAATGAAGAAAATATTCATGTTTTGGCAATGACAGATTAAAAAATATTAATTTTCGACAATAACGAAATCTAACACATATATAGTAACAGTTTGTATATGTTGTTAGTCTAACAATAAATATCTAAGAATATTTAATATCAGTTTATTTTTGTTTTGAAAACTAATAGGCTAAACAGAAAAGTTATTTGGTGTCCACATCATATATTTTATAAATCTTAATGGGTTAAATTTGAGTAATTTTAACAAATAATGTACTTTTTAAATTAAAATAAGATATTTCGATGTCTGCATTTGATTTTTCTAATCCATCTTTTCACCGTCTTGAGGGCAAATTCAGGATAAACGTCTCCAAGATTGAGCTGTAATAAAACATTCACGTCTGTGTGAAATTAACTAATAAGGTATCTTTTATTTTTGCTAGTTTAATAGCTTTTTATTAGCTTACTTTTCTGTTTTTTATTTTATTTATTCACCTGTTACCTTCCAAACTATGCTAATGGAAAAGGAAATATGAATTAAAATGGACTTCTTGTTTTGTCATATTGTAGCTGCTGCAGAAGAAACTAGACAAACTCAGAGCTTCATTGTGCTGGGATATGTTTAAGATTAAATAACTTTAGCAGAGATTAATTAGGATGAAAACTAAAGTAACATCTTTCTTAAGTTTTCAGCTTAGTTGTGTAGTTACTCCAGACTACTGCCCGAGTTTGCTTATTTGTTTTGTCACATTTCACGCTGAAGCATTGATTTGCCAATTACTTTTATTTTCTCAAATTTGTACAGATTGAAATAAATTTATTGTATTTGACTTTAACCGATATCCTGAGAGATAATTTACAAACAGTTAGGCTGAATGATATTCACAAAAAGGGCCAAGTCGAAATAAATTGCTTTAATGATAATAAAGTAAAATCATATATTAGCAGAAAAATTATAAGATAATTTTAACACTTTTAATTTCTCACAGTTGTGTTTCATCACTTAATGAAAAATCTGATGCGTGCACCACATGACTTCCTTGTACGGAATATTAAATTATACCCATTTTTCTTGCATTTCATTTAAAATTATTGGATTGAATTAAATCTACTTCGTCGATAGCGCATAAACCACAATAGAATAAATGCACTCTTTAAAATTCACTATATTCTTTTTTTACCCTATCGACACTCTGGCCCTAGGTTCACTTAACAGCGTTACATTTCATTCATTTTTTAACTCAGAATGCACAAAATTTATACCATCATAAGAATTGTCTAGTCGTTGCCATATGTTCTATTAAAATACTATAATAAATCTAAAACGATGTATAAAACAAATTAAGCAAAGAACAACAACAACAATAATAATAACAACAGCAAAAAAAAAAAAAAAAAAAAAAAAAAAAGAAAGAAACAGTTCTTCACAGACGATTCAGTATTTCTCATTCAATTAATTCAGTTCTCACTTCGCGACAAGGCAAAAGGTGTCTCTACTGAAAATTACGAAGTAAATATTAAACACTTATTTCCTCGAATGAATTCCAGAGTGGATTAAGCATGATTTAATTCGCAATAATAAAAGAAGGCGTTATCTTTCTTGTTGTGAAGCTTAGTCTTTCTAGATTGGCAACAAATCTACTATTCTGCTGTTTCAAACGTAAACAAGCAATGGCCGCCATGGAAAAAATTATTAGGCTTAGCGGCACTTAAACAACTTTTAAATTGTTGATAATTTTAAAAATATTGCATACAGATTTACTAAAGGCATAAAAACCTTAACGGGAAGATAAGAACAACACAATTCAATCATTTTTAAAGCAAAAAATGCACAATTTACAAACATATAAGAATAAAGAAACTGAGATCACTGAGCCGAGTAACAGAGTGGATATATATATATTTGGTGCGGCCGATTGCAATCAAAATTTGAGGTGCACATCTACATGTTATAGCAGTCCTATATATCTCCAAAGGCTCCAGAGCGCCATCCTGAATTTCACTAGTCTTAGAGAGTCTCTCAGTGTTAGAATTCCCAAACCGATAAGGAAATCACTTATTGTCTTTGGAGTGCCGCAGGACACCACGGCTGAGGAGGTAACTACAGCATTTGAGCAGCTTATTCCTCAAGAGTCCCGAGATATTGCTTTCCCTAGAAGACCTCTGCCCAGAACAGACGGTTACAGTAACTGGTTGGTAGATATCGCCTCGGAACATTTTGTCAGAATTCTGAACTGCAAGAGGATATTCATAGGCCTTAATTCTTGCTCTTTCAAAGAATACTTCCAGGTTCAGCGCTGTTATAACTGCCAAGAATTCGGGCACTTGGGAAGAAACTGCAAGTCAACTCCAAATTGTGCAAGGTGCAGCAAAGGACATCTCACAAAAGAGTCTACAACAGACACAGTAAGTTGTGTTAACTGTCAAAATTCTAACCAGGCAAAAGGAACTTCTCACGACTTCCATCACCCAGCCAACTTTTCGAAATGTCCTTGTTACCTAGAAGAATTGGAACGTCTCAGCTTGAACAGAACCCTCCCAATGTAAATTCGCATAGTTTGACTCAAGAATTAAGTAAAATAAGCTTTTTACAATGCAATCTCCAAAGAGCACGCGCCGCGACACTCAATGTGGCACAGATATTAACAAAGTCTTCAATCTCCATTTCTCTACTACAAGAACCGTACACCTCGAATGGCATCATTCCGGGTTTACCATCAACGCACATTGTTTTTCTCTCCAAATCTAACTTGGCGGCAACAGTCTACAATGGACCTATGGCTCCGTTGTTGATAGATCAGACAGAGAATACGGTAACAATCATGCTGGAGGACAAAAATAATAAGTACGTAGTAAACAATGCTTATTTCCCCCCAGTCTCCCAATAGAGGGGCTGTTACAGGAAATAGACCCAGCAATCTTGAGGCTCACAAAATACTCTATCGTGGCTGGGGACTTCAATGCAACCAGTCCACTACGGGGAGCTGACAGAGAGGATAATAGAGCACGAGCTGTCATAGAATTTGCCACAGCGCACAGGCTTACAGTTGTAAACACACTGGATTCCCCTCCTACCTTTAGAACATCTAGAGCAGTAGGTTGGCCAGATGTAACTTTAGCATCCTCCCCAATTGTACAGTATATGAACAACTGGGTTGTTTCTGACCTCCCTTCTTTTAGTGACCATCAGATAATCCAGTATGAACTGGTAAATTCAGTGTCTTTCGAAACGAAACAAAGATTTAAGACTTGCTTTGGGGGACACAAGAAATTTCTAGAAAAGCTCAGGCCGTATGTCGTAATTAACCAAGAAAATTTAAATAATTGTACTACACCAGTCCAACTAGATGAGGCGTATGATACTCTAGTAAAGAATATCACTCAAGCAGCAAGTGCTTCCTACAAAAGGAAAGCCATTCAAGTTGACAAACCATTGTCCTGGTGGAATCCCAGTCTCACAGCTCATAGAAGCAAAGTACGGGCTTTGAGGAGGCTGGCACAGGCAGAACAAGAAGAAGAAGTAAGATCCGTAAAAATGTTAAAGTACAGGAAAGAACGTGCTCTCTACAAAAAGCGCATACAGAAAGCGAAAACTGAATCTTGGAAAAAACATTGTTCCAATCTAAAAGAGACTTATGGCCCAGTGCAAAAAATCGCAACAGATAGAGCCTTTCGCCCAACTCAGCTGGTCGCAAAACTGGCACCAAGTGCCTCTAGCATATCAGATGTCCTCCTGTCAGTGCTCACCACTATCTTTCCCAAGGATGATGTAAGGAATGACTTTGATGAGCATGTTCAAACAAGATATAACTTTCGAAACTTTCTTTGGACCAGCAAAAAGCATGACCATCAGCTCCCTTCCATTCAGGAAATTACTAGAATAGTCAAAGGCCTCGTAAACAAGAAAGCTCCGGGACCGGATGGCATCGATAATATTATGATCAAATATATTCATCATGAGTTCCCTCAACTTTTTCTTTTGTTGTGTAGGGCTTGTTGGAAAATAGGACACTTTCCTAGGGCCATGAAGTGGGCAGAAGTAGCATTGTTCCACAAGCAAGGTAAAGATCCATCGGATCCGGGAGCATATAGACCAGTTAGTCTTCTCCCTTCCATTAGCAAGGTACTAGAGAAGGTCATCTTAGCGCGGCTCAACTACTTTCTTAAGATTAAAAATTACATCAACAAAAATCAGTTTGGTTTCTGTGAGGGGAAGTCTACGGAGGGGGCACTTAAGAACCTTCTGGAGAATATCGAAGCCAGCAGGAACAATGACAGATACACAATAGTAGTGGGAATGGATATCAAAGGGGCATTCGATTCGTTATGGTGGCCAGACGTAATTAAATGCCTGGATAATGCACAAATCCCTTTTGAAATTATCAAGCTCTTGCGAAGTTATCTGCAAGATAGAGGAGTACAGGTTACTACGAATAAAGGGGTTATCAATTACCAACTGCAAAGAGGATGCCCCCAAGGTTCCTGCTTGGGACCCACGTTATGGAATTTGGTGGCTAACACAGCCTTTACTCTGTTTGATAATAATCCAAATGTGAATATACAAGCCTTCGCAGATGATTTTCTTCTAGTCATTACTAGCAGGAAAGACGTGGTACAAAAGGCGCAAAAGGCAGTCGACGACTTTGCAGCCTGGGCCAAGAGTTACAAACTGATCATCTCTGCAACGAAGACCCAATTGCTCTACATAGGTAGGAAAGGTATTCCTAAAAGAAACCCGTCCATTAAAATGAACGGTATACCGATCAAATGCGTGCCCAATCTGAAGTACTTGGGACTGACTTTTAATAATAAATTATCTTGGGTTCCACACCTGAAGGAGGTGAAACAGAAAATAGACAGCCTTACAAATAACATGCTCAAAACAGCAAGAATACAGTGGGGAACGCCAGCCAATATTCTGAGAAGTTGGTATCGTACTATATCCGAGAGGATTATCTTGTATGGTGCAGCAATTTGGGGGGAAAATATCTCCTCACATATGATTAAACTATTGCTCACAATACAAAGAATGCAATTATTACTGATATGCAGAGGATACAGAACCACTTCTACAGCAGCACTTCAAGTGCTTGCTGGTATACCACCATTAGACTTACAAGCAGAACGGGAATCTCTATTGGCAAGAGTGCTGAGACTGGATGAGAATGCAACATTATGGAATCAGAACTATTATCACACAGACTATGAAAAGCACAAATCAGTTCTTTTAGGGCACCCCGCAGACATAGACTTGTCCGATAGCATCCAACTTGTGTACGCATCTTCAAAAAAGAACAGCTTCAGCCTCTACACGGATGGATCCAAAACAGAGCGAGGCGCCGGTAGTGCATTTTGCGCTTTACAAGGGGAGACTATTATTAAAACATGGAAAAGAAGACTAGATATTAGAAATACGATCTTTCAGATAGAGGTTGCAGCGCTAAAAGCAGCAATTAAATTTGCAGTTTATTCACTTAGATTCAGAGCAACAATCTTCAGTGACTCGGCCTCTAGTCTGGCAGCGATTAGAGGAAATATAAGCAGGAGCACTTATGTACAAGAGCTCAAAAAATTCTTTTGCATTGCCCTCCCTCCTTACGTCCACACTTGGTCTGGGTCCCAGCTCATGTGGGCATCACAGGCAATGAAAAGGCAGATGAGCTTGCCAAATCGGCAGCAAATGATAAAAGCCTGAGAGAATATCCTGTGAAACTCCCAACCTCTTATCTCAAGAGAAGTACTCTTGAAAATTTATTATGCCAGTGGCAGGAAAGGTGGGACTCAGCACCCACGGGTAGAAGGACCTACTCTTTTTTCCAAAAGTGGGAACTGTAGCAAAAGTTACGAACGGTGCACAGACCCACTTTTTTTCTGGACATGGACCATTCCCTACCTATTTAAAGAGGTTCCACTTAAGCGGAACAGAATTCTGTGAATGTGGAGAGGTAGGTGATCCAGATCACTATCTCTTCCATTGTGCATCCACCAAACCTTATCACCTGAGGAGACCAAGTGATTTATTTTGGCCACAATGGGCAGAAACAATCTGCAAGAATAGTATTGCTAAACGCAAATTGAATGAGGTATTAAAGTACTGTGCACAGAGTCATGCAGGCATAAACAGAGCGAACACTTCAGAATAATTGACAATTACTGCACACATCTGTACCTTGTACGCTCACAATTAAAAGATCATCTTAGGGTAAAGACTTCCTTGTGAATGACATAACATTAGTTTTATTACCATTGCAGAACCTTGAACTGTTCAATGTTTGTGTGATTTAACCACATTGGTGCATAGATTCTTAATTTTTCATTGTACACATCTTTGTGACTTTTAGATTACCCTACAATTAATAAGTCTCATAACTGAAAGAATCATTAAAACGTATTGTAAAAATTACTAGTTATATAACTGTATCATTGTTAAATTGTTTCTATTCCATCATTGGCAGAATTATATTTATTTATTTACTCAGCATAGATGGAGGCATAACCTATTGTTACCTCCCCCCCAAAAAAAAGGGAAAAATAAAAGAATATTTTTTTTTAATTTTTTTAAAGTTAGAGTACAGAATATAAATTGGATTATGCTTTATGCTTGAAATATCAATGTTTAAATCATGTTGTTGGTAGTTCCACTGTATTTGCTAACTAGGAATGGTTCTGAAAAATGTATTGTAACCTAACCTTAGCATTTTTCATTTATAGTATTATCTTTGGGTACCTGCATCAATAATGAATAACAGTGTATGGTTTGATTAACATTGTATATTATTTCTTAATTTTGTAATTATATGGCTAACTAGTACAGTGTGAATTGTAATCAAGATATAGAGCTACTGTATTTACAGTAATTGTTCAGTATATCTGTATAAGTAGTAGTATGAGGTTATGCGACTTTAATGCTTATATATTTTGTAAATTTTGTACATATATATAATAGAATCACAATGTATTGTACCCAATGTAAAATGCAATTCTAGCCGAGTTTGTACTTTTGTAGCTTATAGTACTAGAGTGTAAAGTTTTGTAGGCATTGTATGTACTCGAAATTTTGCGATAGAAAAATTATCTAATATTATCGTATTATATTTATAACCAGGTTTACTATGTCTTGCATTTATATAGGATATTCTATGTCTTGCATTAATATATTCTTCTATGTCTTGCATTTATATATGATATTGTTACAATGTATAGTACTCAGTGTAAAATGTATTGTGGTCTAGTGTAAAACATTGAAGTAGTATTGTAGTGAAAAGGAAGTATAGCAACATTGCCCATGTTAAAGTAGTGTAGTATAGTTAGCAGCGTAGTAGTTAAAATAGAACTTGAGTTAACAACCAGGCAGTTATAGATACTAAAAACCTATGTAAAATAATGAGTGATTATGAAACCTAAGATTTTGAAATAATAAATGCTGTCGGATCAGCGAGTCATGATTAGACAGCATCTGCCAAGTGGAAACAAATACCGTAAGGCTTACTATAGTTAAGGGCGGCAGTCCACTTGAGCAGCGTTCAGCAGTCCTATATATAAAATTTCAACGTTCTGAGGCTGCTCGTTTTTGAGTTATGCGAGTTGCATACGCACAGATGTTTTTGACTTATACGTACGCACAGACACCGCGAAAAATTCTCTTCAGAATTCTTTTTAAATTAGTTTTACAATTTTTTGAGGAAAAAGAATCCTTTATCCTGTCTTTACGTACAGATGTCACGCAAAAACACCATTAAATTGCATTCTATAGCCGTGAAAATGGATATTTGCGTTGAAATATGATGCCTGAAACTTTTCGCGATTACAATACTTCCTTTTTACTTCGTAAAAGGAAGTAAAGAGGTATTTTTTCGCATAATACATTACCTTTTCCATCTCTTATAACAGTAACAATGGCATGTGATCTCATAGCATCTCTCAGAGCTCTGCTTTGCTAAAATGAACAAAAAATGTTTAATGGGTATACTACTTATTTTAAAAAAGTATATTTGAATTCATAATTATGTGCACCATCAAAAACAGAACTACTGGAAGTGCAATCACTTACCTTTCGTGTTTCCCACACTGTCATAGACACAGATATGACTGATAGTATCACCACACAAATAGCAAATTGGTAATAGAACTGTAACAGCCATACAGTCACTATGAATGCTTGATATAAATAAAACGGATTCCGCACCTAAAAATAAAAAATATACACTTAGATTCCTAAATTTAATCCTTTAAAAGGAACATGTTTTAAACTGTATTAATATCACACATACAACACTCCTCAGAATAGCAAAACAACTGAATTATCTTTAAAAACCGCTAAACTGTGTTCGATGTTATGCAAATTGTATTTCTTTCTTTGTACCGAGGAGCGGCGCAGACGCAAATTTGTTAGGTTTTTAAAGCTCGCGTTTAGAGCTTTCAGGTTGCTGTGAATTACTGGAGTTTCAACTAAGCAGAGGTTCTTCTGAGTTTGTGTTGGTAAGCCTCTACTGTGTTCGGAGTTGGCAGTGTGGTCTTCGCCGTTACTCAACTAACTTACTTTAAAAGTCAATAAAGAAGTTTCGGTCAACGTTATGATTCTGAGGTTTTTTGGGTTCTATACTGAAGTAATATCAAGTCAATTTACAGTCCACTATTTTTAAACAACGGAACGTACATGTTTTTTGGTCCGTCAGCTACGGAGTCGCAGTAAATTTGGTGAGTCAGTGTGTTTTTTTATCTTTCTTATTAGATAATGGAATTTACAACGCTTAAGACTAAAAAGCGTGTAGCTAAAGCTAAGTTAAGTAAACTGAAAGACAAAATTACAGTGACTTACGATTCTGCTGATGTTGATCAGTTAGAACTTTTTAAATCTAGATTAAATAATTTAATGACCGAACTTTCGGATATTTTTAGTGACATATTTGTAGTGTGTGAAGAAAAAGATATTGATGTATTTATAGAAGAACAACAGGTCATACAAGATACTGTTGATGAGTTAATTTTAATGCTAACCAGAGTTAAGAATGTTAAAGACATTAGTGTGGAAACTAAATCTTGTGAAATAGCGAGTATACGCTTACCTAAGCTAACTCTTCCTGTATTTAGTGGCAGTACTGAAGAATGGTTATAATTTTTTGATTTATTTAAAACGGCGATAGTGGATAATGACCGTTTATCAGGTGCACAAAAGCTACAATATTTAAAGGGTTCTTTAAAAGGAGATGCTTTGAGAATTGTTCAAGCTTTAACTATTTGTGACAGGAATTTCGAAATAGCGTGGCATTTATTGTGTCAAAGATTTTCACATAAGAGAGAATTACTTTCATCGTTATTAAAGAAAATCTTGTATTTATCAAATTTACAATCTGAAATTCCTAGTCAGATATTAGCGTTAGTAGACACTGTAAGAGAGTGTGTATGTTCGTTTGAAAATCTAGGATTCAAAGTGGAGCAATTCGCGGATACTATTTTAATGTTAATAGTACAGTTTAAATTGGATTCTTCGACGAGAGGATGGTCGGAAAGAACATTAAAGAGTGAGGAAATACCAACGCTTAATAATCTGCTAGAGTTCTTGAAATCTCATGCCAGAACCTTGCAAGCAGGTAAACCGCAAGGTGTTAAAAAACAAGTTACAAAAGACAAATTAACTTCATTGGCTTCAGAGATTCACGCGAAGTGTACGTATTGTAAAGCCGGTCATTCAGTTTTTAAATGTAATAAGTTTTTAAATATGAATGTTCAGGAACGTGTTAATTTTGTCAAGAGAAATAATGTTTGTTTTAATTGTTTGGTTTCAAATCATAAAGCTTTCGAGTATAGAAGTACACATAAATGTAAAAAGTGCTTTAAAAATCATCACACACTACTGCATTTCGAAAGAGTTCAAAATGAGCCAAAGGCACGTAAAGGAGTTACGAACAGTTCGAATGAATTATCAGTGACGGCTAAGCCATTTTTCCCTGGGCCAGAACCTCGCGCTCAATCAGCTGGGTCAGGGGAGAATATTGCAAGTTCTAGTCCAGTAATTAAATCTTGTGTTTCAGACTTTAATTTTCAGAGTGAAGTTTTATTATGAAAGTGTTAGATTCATCGGGTGAATACCAATTGTGTAGAGCCCTTCTTGACCCTGGCAGTCAAGCAAGCCTGATTTCAGAAGATTGTGTACAAAGGCTAGGGTTAGCAAGAAGAAATGCCAAAGTTTTTATTTCATGTTTAGGGTCTTTGGATACGAAAACTAATGGAATTACGGAAGTAAACTTCGTTCCGCATTTTCCGGCGAAAGTGTCATTTAAAACACCAGTATTTATCATCAATAGAATTATTGGAACTTTGCCGCATTTTACATTGGATAAGAAGTACGTTGAGGAATATAATGATTTAATGATAGCAGATCCAACATTTTACAAAAGTGGGCCTGTTGATATACTTTTAGGCGTAGATATTGCCTTACCTCTTTTAAAGGGAGAAATAATTAAATGCGAAGAAGGTAAACCGGTAGCTTCTCGTTCTGAACTAGGATGGATTATTTCAGGTAGTGTGAATAATTCAACAGAAATTAATCCTACTATCTATGTTAATAATATACAAGTGGAAACTGATCAGATGCTGTCTAACTTTTGGAAATTGGATGCTGTACCTATGTTTGACATGCTTACTAAATCGGAGAGAGCATGTGAAGATTATTTCAGATCTACATATACGAGAGAGGAAAGTGGGGGTATATACTGTGAAATTACCGTTTCACTCTCCGCCTTCTCAGCTTGGAGATTCCAGACAATTAGCTATGCGTAGATTCCAATCTTTAGAAAATTCACTTCTAAAAAGGTCTCGGATATATGAACAGTATAAGGATTTCATGAGGGAATACCTTGAGCTGAGACATATGGAGGGAGTGCCTGAGGGAGAGATTCTTATTGACTCTACGTATTACATGCCTCATCATGCCGTATTAAAGGAATCAAGTACTGCGACTAAACTGAGAGTTGTTTTCGATGCTTCAGCTAAAACGACATCGGGTCTTTCATTGAATGATATTTTGATGGTTGGGCAAAGAGTTCAGCAAGAGCTGTTTCCAATTCTTCTACGGGTTAGAACTCACAAAATTGCAGTATGTGCCGATGTAGAGAAGATGTTCAGACAAATTCGTGTCCACCCAGAAGATACAAATTGGCAACGAATGCTTTGGAGGGATAGTCCTAGTGAGCCCTTGAGTACATTTAGATTAGTGACAGTTACATATGGGACTGCCTGTGCGCCATATTTGTCTACTAGAGTAATGAAACAACTTGCATTAGATGAACAAGTGAGATTTCCTTTAGCATCAAAAATTGCCCTTCGTGATTTTTATGTTGATGATTTGCTTTCAGGGGCACAAAGTGCAGAGGAAGCGAATATTCTAGTTCAGCAGTTGAATGAAATGATGAAAAGGGGTGGATTTCGCTTAAGGAAGTGTATTTCAAACAGTTCAGCTATTTTAGAGAATATTCCCGAGTGCTTACGAGAATCCAGTATTTCTCTTGAAATAAACAGTGACAAGAAAGTAAAAGTATTGGGAATTAATTGGAACAACTCTAGGGATACGTTTCATTTTTCGGTATGCATAAGTGATAAAGAGTTTACTAAGAGGACTATTTTATCAGAAGTAGCCAAAATCTTTGATCCAATGGGATGGTTAGCGCCAACAATAATATACGCGAAAATATTATTACAAGAGTTATGGAACTTACAGCTGGGTTGGGATGAACTCGTTGATAAGAGAATAAGTAGAAAATGGAAGCGTTTCTATCTAGAATTGCCCTTACTTTCAAGCTTACAATTTCCGAGGTATGTCTTGAGTCCGAAGGCAGTAGTGATAGATATCCATGCTTTCTGCGACGCTTCAGAAAAGGCTTATTGTGCAGTCATCTATCTCCGAACAATCAACCTTGATTCGTCAGTCAAAGTCAGCCTTCTGACATCGAAAACCAGAGTAGCGCCCTTAAAAACCCAGTCTCTTCCGAGACTAGAGTTGTGTGCTGCATTACTTTTAACCAACCTCTTACATGCAGTATTATCATGCATAGAACTGCCTATTAACAATATTTACGCATGGACCGACTCACGGGTTACATTGGCATGGGTCTCGTGCGAACCTCGCCGTTGGCTACCTTTTGTGGCAAATCGAGTTGCAAAAATCCAAGAAGCTGTTCCAGGCATTCAATGGAATTATGTTGCTGGGAAAGAAAATCCTGCAGACTGTGGGACCAGAGGTTTTATTCTATTAGAATTCCTACAATGTGAGTTATGGGTGAAGAGACCGCAGTGGTTAAACGAATCCCTAATTCATGTACAGCAAAATTCAAGTGTAGAATTAGAGAGTGAAGTTATGTTGAAAGAATTGAAAAAGAGTTCCAGTTCAAATGTTTCCAAATTTGAAGAGCCTAGTGTGTTTTCAAGATTTTCATCATGGTTAAAGTTATGTCGAGTGTTAGCGTGGTGTTTAAGATTTAGAAATAATTGTAGTAAGTTACCTACAGAGCGTATGAAGGGTTATTTATCTACTGAAGAATTCTGTGAAGTTACTTCTATGATTGTTAGGATTGTGCAAAGAGCCGAATTTCCAGAAGAATTATTCTGTTTAGACTCTGGTAAACCCTTGAAGACATCACGTAAATTACTGTCTTTAAGTCCTTTCTTGGATTCCGCGGGAGTAATGCGTGTAGGCGGAAGGCTCAGAAACTCTACAGTTTCAAATAATCAGAAACAGCCTATGATTTTACCTAAGAATCACAATATTACGCGTTTAATTATTAAGCATTATCATGACACGTATCTTCACGCAGGTACGCAGCTACTAACTTCTGTCATACGACATAGATTTTGGATTGTGAATGCTAGAGATATTATAAGAAAGTGTATAAACCAATGTGTTATCTGCCGTAGAGTTAGAGCGCAAACTTCAACTCAGCTAATGGCAGATTTACCCGCTTCAAGAGTTACTCAAAGTAGAGCTTTTTCTCGTGTAGGGATTGATTTAGCAGGACCATTTAACGTAAAATATCGTCCTGGTAGAGGAGTCAAAATCTTTAAGTGTTACGTATGTCTATTTATTTGTTTTACTACAAGAGTAATACACTTAGAATTAGTAGAGCTTTCAACAAAATCATTCCTCGCGACACTTAAGCGGTTTATAGCTCGTAGAGGCAAACCGTGTGAAATTCACAGTGATTGTGCAACGAATTTTATAGGAGCTAATAAAGAATTAAGGAAAGCCTTTTCTATTGTTCAACGTGAGGAACAGCTACAGGGTTATATTTCTTCAGAAAATATTAAATGGTTGTTTAATCCTCCCTCTGCCCCTCATTTTGGAGGGCTTTGGGAAGCGGGTATCAAGTCTAAGAAACATCACTTAAAAAGATGTTTAGGAACACTTATTTTAACATACGAGGAATTTTTGACATTAATAACCCGAATTGAATCCTGTCTTAATTCTAGGCCTTTGGTACCAGCTTTAAGTGATTGTAGCGGCTTGGAGGCGATAACACTTCTTAACCAGAGCGGCTTTAAGCGCTATTCCAGAATCTAACCAAGAAACCATGAGCTGCAGTGACCGTTGGAGGAACGTGCAAAGGTTATTTCAACATTTCTGGAATCGATGGAGCAGTGAGTATTTATCTAGATTGCAGCAGAGACCCAAGTGGTGCACGTTACAACAAGATTGGTGATATGGTTCTTATTAAGAACGAAAATCTGCCTCCGCTACGTTGGAAATTAAGTAGAATTTTTAAAGTGTATCCTGGTCTAGATGAGAAAGTTCGAGTGGTGAGTTTACGCACGTCTAATGGTGAAATAAAACGACCTATAGCAAAGCTATGCGCTTTGCCATTTAATTCCTGATTTAGAGATTTTAATTTTTATTTTTCAGGTTTATGCAGTTCAACAGTTTAAATTTATTGTTTGAACCCCCTTGGGACTTCAAGGCTGGGGGCATGTTCGATGTTATACAAATTGTAATTTTTTCTTTGTACCGAGGAGCGGCGCAGACGCAAATTTGTTAGGTTTTTAATGCTCGCGTTTAGAGCTTTCAGGTTGCTGTGAATTACTGGAGTTTCAACTAAGCAGAGGTTCTTCTGAGTTTGTGTTGGTAAGCCGCTACTGAGTTCGGAGTTGGCAGTGTGGTCTTCGCCGTTTCTCAACTAACTTACTTTAAAAGTCAATAAAGAAGTTTCGGTCAACGTTATGATTCTGAGGTTTTTTGGGTTCTATACTGAAGTAGTATAAAGTCCATTTACAGTCCACTATTTTTAAACAACGGAACGTACAAACTGGTTCAATTTAGTAAGAAATTATAATATTCCAAGGGTATAAAAAGCTAAATTTTGCGGTAAGTAATTTGACGTTATGCACGCATGCGTGAGAAAAATTCAGCATAAGATTAATATGGTCTGAATCTTATCAAAAAATATTTCAGGAATATTATACCGTCATCGCAAATATCTACACATGAAAAATTAAAAAAAAAACCCTCATTAGAGTATTTTTTTTTTTTTAAATTTGTGAATTGCAAATACATTAGAGTATTTTTTATTTAAAAAATGTAGCACCAAGAAGGAATTGTAGGAAATGAGTAAAATTTATTTCAAATATTACTGATAGTAATACAAATAAACAATCAAATTTGCAAGACAAAAAAACAAAACGATCGGCGAAAATCAGTACTTTGTCCACCACGCTAAGCGATGAGAGTCTGTACACGTCGTGGCATTGAATCATAACAGGTTGTGAATATAATTCTGGTTAATTGCATTCCATATCGCTTCCATCTGACGCCAGTCTTAGTGTGTGCCCCACCAGCTATACGAGCGAGTCGCTGACCTATTAAATCCGAGATATGCTCAATGGGCAACATATCGGGGGAATTAAGCAGCGACATGGAAGAAACGAATCTGTGGTGGCTTAAAAAAGGCTTGTGCCGCCTGCGAAATATATGCGCGCGCATTATCCTGCTGAAATATAGCCCCGGAGTGCGACGAAAATGGGGAGGACTTCTGGCTCCACAAATTCCTTTATGAAGAATTTAATTCTAATCATTTGCCTATCTTACCTCACTTTACATTTCCTGTAAGGTTTGTCCAATTTGCCAAATTCCTGTATGGTGTTATAATTTTCGCAAACATTAGCGTACTTTCATAAATATGGGTCAAAATTATTTTCAATATTTGATCCAAGTGTACAGGAAAACAAATGAAAAAAATCAGGCAACGAATAGAGAAGGAAAGTTAAAAACACGCTAATTAAAATCAGATCATTTGATTACAAGATTTCTTAAAATTTTTTATAGCAATATTACATTTACATGTATATTATAGTGTAAAGAGTAAGGCAGAGTCGGTACGTGCAAGGTTATCCGCTTTTTAAGACAGTAAATTAGGCTTCTGTTATATCTGGGAATCGAAAGAAATTATGTATACCTTGAATAAATGAGTTCCCAAAGGAAAAAAAAAATCTGAATCCTTTAATCATCAGAAAGAAATAATGTTATTTTTTCAGGACATTTTATACAGAATTTCAGGTGAACAGGAATGTAAATTTTCTTTCATTGATATTCAAGAATCCACATATTTTAGATTCTCGAACAGAACTTCTTAGTGAGGTATCCATTTTTAAGAAAAGTTAAAAAAAAAAAAAATGATGCTGAGGAGTTAAAATTTCTATGACAAAAATTCTGTAATCCACAGCGTGTGACCGTCAGTGAAAATGCTCATGCATCAACAGAAAAGAACGGTAGTGAAACAAAATGGCAACACTACTTTTATGATCCTCTACATATCACAGCATACTGACAGTGAGAAACAAAACATTTCAGTTACAAATTTCAGTTACCATTTTCAGTTACAAATTTTAGCTGTTTTTCTTTTTTATATTAAAAAAGTCGCTATTTGTTGTTAAAGTTTGGCTTCAGCAGAGTTAAAGTTTCTTTTTCTTCTTACTAATCCCTCTGATCTGAATCAGATCAGATCCATAAGTTCATTCACTTTCATGACTTCCACCAAGAAATTAAATCTCTTCAGCAGAACTCCTCCAGCGTCGTCGTGATGGTGGAAGGGTGACACTGGGCGAAATGGGCGAAGTACGTTGGGAGGTTTTATTTCTGGTAAGGCCGCTTTAGGTGTGAAGGCCATTCCATTATGTTCAGCTAATGCTTGGCAGTTCAGCTAATGCTTGGCAGGCCAGCTAATGCTTGGCAGGCATTGGAGCAAAGTCAGGCTTCTACCTTCGAGTTGCTCGGAGTACTTGGTACTAACAAGAAGCTGCTCATTCTCTTTTCTTGACCATGATAAGTTCGCCTAATTTAAGTTTAAATGCCCTCCGCTATAAAATTTAAGCAATTAGAGCGACTTTTATGGGAAAACTCCTAAAAATTACATTAATTAAATTAACATATCGTTATCCGGTTTTGAGATAATCCGAGCGATTACACTCAACGCTATGCTTTAGAGTATGTAAAAAACAAACGCCCGCACTTGCTCTAAAACCGCTGAATTGCGTCTTTATAAGTTCGTTTCAATGATTACCCTGTGCAATTACTTTTGCCATGTGCGTAGTCAAAACCATCGTTTCCGTTAATCACTGTTTTTTTTTTTTTTTTTTTCGTTTCGTACGTATTTTTGTGCATTCTCTCTTCTTAGGTTTTAAAAAATTGATTTACAATTTTAGAACTAAAAAATAAATAAAGACTTCCGTCCCGTAAGCAGTGAGGGCAAATCAAGTGGGTCCCACAAATGACGCCCGTATCTTGCGCGGACAAATCACACGGATTATCACTTTGCTATTAGCTTCAACTACTGTGAGCTTTTACGAGTCGATTTAGTTTATTACCCTGTAGGGATTTATTTTAACTAATAATTTAAGTTTTATTTGAAACTTTTCTATAAGCCTTCATTCCCTTAATTGGCAGTGTCAGAATAGTTAAATGTTGTAGCGTGCGTGAACGAATGCAAATTTTCTATTTTGAAGGAAGTAGTTAAAAGCCGAGTTTCGGTAGGATATAAGGAGAATTAGGCCCTAGCTGCCGTCTCTGTCGTAGGTATGTTTGCTTATTGCTGGTTCAAGTGGCTTAATTGCATTGCTTTGCTGCCACTAGAGTAGAAGGGGGTAAGTTACGGAATCTCGCTGAGCCTTGTAGGCTAGTTTTATCACTTGTTAAACATTTGAACTTTTAGCTTCAATTATCTGACTTTCAATTGCCATTCAAATAGAGGCGAAGTTTGTTAGCGTCGAGTTGACGTATTCTAAATTTTAAAGAGTTAATAAAGGGTACTTGAACCCTTCTCTAGTGTAGTTTCCTGCTATTCCAGTATACAGACAGAAGTTCATTCACTGAACTCTACAACCCTAAGGCCAATCACGGTAATTTTTTTAATTGTGCTGCAATCGCACCATACACTCAGAGGCGGCGCTGTTATTTTTGCAAAGTCAAGAGTTCAAAGCTAAGTTCGTAAATTCACAAAGGTCTTATCAGCGCGCAGTCAGTATCTTATTGAGTGCTACGGTCTTAAAGTCTTGAAATTTAGTATCTAATTCATATATACACTATTTGCACAGTCCTTTAGATACGCAGAATGTTGAAACTTACGGTTTCTTGGTCACGTGACGTCAACGAGCTAATGAGACACTTTCTTTCCGAAACTGTGATTAAAATCATCTTCAAGGCAGAGATTTAACTGCAGGTACTTGGGCCATTTAAATAAATTCATTTAATCTTGAAATTTCACATTCATAATTTGCGTAAATGAAGAATCTATTTTAAATTATGTTTCACTTATTACTGTCTTGCTTTGCTCTAGAAAATCAATAAAATTGTTATTTGACCACCATAACACGAAAGTGAATTTTTTTTAAATTAGAAGATATGCATAAAGTATAAACCGTTTCCTACCTTCATTAAAAGTGACATACTTTTATGTTTTATCTATCAGGCCCTAAATTTATGAAAATACCTACTGAAAAAAATCCTTATATTGTAAATAAAAATGAAGTCGGATAGTTTATTTAAGTGTAAAATTCTATTTATGTTGCAGGTGTGCAGGGGTTTGATTTAAAAGGGGATTGACTCTTCATAGAAACTTTAAATGTTCATATTTATAAAGCGTACTTTATCTACAGCATATAATAGAACTTACATCCCTTTAGTTCAGTGCATTTGTTTATGTTTTTCAACATGTTCTTAGAAAACTTACGAACAAAACCCTTCTTCACCCAGAGATTGTCTAGATGGCAGAATTGATGTTCCTTTTCAACATTTCCAATAGGGGTGGGTGCATTGTTTGCGTTCACAGTTTATATCAAGCGTCATCACGAAAGGTAACCTATACTGGTAAGATAGAGGAATCTAGGTCGCCATAATCATTAGATATAATTCTACTGACAAAAGAAAGTGTTGCATGATGTATTGTCCTATCTCGCTGCATTCATGAGTGATGGTCATTCTCTTGGAATATGCCACTGAATTTTTAAACAATAACTTTGTAAGTCTCAGCTTCCATAGTTATAGGGGCTGATTATTCGCTACATTGACACAGCATATCAGATACTAATCTTCGTAAGATCCAAGGGGATTTGTTAAATTTATATAAGTTTTCATGTTCGATAAGTTCTAATATTTACATATCAACTTATACAAAACCATACCTAATCTGTTAAAAAAACACTTGATCTAAAATGGAAATGTCATCATGAATTAATCTTTTACAAACAAGAGTTAGAGACGTGATACACAATATAACAGAGTTCAAAACCTGTTTTCGCGATAAAACCATACCTAATCTGTTAAAAAAACACTTGATTTAAAATGGAAGTGTCACCATGAATGAAGCTTTTACAAACAAGAGTTAGAGACGTGATACACAATATAACAGGGTTCAAAACCTGTTTCCGCGATAAAATTAATCAAACACCTATCTGTTTTAAAGAATTCATACTTGCCTTTATCAAAATGATTTATCAACCTTTTATAAACGCTATGATACAGCTTTGGAGATCAATTAAAAGTATTTTTCCCTTAAAATCTTCAGTCCGCTTTTAAGTTGAGCACTTTGCACATATTTACATCTTAATTTAAAATTGCTGTATCAGGGCACATCAGTTATAATAATTCTTATTATTCGCTGTACAGGAAAAAATCTAAAAGGGCGACTGATTTGATGAAAGTACTTTTATTCAGTGCACTAGATGGAATTATGAAGCAAAGTAATAATAAAATAATTACTTGTGCTAGAACTAATGTGACAATAGGCTTCACTTCGATATCAATGGAATTTTTCCCATGATGTGCTAACAGAGAAGCGGCTTCATTTGACGATAAACCATTTTCATAGCCATAAAACTCTGAGCAATTTTTTATCTTCAGTCCACTGTCAAATAAAGAAATTAACGAAACTTTCCTTGATATTTAAATAAAATAATGAAACTGATATAATAATCATCAGAAATACAATATGAAATTAGAAAATTATAAATTTTTCATCAAAACTAATATTCCACAATTTAGTATAATATCTAAACATTAAGTTAAACATTCGTTAAAATGGCAAAAGTAGAAGGAAACCCGATGCATACTATGTTCTTTATGAACATATATCACATTCATTAAAATTTGTTATGGTGAGATAAAATTTTCATAAGAAAATACGATAAATTCTCGAGACATTTGAGATGTGAATTGTCGAGATATGATATATATTCACATATTTTTGTTAGGATAGTGAAAAAAATTCTCAAAGGAATTTTGTTTACTTCCTGTATGTTTTAAGAAACTAAGATTTTGTATTAATTAACCAGTTATCTTATCATTTTGGTTCTTCAATACTTCTGCTATCGCCAATTTTCACAGGAATACAAATTAGCTTAAAATATAAATAAGGCTTAAAGTTTCATAGTTTATCAAAAAGACATTTGAAAATTTAGACTAGCTGTTACTCTGAATTTTATCGCCTGCTATTGGTTTACCGACGAAAATTTCCTTCTAATAATTCTTTGGGTATGATTAAACAAGGAAAGCCAAGGCTTAAGTTACCTTGCTAATAATGTGAAATGAATTCGCTTTGCTTTGAGTTTGCAAGTAAAAATGTTGTATACTGGAAGTTAGTGTTCTTTTTCTTATAATTTTATGTAAGCATCAGGTCGAAGTCTTAATGAATATATTTATTTGACTTTTGCTTTGGTTGTGCTGCTTCTAGCTAATAAGTCACAGGACGAAAAGTCTTCCGTGAGTGTTTCACTGTTGCTGAGAATTTAAGGTAAATTAACACGCCGAACAAACATTAATTTAGAAGTCAAATAACAAAAATCAGCGTAATATTTGAAAATTTTCACAGGACTAGTTTCGATGGTTTTAGCAAATCACCATCATCAGCTGTCAAAGTGCAAATGAACGAGACATGATACAGTTATAATATAAGAATGGCTGGACAGGAGCTAAGCTACTGGCGCCATATATTGATCAAACAAGAAAACTAAACATAATTTCCTTAAAGGATGAAGGTAAAGATGGATTGGAAATACGGTTGTTAACTAGAAGAGAAAGATATCTTTGAATGTGAAACGCCTTTAGAAAATCCAGTTCACCAACAGAAATTATTTTTGAGTAATTTTGGCTGAAGTAAAATGGAATGTGTGGTTTTCGGACCAACAATGCTGGGTAAAAGAGTACTTCTGTGTTTCCTTTTTCCTATCATATGCCTCATGTTCTTTAACGCGAAATTTCAAGGTTCTCCTAGTTTGACCAATGTAAATTAAACTACACTGGCAAGGAATTCTGTAAATACCCCAAGAACTTATATCCGGAATGGGGGTCCTTATGCATGGATCTCAGAATTTTATTGATAGGAGAATAAACGACCCAAAAGTTAAATTTCTGTAAAATACGTGCAATTTTATAGCTAATTGTTGGAAAGAAAAGAATGACAACAGAATTCTTATAATCTCCTAAAACAAAAGTGTGTCTTTTGGTGTATTGAGATGAGCATTTTTTAACTGCTTGGTTAATAATGTTGGGTGAAAAGCCCCTGTCAATAGCTATTGCTTTTAAATAATTTAGCTCTTGATGAAGAAAGAGCCTTGAAGTACACGGAAAACAAAGGAATGAAATGAAACTAGCGTTTGTTTAGTCGGATGACATGATGTGAAGTGTGGTAGAAAGCAAACCGATGAAGGGCACGGTAAAGCGTAGTACTGAAGCAAACTGAGGGATTAGCCATGGGAAGACCTAAGTCCCATCCTGTTTGATATCTACTTGCATTATAATGAATCAAAATTATTTAAAACTTTAAACTTCCCGGTATGGTTCCGCTATGTAGACGATACTTTTACGTAATCAAGATGATTTAAATAAAAATCTTTCAATAATGAATTCCATTGGTCCCGCTATTCGATTCACTTTTGTACTTGAGACGTGCAATTCTCCTCTGTTCCTCGACATTTTGGTCATAGGTTTACCGTAATCCTTCATCTGTTTGTTTTCCACCACACTTCAAATCATGTCATCCGACTAAACAAAAGTTGGCTTCATTTCATTCCTTTGTTTTCCGGGTACTTCAAATTTGCTCCTCCAAATTGGCTCTTGATCAAGAACTAAGTTATTTAAAAGCAGTAGCTATTGTCATGGGCTTTTCACCCAACATGTTTAATCAAGCAGTTAAAACATTCTCATCACAATACACCAAAAGGCACACTCTTGTTTTAGAAGATTATAAGAATTATGCTGTTATTCCTTTGTTTCCAACAATTAGCTATAAAATCGCACGTATTTTACCGAAATTTAACTTTCTGGTCGTTTATTCTTCTATCAATAAATTTCTGAGATCCATGCTTAAGGACCTCCATTCCGGATATGACCTCTATTCCGGATTTTGAGTTAAGGAACATGAGGCATATGTTAAGAAAAAGGAACCGCAGAAGTACTCTTTTGCCCAGCATTGTTGATCCGAAAATCACACATTCTATTTTACTGCAGCCAAAATTATTCAAAAAACATCTTCCGCTGGTGAATTAGATTTTCTAGAGGCGTTTCACATTAAAAAAAATCTTTCTGTACTAGTTAACGACCCTAATTCCAATCCATCTTTACCTTCAGCTTTTAAGGAAATTACTTTTTGGTTTCCTTATTTCATCAATAGATGGCGCCGGTAGCTTAACTCCTGTCCAGCCATTCTTATCTTATCTCATCTTATCACTATATCGTATCTCGTTCTTTTGCACTTTGTCAGCTGTGGATGGTGGTTCGGTAAATCCATCGAAATCAGTCCTGTAAAAATTTGCAAATATAATGGTGATTTTTGTTGTTTGACTTCTAAATTAATGTTGCTGAGTACTTAGGTTGTAAGTTTATCAGCTCAACTGTATAACATATTTACAGTATATTATATTATCTGATATGAAATTTTAGGTTTCGAGAGTAAGTCAATTTCAGAGGAAATAACACAAAGACTGAGGTTTACTGATTAATGCCAGTGAAACAAGAAACTTTGAAAACGGTACTAATTGCAAGTAATAGAGGTTATGAGCAGAAGGAATAAACGTAAGTAATTATATATATATAAATTTATTCTTATGGGCTTTTTTTAATATGTAGGAAAACAAATATGTGTCTGAGTTCATTTAATACAAATGGCATATGCTAAAAGACAGTAAATAATGTGCTAAAAGACAGTGCTAATGGCATATGCTAAAAGACAGTAAATATGTTAAAGACAGGAAATGAATTCTGAATAATCAATCAGTGAACGATTATATGGAAAAATATACTGTGTGTATTAAAAATTATACAAAATGCTTTTTACATGCACAAAACACTGATTTTTCAATAAAAAACTATTCAATAAAATTAGGTGTATTCATTTAGATAGGTACATAGCAGGTACATGAATGCGAACTGAAAATTCGAGTTTGAATACAACCACAAAATCGTATGAAGAAATAAATAAGGGAACAATAACCTTGGAAATAAATACAGATTTTTGACTTCATAAAAGAAATTTGACCTCCATTTACCGGTTACTTCTACATCAAAGCACGATTCGATATTCTTAGTGGTGGTTAAATTAGAATTTAAACGAGTAAACTACATTCTAAAAACCAATATAGTTTTAAGGCAATGAATGTGCTTTGCCATATTTTCTTAAGGAACCGAGATTTCTAGCAGGATAAATGTGCGTTCAACAAACTGTTATAAAGGTATTTCATAAGTTACTTTAAATTAATGAAGGGATTCAGATCAGAAGATTAGTTCGCTAATTTTTCGATATGTTCGGTTTTAAGAAATTCATCAACCAAGTTTATTCGAGGTTCATCATAAGAAAATCTGACCAGCAAGCACCTCTAAACAGCCCTACGTAGAATTGTAAAATTTCATGTTAAACTTAATCTCTATGCTTCATTTATGAGAACACAGCACTATTGTTGCAGACTCTAAATCTAATGTTACTCCGTACCAATACTACTGCGTGATCAATGAAACACAAATTTGTCCTTTTTAAGTATTAAAATCTTTCTTGTTCAAAATTCCATACGCACATTAATAGGCGCTTGCCGCCACAGAAAAGTTGGGATGACAGCCATTGGTTCTTAACTGTACCTGTCATCCAAACTTTGGGCAGATATTAGCAATCCATTTCCCTCAGAGACGAAGTGTTTGAAAGAATTGGAAAAATATTAGCAGTTCAATTCCTTTAGGGAAGAACTGTTTGAAATTCGTTTTCATCTGTGTTTTTATCTCTGTTTCCAAGCGACACTTTCAGAAGCTTTAAAGTATTATTCGAGGGGCAGAGATTGTTTGCTTTAATACATACAGTTATCTTGGCATTTCCATAATAATCTGCCTTACTTCTAAATTAATGGTATATTTTTCATCTCAAGGATTCACTATATGATTCTGCGTGATATGGAAATTGCTTTGACTCGATAAGCACTAAAATCAGATCTTTAATGGTAGAGGTATTGGAAAATGTGGTTTGTACAAAGTATTTTCCGTGTTTATTATGATGTTAAGTCATTTTCTGCATACAGGGTTATTCAAGAACGGTTACTAGGAAACTGAACAAAGCTAAAGAAGAGAAAAATAACTCTTTAAGATCACTTTCTCTTCGTTATTGCACATTATTGCTTTCTGAGCAGTTAAATATAGAGCTTATGGCTACTACTAGAAAATTTGGAGCTTAGAAATTGGGCGTAGACCATTCATAAGATTTTCATGTAAACCAGTATTTCATTGACCATAGAACAAAGCAACCCTCCCGTACTGGCGCATTTGAAAGAAATCAGGAGCACGAAACACATGCATTCTCACCAGCACTAAAGAATATGACCATGATGGAGAAGCACATGTGACGGAATGATGTAAAATAATGAACAATGAATGTACTTCGTTGCATGTGTTTATCAGAAGTTCTGTGTCTAAAGGCGTTGAGGTGAAATCTTACAAATCTATGTAAAGTATTTTAGTGTCTGATATAGATCTTATTTTCTCTCACACATCTTTTAATAACTTTCTTTGATAAAAGTGCATCCACACTGTGTAATCAACATTAATTCTTTGAAACCCAAAGCATGGGTGGAGCAAAATCGCCAGTCAAAATCCCTGATTTGAAATTCATGTAGGATATCTTTGATAAGAGTTATTACACGACAAAATTATGTGTCTAGAAACTGTAACACCTAGATGATTATACGTCTTGAGAAGGGAAAATTAATTTTCCAGTTTCTAACCAACCATTTTTAATTGGCAGCATGAATTTGCATTGTAATGTATGTTGCTATTAGGAGTGAAACCATTAGTATTACATTAATGTCAGAGATATTTCAAAAGTTTGCATTCCTTTCCCAAGGGATTTACATTTTCTTAAGTTTTGCTATCACATATTATTTTAATTTAGTTTTATTTCATAGTATATAGATTTTCCTAGTATTTTTTTCATAGTATGTGTTTGCATCCATATTCGATTTTAAGTTCACGTTTATGTTATGCCGCTACATAAAAAATCAAATAAATTCAATGAAGTTTATTGAAACGTATTCCAGAAATCAACATTTTGTGCCATGTAAATGAAACTTTCGGCATTAGTGTTATGTAGAAGGTATTCAAAAATATTGATACAGATTATATTTGCTTAAGTACAGGTATTGGACTCGCAATTCCTAAATAAAATTGAGAATTTTAAACTTAAAATTCTGTGGGTGAGAGGATTCCTTAAGATTAAATAAGGCTAGAAACTCCGTACTTACATTTTCCAAAAACTTATATATAAAACAATAGCTACAAAATTTTCATATGGGTGTATTAGAGCAAAATGTCTAGCTATTTAAATATTCATTATGATAACTATTAAAAAATTATTTGAAAATTCGTGGAGATATCTAAGAACGAATTAACTGGTTTAGTTCCTTTTTTAATGCCTGCGAGTATTATTGATAAGGATTTAATGCATTTTGGAGGAAATTTGGCTGCAACTCCAAATTAAAGCTGTTTCTATTTTCAGTTTGCGGTTATGGAACACATTTTATTTGATGAAAGCTCAGTGAAGAATTTAATAACTAAAAAATGTCTGTGTAGGGATGGTATAAATATGAAATTCTTCCTAATTATTTTATTTAATCATAATGAATATTTTAGTAAGCTGGAATATTATTTCTACGTTGAACATACGAAAAGTTAGATTTTATTTCTGTAGAACCACCCGATAACCAATGCCGAAATTTTTCATATATGATTATTCGCCTTATTTTGAGAATCGTTTTGATGAGAAATACATGTGTCGGATAAATATAAGGCTAGAAACTCCGTACTTACATTTTCCAACAACTTATATATAAAACAATAGCTACAAAATTCTCTTAGGCACACTATTTGAATAAGCAGAAAACTCTACATTGTTTTTTTAGAACTCCCATTCACATTTTCTTAGTATGTGTAAAACATTTGGAACACACAAGCTTGTTTTACTTACCCAATTTTGATGAAACGGAATTGCTTTGGATCCCACATATATTTCATCTTTTTATTGTAAAAATAAATTAATGAATTGTCATTTGACCTCCAGACTATTTCTACGAAGTACTGATTGTGAGAATCCTGGAAAAAATTGATTTTGTGCAGAGCTGCATTAAAAATATGTAAATATTGAAAAAAAAAAGATTTTTGAACATTTATGTAATATGATTAAAAGAATTCATATTTTTGAATATTATTGTACACAAGCATAGTATGCATTCATATTATGTACACAAGCATGTTATTTTTGTAATATGGTTTCACTGGACAAACATAGAAACTGTAAAACTTTAACCAAACAAAATCAGAATCATATAAGCCAGAAAAATGATACAGACAGTGTGAAATAAAGTTCTTATTAAGTAATTTGAAGGATAGACGTACTTATTAAGTAATTTGGGATTTATAATGAGATCAGAAGTAATAATTTCATTATCAAAAGGTCTGCTATGCATGATGAAAAAAAAATTTAATGAACAAAATGAAAGCCACTTTGTGCACGTTTGCTGAAAATTATTTAATTTACACTTTTATAGAGATAGTTTTTTTATTTCTAATGGCCGATTACAAAGAGAAAACTAAAAATGAATCCACCGTATAATTCTATGAATCTATTTTGTGTCTCGCCTCCAAAAATGTCTCCCAGAGTGATCCAGCATTAAGTGCAGGGCTACCACGCAGATATGAGGCATCCATTTCCTCATGAAGATTGCACAATTTAGAAATTGGGGCTGGGATAATGTTCATTCGATGCAGGTGTTCTAAGAGGGAATCAAGGCCAATAACAAGACGTAAGAGAGCAACAGATTTCTTTCTGGGTCATAAAACAGTGTCAAAAATTCTGTTAATGCATATTTTATGAGTATTCCTTTCGGTAACGCCTTTCCAAAAAGTTTATCTATAGTAATATTTTATTACTCTTTTAGCAGTGTAAAAGGAGATGTGGTTTTCAGTTATCTGGAGAATATTGTCCCCTTTATTTGCCAACAAATCTGCCTTATCATTTCTATGGTGGCCACAATGTGATGGTATCTATTGCATGGCAACTTTTTGCCCTCCTGAGCTAAAATGTGTAGAAAACTCTGACATTTTAAAACATCAATAGAAATTGGTTATTCAAAAGAAGAAATGGATAGAAGCGCAGATTTAGAATCAGAGCGTATGACAACCTTTGAAAAATGTTCAAGTTGACATTGGAGTTGGGATAAGGCAATGCGCATGGCCGTGATCTCAGCATCCAAAGCAGCCAATCGGACTCTAAAATAAAATAAGCTTGCAAAAGACGCCATTTTTAATGTCAACCAACACAACGCCATTCGTAAACACATGTAGCAATTCACTCTCAGACTGTAAAGTATGAATGGTTTCCAAAGATAAAGAAGATTAAGGTAGGATTCTTATAATCTATCTCCTAAATACTTCAATAGCCTCTAACTGTGTAATTTCAAATTTTGATAATAGGACTTCGAAAATTCTTCGTTCAATTCAGTGGTAAATCTACCAGTTTTAAAATGTGTAATTCTTAATACATTCATATTTGTTTAATAATTACAGTAGAATCCTCATCTAAAGAAGTTTTACCTTGTTTTATGCTCCATCTGATTATGTGTTTATTTTAATTCTTTTTCATTATTCTGTGTTTTGTTTATTTAGTACATATGCAATGCAAATGCTATTGTTATACTGTATGATACTTTCAAAGTTCTAAAATTGCTTAAATATCTAAACCAATATCTCTGCTCAAAATAATCCTAGAATTTCCATCTGCACAGTTATTAACTCAGTGTCGTTATATATAGTTATATATTTCTTTTATGTGCTGTAGCGTTGCGCGCCTCCAACTTGCACGCAACCAAGAGGTGACTATGAAAACTGGATAAAAGACAGAGTCTTGTTAAGGGTTTAAGTCCCTTTTTTATTCAACATAATAAATTACAAGTGCGTGCTCTTGACGCTCACAAACTGCGCCAACTCGGCGGTCAAATAAAAATAATAACCTGAAAAGAAACTAAAGACAAGACTCTAACTACGAGGCTCTCTAAAAGTAACTAACCTCACCGCGTTTTACAATACCGCTGCTAATTCAGCAAACTTGAAGATCACGTTGAACAATTAACAATACTTCCAGGCAAGCACACAGGCCGAAACGCAGGGTTCTTCAATAGCTGGCTAAACTACCTCCGCGCTCGTGAAGTAAGAACAGCACACCTCGAACTCGTTTCCTTTCCATTTAACTCAGAATACTTCCGCTGATAATTTGAATCCTTGCGCGTTCTACTAAAATTTACATACTCTGGCATTGGCAGTTCTAGGGGAAAGTAAGGCTTGACAGGAAAGATAGTTTAAACTTAAAATAAATGTTAGTTAAAATAAATATAAACCCTACATTTGCCGCTGCCAGAATTTAGAAAACTTGGAAGCAGGTCCTACAAACGACCTGTTGTAAGTTTCTATAATTCTGAACTAACTGTCGAGAACCTCGTTTTCACAAAAAAAAATCTTATGTAACAAATTGTATACTAAAATTCTGTGTATACTTATAACTCTCTCTTCTTACAGCAACTTTTCCTGGACTTCATCAATCAATCTTGGTCTTTTCCTCCCAGCATCTGGAAGGAATGAGTATCAGTATCTTTCTAAATACATTATAATTTACACTTTCTTGACACAATAAATTTTTGTTTTTAAACGATTCGTTTTCCTTAGTTATTGCTTAATTCACATTCATTCAATTTTTCAAGCATTAATTTAACTTTACCCTGGCTCTCCACCATGTGTGGTGTCAAACGGGAATATTCGTGTTTTAGTCTTACAACACTTCCCCTAACCACCATGATTTGTTAGAATTCAACGACCAAATAGACACACCTTACTCGACATTCTACAACTCAATGAGCTACTTTAACATTCTTAAAAATTCAAGTGTAGGTGGAGAACCCTACAAAACACATTCATTCTAACTTCCCCTTCATTCATCTTTAAACATGCAGGCTTTCGCTCTAAAGCATGATTTTATCTACAGTTTAACACTTAAATTCGAATTCATTGCTTTTAATTCTTATTAATTAATCGAATTCATTGCTTTAAATTCTATTTTTAGCATCTAAAATTTTATGCTTCTAGACTAAATTCTACTTTTACATAACATTCAAGTATTTACGTACCTTTACAAAATTTTAATACATATGATTTTTACAATTTACCATAAAATGAATAAGAGAAATAAATTTTTACTTTACTCATTTTTCGCCAAGCTGGCGGCACTGAAACTAAAATTCTTATTAATACAAGAATACGAAGTTATTTTTATCTTCGGCCAAATTTTGGCTTTAACATAACAGAATTAGTCTTTCGACCAACAGAAAATGCTTGTTCTTAGCTTTTATACTTAAAGAAAATAATAATTTCGCCTTAGCTAAATAAAGTAAAACAAAACTAAGTCTCAACCGAGACATATTGACTTTCGTCAAAACATAGAACTTCGTACTTATGCATAACATTTCGGAACAAAAGAGAAAAAAAAATTATAGAAGATTTTAACTTATCTTTGAGTTTTCGATGCTTGAAACTCCGTCATTCTTTTGTGGCAAAATTGTTCCCAAGTTATAGGTTTCATGGACGTCAATCTTCTCCTTACTGACCTCCGAGTGTCGTCCACATTAGTTTTTCTTTTGCGTCCTCTGCATGCTGGCCTCTTGGCGGAGTAATCGTCGGGCTGTTGTCGTTTCCGTTTTTCCATGGGACGGCTGTTCTTGACGTCCTTTGGCCTGGAGTCCTTCTTGAATTTCTTCTGTTCCTGGTATTTTTGTTCCTCCTGTTGCCGTTTCAGTTTCCGGAACGGCGGCCTTGCTGGCACCTGACTCTCTGGCCCTGGGCGCGTTCTCCTTGATGTATAATTTCTCCTGCAATCCGTTGTAGGTGGTGTTTTGCTCTTTACCACGGTTTCTTTACCCGATGCATCTGTATTCTTGTTTTTCTTAAATGCTGGAGTTTGAAAGTTTTCTTTTTTCTTTTTGGTACCGTCGTCCGGGTTGTAGAAGGGCTAGGTCTCTCTTCAGTTCTCTGCTTCTTGGGTGGTGGAACAGTTGTTTTTATCTCTGGACCTTCTACTTCGTTTAGACTTGAGTCCTGCAAGAAACTTTTAAGGATTTCAAAATCATTTGGATTATAGTATTTTTTCACCTGGTCGGGACTTGCTTTACAGACCTCCCCTCTCTCGTTCTTAAGATATAATACGACACCTTTGATTTCCTGAATTACATATGGGCCTTCAAATTTTGGAGCTAGCTTTGCCGTAAAATTGTCTAGGGCACTTGATAAAGAAAATTTCCGCTTCAATACTTTATTCCCAACTTTAAAATCTGCTTCACGGCGTTTTCTATCGTAATACACTTTTTGCTTATTTCTTGCCGTATCCGAGCTTTTAAGCGCCTGATCAATCAGTTTTTGCACGTCTTTCTGTTTAAACTCTTGCTCTCTTTGTTGCACAAAGAATAATTTATTTAAAGGCGTAATTAACTTTCTGCCTAAAAATAATTCTGCTGGAGTTTTCCCCGTAGTATCGTGATTTGCCGTTCTTAAAGCATAAGCTAATTCATTTATGTAGCCATCCCAGCGCTTGTGATGTGTGCTCACGTAACTGCGAATTATTTTTACTATGTTTTTATTCACTCTTTCTGCTATGTTTGCCTGTGGTCTATACGGAACCATTTTGATATGGCGTATGCCAAGTCCACTGCATATGTTTTCAAATATTTGACTAATGAATTGTTTTCTGTTATCGCTAATGACTTTTATCGGTGCACCGTATTATAAAATGTATCTGTGTAAGAATGCATCTGCGACTGTTTTGGCTGACGCGCGTTTAAGTGGAACAATTTCTGTCCATTTTGAAAAATGATCTACTATTACTAAAAGAAAACGATTTTTATTTAACTCGCTCTGGGGGAAGGGACCAAGAAGATCTATGCCTAAAATTTCATTCGGAAATGTAGCGCGAATGCTATTTAAGTACCCGGCCGGGCTGTAATTAATATCATTTATTAACTGACATTGATTGCAGGACCTGACATACGCCGTTACTATTTTGTATAATTGCGGGAAATATACCGCCTCGCGTACCCTTTTTAAAGTCTTTCTGACCCCTAAATGACCCGCTGTTTTCGCGTCGTGTAATTCCTTCAAAATGCTTAATCGAAGCGAGGCTGGGATGACTGGTTTATACTCAAGATTTTCGTTTGTTGTTTTCGTATAAAATAATAAATTATCTATTATTTCATAGTTTTCTGCTCTATTTCTTATCGCATCGATATCTGTGTGCTCAAAGCTTTCGGGGTCTTTCAAATATGCATAGATATTTCCAAATTCAGGATCAGCTTTCAGTTCAGTGATAATCGTATCTCTAGAATCTAAAATTTTTGAAGTCAACACAGCGCATTTAAGTTCATTTCCTTCATCGTCCAGTTTTATACGAGAAAGTGCGTCAGCTACATTGTTTTCCTTACCCGGTTTAAATTTTATTCTGATATTATATTCTTGGAGTTTTAAAGCCCATCTTATTAACCTGGGCGTTAGGTATTTCCCCGAGTAAAGTCTACCAACAGCCGCATGATCCGAAAAGACTGTTACTGGCGCTTTGCCGAAATAAACTCGAAATTTGTGTACAGCCATTAATACGGCTAATGTTTCTCTTTCTGTAGCTGTATAATTCCTTTGTGTCTGATTCAATGTTTTACTAAAAATGCCAGAGGATGGCTATTTTGCATAAGAATCGCACCCACCGCATAGTCTGACGCATCTGCTGCAATTTCCAGGTTTTCGTCCCCCTCCGGGAATTTTAAAACAGGGGCATTGATGAGCGCTTCTTTTAATGTTTCAAAAGCTGTGTTTGCTTCCGCTGTCCACGTAAATTTACCTTTCTTTCTTTTGATTACTAAGAGTGGTTCAACAATATTAGCGAAATCTTTTATGAAAGACCGATAGTAAGAACATAACCCAAGGAAAGAAGAAAGTTTCTTGGCGGTGTTGGGCGGTGGGAAATTCTTGATGGCTTTTATTTTTGAATCTTGCGTTTCTATACCCCTTTTGCGAAATTTTATAACCGAGATATTTAAGTTCATTAGTTGCGAACTTGCATTTTGAGGCGTTAATTGTAAGACCGGCCTCTTTTAATAATTTAAAAACTTGTTCTAGATCATTAATGTGTTGTTCCAACGTACTACTCGTTATAATTATATCATCTAGATAAATTAAAGTTGATTTTCCTAGGACAGGCTTTAGAACAATGTCCATAGCTCTCTGGAATGTTGATGGAGCCCCACACAACCCAAAGGGCATGCGTAAAAATGCATAAGTGCCCGATTTTGTTATAAACGAGGTTTTATGTACGTCTTCGGGTCTCATAGCTATTTGATAGTAGCCAGACGTTAAGTCCAAAGTAGACATGTATCTTGTCGATCTGATCTGTCTAATGATTTCCTCTATAACCGGCAAAGGGTAAACTGGAAATTTAGTAATACTATTTAGTTTTCTGCAATCGATAGCAAACCTCCAAGCCCTTTTATCCGAATTAGGAAACTCGTTCTTTTTCCTACATAGTACGACTGGACTCGCGTACTCACTATTTATGGGCGTTATTATTTTATTCTTTAACATCTCCTGAATATATTCTTCGATGATTACGTCTTTTTGTTTGTCGTACCGATAAGGTTTAGTCCTACAAGGTTTTTCGGCAGTTACTTGTATCTTATGCGTTACTATCTGACAATTTCCCGGTTTTTCTGAAAATAAATTAGAAAAAGTACTCACCACTTGCTGTATTGCTTGCCTTTCATGGTCATTCAGATGGCTAAGGTCCACTTGCGGTGTCTCCACAGGTTCCACCACCCTCTGGTCCATCTCCAGCACCACGGAACTGTCTTGAAAATTCAATTTGGCCCTCGCGGCCCTGAAAACCTCCATACGTAAAATAAGAGAATTTTGCAGATTTTTCACTACAAAAATTAATACTTTGAGGCTTTCCTCTTTTACCTGTATGTTTAATGATAATTTCCCGATGCAGTGACATGTTTTTCCTTGCGCCGCTATAATTTCCGTATTTTTGGTTTTAAATAATCGTACCCTATAAAAATTCTTTTTTAAGAAATTTCCGCTCATAAAATTCCCTTCTGCTCCTGTATCGATGAGGGCTTCTACTGGTACATCGCCAACCAGGACTTGTATAATTGGTAGATGTGAGTTTTTTACGATGACCGTATTTAAATGTCTTTTTGAGGGTTTTTTTAAAACTTCCTGGGTCTGGACCCTCCCTTTCACAGGCCCCTCTACTCGTTTAAAGCTTTCCTTTCAATCTGTGCCTTCTGGGTACGCGGATGTTTATTTTCAAATTTTCTTTTTGGGCCTTGACCTTCGAGTTTCGATGAGTTAGCTTGATAGCTCTTTCCCCCATAAGAGCGATTTCCATTTCTGGTTTCCTCATTTAAAGATTTCCTTTGAGTACTTTGAGAATACGTTGCCCCTCTCGCTTTTTGCGCTATTCTGCGATTTTGAAACTTCACCGCCAATTCGAAGAGCTCCTGCAATGTGCTTGGGTTTCTAATTTCGAAGTAGTCTTGAACAGCGGGTAACAATCTTGGTATGATTATTTCAATAATCTCCGCATCGGGTTTCTTACCATACAGCATATCCGTCAGCTTAATTTTTCGTAGAATAAAGTCCGTCAATTCTTCTATATCCCGTTGATAGAAACTATATAGTTCGGCTTCCAGCCGTGCTCGATCTTTCACTATGGGGAAGGCCTTTACTAACGATTTTTTGAAATTTTCAAATGTATATGTCTGGCTCCCAAATTCCCCTAATAAAAATTTGCCTATATTTTTCCACCATAGCGCGGCCTGTCCTCTTAGTGCAGATGTGGCGATGGCAACTTTTTGTCTTTCAGGAACAGGGTAGAGCTGAAAGTGGTTTTCTAGACCTTCTAGAAATACCGCCACCGAATTTTTTCCGTCGAAATGGACGTTTGGCTTGATTGACGCTCTCAAAGTCTGGACCAGGTATCCAAATCCTTCCAATTGGCTTGTCATTTCCTGGTGTTGTCCAGCGGCTTCCATCGAATTTTCGGCCATTTCAGTTCGATAAGTGTTCGGGCGCAAATGTAGCGTTGCGCGCCTCCAACTTGCACGCAACCAAGAGGTGACTGTGAAAACTGGATAAAAGACAGAGTCTTGTTAAGGGTTTAAGTCCCTTTTTTATTCAACGTAATAAATTACAAGTGCGTGCTCTTGACGCTCACAAACTGCGCCAACTCGGCGGTCAAATAAAAATAATAACCTGAAAAGAAACTAAAGACAAGACTCTAACTACGAGGCTCTCTAAAAGTAACTAACCTCACCGCGTTTTACAATACCGCTGCTAATTCAGCAAACTTGAAGATCACGTTGAACGATTAACAATACTTCCAGGCAAGCACACAGGCCGAAACGCAGGGTTCTTCAATAGCTGGCTAAACTACCTCCGCGCTCGTGAAGTAAGAACAGCACACCTCGAACTCGTTTCCTTTCCATTTAACTCAGAATACTTCCGCTGATAATTTGAATCCTTGCGCGTTCTACTAAAATTTACATACTCTGGCATTGGCAGTTCTAGGGGAAAGTAAGGCTTGACAGGAAAGATAGTTTAAACTTAAAATAAATGTTAGTTAAAATAAATATAAACCCTACAGTGCATTTGTAATACGCATTTGTATGTCTTAATTCACTACCGTGCACTATCTAGATAAATTCGAAGTCCCCAACAGGACGGCCATATTGCCAACCCTGCCAAAATTTCAGCAGTAGCTGCGCAGAGTCCGTCCATGCAGTTCGGATATAAATTCTGCCTTGTATTTAATTGCTATTAACATTGATCTCTCATTGAAATTTTTGCTTTTATATACTGTGTCTGCCATCATGTGTTGTATAGTTTGCAACAACATTTACAAAAATTTCTAAGTCCTGAGTTGGGCAATGTAAATAGACAACTTTTGTTATAATTATCACCAGAGGTTCCTAAGCCTAAATCTCGACTTTTTACCCTAAGCCCACCTTCTTTTATTATAGTACTAGACACAGCAAACTCTAATAAAAGGTCCCCCTAGTCTTCCCCTTTTAATAATAAATAACTTTCATTAAGTCTCTCCTATTAGTTACCCCTAAATAATACTTTTTATTAGCTTTAATTTCGTTTAATTTCACTTCAGTTCTCCTATTTCTCAGCCCCTAACCAGCAGATACTAGCCAGACCCAAAATTTCTTAATCCTCTCTTCCTTCCCTTTCCGAAAACCTATCACTCAATAGTTTCAAAATTACAAGCCCTCCCCTCAATTTTTAATATTAAACTCATATTAAATACCTTCCTTCCTCTATAACTCGAGTTCTAACAGACTTAGAAACCTTATTCTTGTTGCTACTTTAATCTCTTATCCACAGCTTTAATCCTACACCACTAAAAAACCTCCCATCTCCTTGTGTCCCCCCGCCTTTTTTTTTAAACCTTTTGCCCTCAGGTTTTCAACAATATTCAACAACACTTTAGAACCTCTCTTCAAATAAATTTTTTTCCTATTTTTAATTACTCCTAATTAGCATTTTATTTCTCTTCCAACTTCCCAACTAAAAGTAGTAACTCCACCGGACCATTTCTGTTTACCAACACAAACTCCCTGCTTTATTCTACCACCATCCCCTCAATCCTAAACTAATTAATACATTTTTCAATTAGTTTAATTAACCTCTTGTCTCTCATTTTCACTTCTAATTTCCACTAATAAGCACCCGTAACAGTCTCAAAACTCCACTACAGAACCAGCTTCCCTCTTATAGCCCTACGCCCTCCTGACTTACCCTAAAACACATTAACTAATTATTCCGTAGATTCTCCCCCACTTTCCAATGCTAACGTAGGCCTTTCGCATCAATACTCACCCCCCTCATTTCCGAGCCTCTGGCATATCTCCTGGGAATGTCAAGATATATACTGCTGCTTCTCTGTATTGAATTGATAAATACTGTTCTTATTCTGTATTGAATTACCCATTTACCTATTATCATACTTGTAAATTTACATTCCGACATACATTCAAAGTGCATTTTCTTGTTTACTAACATTGCTATAATCACCACTTAATGTGTACTGTCCGATTCACTTACTTTACTTTAATGTCCTGTGGTATCACAGATTAAGCATACGACTGGTGGTGCCACACTGTGATATTAAGTGCTTACATCACGCATTCTCCCACCTTGCATACCTTAGTGTCCAACAAAACAAGGGGCTTTTTAATCAGTGCATCTCAAGAATCAACGAATCCGCTCTGACATGTCGCGTCCCTCATTTCAACCGACCGACACAGAGAATACCCAGTGACAAGGCATTTTAAATCCTGAAGCTTTACTGGCATCGGACATAACGCACGAAGAACGTGTACCCGTCCTAGCAGGAAACATTCGGCAAATCTCTGAAACGTTTCGAAGAAATAAATTCCTATTAACCCAAGATTTAAGGGAGCAATTGGAAAAGTCCTTAGACGTCCTACAAGAATTAGCACTTGCTGGACCAGCATACGCACCAAAGCCACTAACTGAAGAGACAGGCACCAATACTTCTACCTTTGTGTGCTGTCAAGCAGTTCACGCCTCCACACACCCTGTGCAACAGCCCAATAGAGAACCAGCTCTGACTTCGCAGTCCAATACCTCCATTCCGATGTTCGCTGAGGTATTGCGTAAATCCAGAATACCTAGCATCGTAATCAAGCCCATCACTAAAAAACCCACTGGAGAGCTAAGGAAAGAACTACAAGCAAAAGTTACCCTTACAAAGATCCCAGTCACAGTGGAATAGATCCAGCCTATGTCACAAGGAGGATTAGAGGTATTCTGCCAGACAGCAGAGGAACTTGACCAACTGCAACAGCGTATACAAAAAGCCAACATAGATGTCGACGGCAAGAGACGCCAAAGACGACGACCGGGGATCGCCATCCACAACGTTCCTGAGAGCACCAAGCCGAAGGAGATCATCTCCGAGCTTAGTACGACAACGGGAACATCGTCTAACCTCTACAAGGCGCTATTCCGACTTAAAGAAAGGCGACCAAAGACAGTTAAGTGGATTATCGAATGCGCAGCAGAAGGATTTGCCGCCGCAACCAAAGCTCGACGCATCTTCACTGCATGGCAATCTCATGGCATCTCTGAATTCATTGGCATCAGACGATGCTATCGCTGCAAGCAATTCGGGCATCATCAAGACGCGTGCAGGTCAAAGAAAGTCTTCTGCTCCGGCCCGCATCCAACCAGAGGTTGTACAGCTGAGCGCCCTCATGTATTAACTGCGCGGACTCTTGTAGATGGGCACAAGGTACAACTTCCCGACTTATGCTACCGAATGCCCAGTCTACCAGAGGGCAGTCGATACAATCCGCAGCAATACGGATTATTAATGACAGACCAGCTTGCACGACCTCGTTAGGTGAAAACAGTAAGCAGATGAAAGATACATCAACGACAAAGGATGCACTTAACATAATGCAGTCGGAACGGCAATCAGAAGCCAGGTGCCTGCAGATCAACCTACAGCATGCACGTGCAGCAACATCTCAGTTAGCTCTCTACGTTGCAGAGGAACGAATAGACCTAATCTTAGGTCAAGAACCATACTGCAGCAGGAATGGTAAAGCAGCAGGCTTCCACTTACAATGGAGCATTTATCAAAAAGAAGATATCGATCAACCACCAAGAGCATTTATAGCAAATTGCAACCCCAAATGGTCACCATTAATGATATCAACCGAAAGGGGCTTTTTAGCAATACTATTAGAGGTACTAAACCTAACAGTGGTGCTGGGTTCAATCTACTCTCCACCAACAGAAGAAGCAGATCCCACATTAGAACGCATACAACGATTGATGAGATCGCACAGAATAACTAACATACTATTTGCTGGAGATTTTAACGCACACAGCACCACCTGGGGCTACGCAATCACAGCTCCTAAAGGCCGCATCCTCGAGGACTTTGTTCACATCAGTAACCTCGTCATTCACAATCGTTTGAATGCACCGCCTACATTCAATAGACTACACTCGCGCGGCTGGCCAGACCTTACCATCACCACCCAACAGATGGCACCCATACTGCAAGACTGGACAGTCGTCGAAAACCTTAGTATCTCCGACCATAATTATATATGGTTTAATCTAGCAAATAGCACAGTCACCTCTATTCTTAACCGGTACAATCTCCCTGGACGGAAAGTTCGAGCATTCACAGCCATCATTAGAGCCCGTCTGGTACCTTTTGCAACCGCAATAAGACAAGCCAACAGCAAAGAGGCCCTCCAGAACCTCATCCAAGACATTTTAACCACAATCCAGAAGGCATGTGATGAAAATCTTCCCCTGCGCACGGCCAAAAGAATCACAACGCTGAATTGTTGGAATGGCACGCTTCGAAGTCAACAACAAAGGTGTCGTGTTCTACGGCGACGCCTAAAGAAAGAGCGCAGACATAACCTAGAAACTTCCACCCTGCTCATTTACCAACGGGAGCTAGCACTCTATAAGCGAATGATTCTGGAAGCTAAGATAAGCAGCTGGAGAAAATTCTGCACAGAAACTACGACCACCTTTGGTATCCACCACAAAATCGCAGCTGGCAAACTCTTCAAACCGGTTACTCTCTACCTCCAGCCAACGCCAAATACTAATGACCACCTCATGGAGGCTACGTTATCAGAGATCCTAAGGACAGTCTTCACCAAAGACAACCCCACGGAAGACACAGCCTTTCATACCATCGTCTGAAACCAGCCTCTTGAAATAAATACCATGGATGACCCTGATATTAAAACTGCAGAAATACTCGAGGTCCTTCGCCAGCTTCCGCAGCGTAAAGCACCTGAACCAGATGGCATCGACAGCCGGATAATAAAATTGATAGTGCGAACAAATGTCAACATCTTCCAACTGCTATTTAAGGATTTAAACATTTAACCGTTAACCATTCACTGAATTTTGTTGATCCAAGTACGGGCGCTCACACCAATACAATCGAAAGCACTTGGAGACACGTAAAAACACGTTTCCCAACATATAATAGGCAAAATGATGCGTCTTTCCACTTGGCTATGTTTATATTCGAAAAACGTTGCTATGAAAAGAAAATTGATTTGTGCAATGCATTTTTTGAGATTATCAGAGATGTAGATTGGGAAAATTTTACTCATAACCTTTAGAGTGTTTTCATTGCTTAGCAGAAAAAAATACCGGGACATTTCCCAGGTGTTTCAAAATCGGTCACGTAGTCTTGTTCCTGAAGAAGGAAGGATAAAGATCCTACGAGACCAGAGTCATTCAGACCGATATGCTTACTCTCTACCCTGGGTAAGGTTTTAGAAAAGATACTCATGACAAGGCTAAGACACCATCTGCACAGTACCCGGTTCCTGAGTCCAATTCAATTTGGCTTTAGCCCAGGACAATCAACACTACATACCCTTATGGAAGTCAAAAACCAAATACTGGCTAACAGATCCTCTGGCTACCACACAGCGTTCATTTCAATAGATCTTAAAAGCGCTTTCGATACGCTATGGTGGCCAACAATATTACAAGCCCTACGAACCGCTAACTGCCCAAGCAATATTTACAACACCATCGTAAACTATTTAGCGGACCGCCGGCTGATCCTTCCACATAACAGCGGAATTATAGAACAAGATCAGACACAGGGATGCCCGCAAGGCTCATGCGCCGAACCGTTCCTATGGAGCATAACCTTCAATGGAGTCCTCATCAATCCATGGCCTGACCATACAAGGATCATTGCTTACGCAGACGATACAGCCCTAATCGTCAAAGGAAAGACCAGGGAACAGCTTCAGGCCAATGCAATCAAATCCTGCTCCCTTTTCCAGGAGAGATGCACAGCCCTAAAACTTCAAATAGCAGGGCCAAATCTCAAATTTTGCTCGTCCCGAAAAAAGGCGGATCGCTGGCAAGACAGCCAAGGATAACTTTAAACGAACATCGCCTCCGCATCACTCCAGTGCTGAAATATCTAGGAATCCTCTTTGACACCAAATTGAACTGGATTCCCCATGTGTTTGAGCTGAAAAAGAAAACTGCAAGATTAGCCCAACCGCTAAGATATATGCAGGGCTATAAATGGGGTCTCAATCCCTATACCAGAAAACGCTTTACACAGCAGTAGCCGAGAAAGTTATAACTCATGGAGTGGTTGTTTGGTCAGGCATCTACTAAGCATACAAAGGCCTTTTTTCCTGAATGTCACCAAGGCCTTCCGAGCATCCCCAAAAATGCGTTATGCGTACTAACAGGATTGCTACCGCTCCATCTGAGCGTAGAAAAGGAAGCAGCCTATCAGGAGATCACTCAACTTGGCAATCTTACCAGCTTCAGAGGCGAGCTATACTCACCAGCCGATTTTGAACAAAAGATGATACTCCTTGCCGATCACCCCCTCAACGCAGGGACAGGGAGTAAAGATTAGCATCAAGCAAAACACCAGTGTAAAGGAAGATGATCTAGTGTATTATACCGACGGGTCAAAACTAGATGAAAATACAGGTTGCGCCTATGTTGCCCTCAGACAGCAAAGCACAATAACACAATGGAAAGGTCACCTGGACACAAACAACAGCGTGTTCCAGAGTGAAGTAATGACCATCAAACAAGCTGTACTTATGATAATCCAACAGCGGCAAAGAGACAGCTTCTTTATAACAGACAGCCTCTCCTCACTGTATGCAATTGTGAACCCTGTGCACAGCTCTCCACTGGTTGCAGAGATTCAGACACATCTGCGTGACCACAGTCATCTGAACACCAGGATAGAATAGACCAAGGCCCACGTCGGCAACAGGGGAAACGAGCAAGCAGACCAACTTGCAAAGGAGGCCGCAAGAAACATCAATGCGAAACATATCACCATCCCATGGCCAGTTTCATATTTAAAGAAAAGTCTGAAACACAAGGCAAAATCCCTTTGGCAGGAGGAATGGGATACTGGTGAGACAGGACGCCGTGCTCACTATCACGTCCCTACGGTAGACTCAGACCGTCTCATACTGTATGCGCAAATGGTCCGATACATTACCGGACACGGTCCTTTCCCCGTGTACTATGAAAAACACGGGATTGCACAAAACACACATTGTACCTGTGGTGAGATGGGCACCCCAGATCATTATGTTACTCAATGCCCGCTTACAGCAGATCTGCACCTGTCAATTCCAACTACAAGCACGCAGGCTTTCTGCAGATTTATGGTTAAAGACAAACGTACTGTCCGTAAAATCAACAAGATAGTTGATAAACTCATGAACTTGGGCACAGACTCATGTCTAATCTAAAGCAAACGTGCTAAGATATGATATGCAAATGCAAGGTGGAGTGTGCAATGCCATTTACCATGTGCCATGTATCATGTAAATTAAAAACCATTAATGTAATAGTAGATCGAAGTTAATTTAATGATAAGGTAAGGCGTTATTTCGTCTTATCAATCTGATGTGTAGAATATAATGTAATGTGTAAACCATGTATCGCAATATATAATGCAATATGTAGTGTAGTATGTACTGATAAACGGAGTATGCACTATCTTGTTAATTTGATATGTAGTACATTATCAAATACGTAAGGCAAGTATCGTAATATATAAAGTAATCGTAATAGTGTCATATGTATCATATAATAAATAATGTAATATGTAATGTAATCGTAATAGTGTCATATGTATCATAATATAGAATGTAATATGTAATGTAATCGTAATAGTGTCATATATATCATAATATATAATGTAATACGTAATGTAATCGTAATAGTGTCATATGTATCATAATATATAATGTAATAGTAAAAGTGTCATATGTATTATATTATATATATTGTAATCGTAATAGTGTCATATATATCAAAATATATAATGTAATATGTAATGTAATTGTAATAGTGTCATATGTATCATAATATGTAATGCAGTACGTAATCTAGTATGTACTGATTAATAAGCAACATGACACACAATGCAAAGCCCAACTGAAACAATGTGAATGCAAACTGTATAATAGTATTATGCATAACGATGTAGGCAGTGTATCGAGTAACGGGTACAATTGGCATGGTCCAGATGACAATTCAATATGCATCCAGTGTATAAAGCCTATCATGTGTATAAATTATCCTGTTTAATGCAATGCCTGTGTATAACTAATTTCCTGTGAATAATTTAACCCGTATCGTGCTTATAACCCACAACTGCGTATAATGTTCCTACGTACCATTGATTTCCCCGTATATAATGTAATGCGTACGCAGTGTATAATGATAATATAATGCGTATCCTGTGTCTAATGCGAATCCTGTGAAAAATAACCCTTTTATAATGTACCAAATATAGGGTTTATTAGGAAAGAATTTTAATGTAATAAGTTGATGTGAAGTTTAATGTAATGTTAGGGTAAGGTATTAATTCGATATGTAGTATATAATGCAATGTGTAAATCATGTATGTAATATATAATGTAACATGAAATGTAAGATAAAGGTGGACGTGGTGCTGTGCTGATTAACCCAAATGGTAAAGGGGCAGTGCCCACGTCCTCCGTCGCTTATCGCTTATCGCTTACAATGGTATGATTCAAGAAACGATTTTCTTTACTGAAATTGCTTGTCTGCTTTGGTAAAGGTGACTGTGCTTCTCGCATCCCAGAACTTCAACAAAGTTTAAATCATTTTAAAGTTTTCTGATTGGAATTTTTGCAAAAGAGTATTTTAAAGTGTATTTTTACAAGAATCGTATCGGAAAGTAGAAAAACAGTGCTTAAATAAAAATAATATAAGAAAATAACAGAAAATAAAATATAATAAAAGTAATTCCAAAATTAATGGATTTATGCAACATTTGCGAAGTTTTAGGCAATCACTAAAGATTCTTTAAAATAATCGTGGTAAGTTTTGGTGCGATAAAGTAACTACACAAATTTTACGAAACAGCTTCATTTGAAATAAGTTCATATAAACGGAGTTCTGCAATCTAAAAGCATTTCTTAAATGTAGCAGCCCCCCCCTTCGGTGGTCGACGTAGAGAACTCGAAGCTACTGGCTAGGATCTGTACCTATGCAGTCTCGGCCACGGGGGTATAAAATTTATGAGCTTGGCGGTTCCCGAAGGTCTATGAGGTGGGTCTATACTCACTCTTCATGGGCCGGATGGCCCATGAAGTCCTCATCCACCAGAGTATTGGTACCCAATTAGCAAACTGGACCATTGAGAATCTGGTCACTGCTGTCCTTGGTATTCCATGTAATTCCTAAGGAGAGGGGCATCCCGTGTAGTGCTGACAGGTAGCATTAATCAACGGCCAGTCTTCGCTCCAAGGTCACAAAACCCAACCCAGCCATCGTGGTCTCGGTCTGGTCGGGACGGAGGTTCTGACTGGCTCGTGTTAGCGGTGGGTAATAAGAGGGAGCTATAAAATTGTTGGCGTCTCAGGGATGTGGGACCCTGGGCCCAGCAAGTGAGTACACTGTGGTGTCGCTTTAGGGTGACGAGATACTGGTGATGTATACCAGTCCCCGAATGTGATTAAGTTCACGGGCGGTGGTATTAGATTACTTTACCTTAAATGTAGCAGACACCAAATATTAAGCAATTTTAAAGATATACCATTGAAACAAGACTGAAATAAGGAAAGCACATGGAATATGAAGTATCACGTATGAATAAATACGAGTAAAAGGGTAAAAATGTAAATGAAGTTATGTCTTTAAATAACATAATGATAAGATGCAATCTACTTACACTGTCATTAACTGCAGTGACGTAGCCAATTAAAGTAACGAATGTGAAAACTAGAAGGAATGGTGTGAATTACAACTAATACGTAACGAAAAAATGAAATGAGTAAGCAATGACACGAAAATAACAAATAATGTAAAATGATGTACAGCTATCTAATCCCAAAATAACACAATATATTACTTTGTTTTCTACAGGGAAATTCAACTCATTGTGAATATATTAATATTTTGTAGAAAATGTATGATTTTTAAACATAGCAGTTACTTTAAGCAAAATAAATAAATAAAAATATTACCACAAGCAGAATTTTGGAAGCTTTTTCTACGGAACATTTCTTGTGAGTACATTTCAAATAAATTCGTCTGTTCCAACCTATTAAAATCCAAAGCAATCCTCCTGAGAGCACAACGGCCAGACATGTGAGAAGCAATTTTGAATATGAAAGCATGTATCCTTGGAGCTGCTGCAGATGGAAAAACAATCATCATTAGTTCATTACTCTTTCAATAAATCTATCCAATACGCTCTGTTGCGCAATCCTGTGACATAAATTCAAAACTTATTTCATGAACATAAATCTGAGAATTTTGGACAACCATAAAATTATAGTATGTTCTATAATCAATATGAATTTCCACGAAAGACACGATGTTATATTTTTCCTCCATAGCAAAGGGGTTCAAAAGAGTTAAATGACAAAGGGAAAATAAAATACCAGGAAAGGTGGATACAATTTTTATTTCCTTAAATATTGTTCGTGGGTGATTTATTAGAATTATAAAGTATTATAAAGCATTTCGTTTGCAAAAGGCTTCTCAAATTAAAATACAATTTTTGTACGGTCACCGTAGAGAAAAATGTCCAGTTAGTAAAGTTATAAGGTGTTTCTCCCGCCTTCCTAGCGTGCCTTTGTGGTGTAGTGGTCAGCACACTGATCGGTATTTCAGAGGTCCGTGGTTCGATTCTCGGCGAAAGCGGTTGCTAATTTTTCATCTCTCCGACCTCAAAATATCCTAATGTCTCTATAAAGTCTTCACTGTGTGTTAATAAGTTAAACCCAAAATTTTCACACCTGTACGTAAAGCATTTACTGAAATATTAGAAATTATTAAATTTCATGGTAATAATCATAAAGATAAAAATGAACACTATGTATACAGTGTAGAACTATTAATAGCAATTTCTTACTAGGTAGGCCAGTTAAAAAAATAAACAGGGTTCGTACACATTTCTGCACACAGAAATCAAGTACTTTTAAGGACTTTTAAGGACCATTAATGAAAAAATTAAGGACCTATGAGCAAATGGGAACTGAATAAATTCAATTAAAAATACTATTCTATGCCTGAATTTCACTTTTGTAATACCATCCTAAAAATAAAATAGATCCCTGAGTAGTATGCATTATTACTAAACATGAATTAATTAACATAATGATTAATAAGCTTGAGAATAAAATAAACTTTATACAATTTATCAAGTAGGATTAAATATTTTACACTTATATTAGTTGGACATATTTGAAAGAAGATGTCATTTACTTACGTTTTACTAATAGTTAGATTTATGTTGATTTTTTTATGTCTCATTTTGTTACATACTTAGTCAGTCTAGAGGTTTAGTAAATAGCAGGTAGATTTTATGTCAAACGGTATAGGTTAAAATGAGAAGTAAGATCATAATCAGCATGATTCATAAAAAAAGACTGAATGTTGTCACCGCTGTTGCTTGTCTAGAGAGGGACGTGCTCATTAGAACAAACCCGAAAGGTCTGATGTAGACACAGTTGGCAAGTGTTGAAACTTAGTCAGGCTCTGTTTGATGCAGTTAGTGTCATAGCTTTGTGTAGAGAGCCCAGTTAATATACTTTAATGTTCCAATAAGCGATTAAAGTAAGATGATGATAAGTTGTTTTGTATTATTTTTAAGTTTCACTAGATGCAAAGAATAAATTTTACTTGAATTTTTAAATTTTTGTGTTTTATCTTGTGACCACAGTAAGTGTTAATGAAAGGCAATAACTCACTTTAATATGTAGAGATAACTTTTAAGGGTAAGCAGTTAGTTATAAATAATTAAATTAGGTAATTAGATAACCTTAGTCATTATGAATTTACATGGCCACTATTAAATTTTATGTTTTAACAATATTTGTTAAAAAAGCCTATTAAAATCAAAATCTAATAAAATTTCACAGTTTAAAATACATGTATTTTATGACATTGATTCTTAAACGATATTAGGATACATATTAAAAGCTACAAAACATTTATGTTTTGTGACAACACTCAACAAAATATTTATCCTTCATTTTAATTTGAAGCCTTTCCAAACATTTAGGCTAGTTTATATAGATTTCCTTCTCTTTAATCATCTTTTCTAACAATTAGAGAGTTTTCTCAATATGCAAACCCTCACTAGTTTCTGCGTGCTTATCTCCTAACTTGTCAACATCTCCACAAGGTATCTATGAGGGTTTACTTGATCTGGTAAAAAATAAATAGTCCCAAACACCCCACTGAATCATAAACTGAAAGGCTGAAATTATAAACAATTGGGTAAGTTACATAATAATAACTGCACATATCTTTGAGGATTAATTTTCTTTATGTATTCAGTTTCTTTCTTCAACACGGTTCCTTTTCATTTTAGAATTTTTGGATCCAATTATTTCTGTTATTCTAAAAAACACTAAATGCATTTAGAATGTATAGAAAAAGTGGCTAATTTTATTTCTTTAGTAATATGAACATTCAGAAGAAATATGAAATATATATGGTAAAGCCCGGTTACAAAGCTGGTGTGGTAGAATTTTTAGAATTTAGTGACACACCGAACAACAAAATCTAGAAATAGCAAAACGTTTAGAGTTTAGGATTCACAGAAATTGCATCAGGTGGGAAAATGCCTAGTGCCAGCTCTGTGTATGATGCATTAAGGCATATTAGATGAATCTTTTAAATTGTAAGTTTTCAATTTCTTTATGAATAAAAAAATCCCTTTCTATAATGCCTGCCCAGTGAAAAGATTAGAAGCATTTTTGATATTTTTGATGCTTGTGTCTAGTGAAATGTAGAGATAATAAAGGGGAGATAAACATGTTAAGAAAACGATTCTAGTATCAGGAGTAAAACATTTAAATATTATGTTTTCATTGTTCTTTCAGACGTTCTCCAAAAGGTAAGAAATTCATCGCAAACTTTCTGTAAAATACATCCATTACGTGTCGATATCATGGAGACATTTTTCATTTTGTCACATATTTCTCGAATCTTCTAGAATCGTGGGTCCATAAATCTTGACTTCAAACCCTTCTAAACTTTACAAGCTTCAATGTCTAAAATACTAAAGAAAAATTATCCCTACCAATTCCGTAACAGCAAAAAGTCAGAAATATTTTGAAAAAAAAAGAAGGAGGGAAAAAGTGTAAAATTAATTTTATAGAGAAAACTGGTGCATATTCTGAGAATTTTGAATATTCCGAGACAATTGCATAGGAAAAACGCTTACTATGAAAAAATTAAAAAGAAGACATGTTTAGTTAATTGCATAGCTAATTTTACTCTTGCTAAGAGCTGTTTCGTAAATTATGCTTTATAGCAATATGCCTTATTTATCAGATTCATAATATTGTATAAGTTGCCAAAATGAAACTTTAAAATATGACAGCAAAAAATAGAATGTTTTATTTTAATGTTATTTTTTATATATAATTTCAATATATTACTGTGGGGAAAGGCAACGACCATAGTTGATAACACACATTTATTACTATTTACAAATATAGATTACATTAGGATTACAATTAATGAAAATGGTATACGAGCGATCGAGCGACGTCTGCTCCGCTCGCCAGCTAATCCTCGTCCTCTCCCGAAGGCGGGAAACACATGCTGACGCAAATGCATACGTTAGGGCCATAGTTCTTTAAACAGTAAAAAAGGACAATATGAATATGAAATAGGGTATGTATGAATGAGAATTGAACAGTATAAGCACAGCTTAAAATCGTAATACTAATAAATTATGAACGAATTAGGGAAAAATGGGCCTACCTAACTTCCGGGCAGTCCTTATAATCCAATATATATCTTGGCCAATCCAATGTAATCCAAAATCGAATTTCGATTTAACGTCCAAAATCAGAAGAATGGACAAGTAGCATGTAACATCATTCACATATGTCGTCCAGCTTGAAGAATATTAAATCGTCATAAAGGCACGTCTTCATTCACATACGTCGTCTGGCTTGAAGAAGAATATTAAATCGTCATAAAAGCATGTCTTCATTCACATACGTCGTCTGGCTTGAAGAAGAATATTAAATCGTCATAAAAGCACGTCTTCATTCACATACGTCGTCTGGCTTGAAGAAGAATATTAAATCGTCATAAAAGCATGTCTTCATTCACATACGTCGTCTGACTTGAAGAAGAATATTAAATCGTCATAAAAGAATGTCTTCATTCACATACGTCGTCTGGCTTGAAGAAGAATATTAAATCGTCATAAAGGCACGTCTTGCCTTTGTTAGCTTTCTGAACGTCTTTAGTGATTGCTGGTGTCTAGGGTTCGATTATAACGCCTGCACAAAAGGCACGGTCGAGACCCCAAAATGTGGGGAAAGGCAACGACCATAGTTGATAACACACATTTATTACTATTTACAAATATAGATTACATTAGGATTACAATTAATGAAAATGGTATACGAGCGATCGAGCGACGTCTGCTCCGCTCGCCAGCTAATCCTCGTCCTCTCCCGAAGGCGGGAAACACATGCTGACGCAAATGCATACGTCACACAGTAGGGGATTAGGGAATATCATGACATAACATTTCCCACATTACCATTATTTTAATGAAATTTATCAATGTTATGATGCTTTAAAAAAACTGGTCGAAAAATTGTCAGATCTCGGAATTAAAAATTTTCTATAGAAACTGATCCTAAAATCGCCAAAATGTTGACAAGTCGCCAAATTTAGAGCTGTTTAATAAAAGAATTCACATTCCCAAAAGCGAAAAGTTGTTTAAGAGTTCTTTATTAGAAAAAAGGAAATTCAAAATGCTAATGTTTCACTTCTTGCTTAGAAACTCAAGTATCCCATCATTTTTATTAGAAATAGAAACAAATTATAACTCATGAACCCATTCAAAAGATAACCATATATGTCAGTGAATCGCCACAAATATTCCTCCAAAATGCTAATTCACACTCAAAATGGCAGTCATAAAAACAAACAGAAATTTCAGATGATTAAAATTGAGGACCTTCTGCTGATTTTGACCAAAATTAAGGACTTTAAGGACCAAAAATCAATTCCAAAAAATTTAAGGACTTTTAAGGACTCTTAAGGACCGTACGAACCCTGAATAAATTATACCAGTGATACCTGCAATGAATTTATTCCCCGTGTTCATCTGTAGCACGAAACACTTAACTTCATATGGTAAATTTAGTTTCATAGGCCAACACGAAAGTTTGATAAGGTTCATTTCCTCATTCACATTTCTTTATAAGATATGCTTATTTCAATCGCCTCTATCTGCCTATTCACTTCTTCCAGGTGTTTGATTCGGTCTTTGATCCTCGTACGAGTAGGTTGCGCGTCATGAGCGCTCCGCAGGAGACGTGTAATTTAGCTGAAAATGGCGCACTAATGGATGTTAGCGATCCACCAGAGATGCCTTCTACAATTGAGAGCTGCGTTGGGCTTTCTCCACAAACTCAAATCGACGATGCTAATATGGAATACTACCAGGATAAATTATCGGAACTGGAAAAAGAAATTGATGGAATTAGAACCACGATTAAGGCTTGTCAACGACTTCGACCAATATCGGATCCTGACGTTACAAGGGATATTATGAGGAAGAATGTGCAAACCCTCCAGGCTCAGGCAGCTGATATAAGAGGTAAGTGCAATATGACTTGTTTCTCAGGCATTGTACCCCCAGTTAATTCCAATCTTAAAAGGAAAAGTGATGAAACTAAGGCTAAAAGGAAAATTAGTAGTAATCTCATTAATATTGATAGTGATGGATTTAAACTACCTAACAAAACTTCTAAGCAGCAAAAGTTAGAAAAAGTTTCTGTAATTGTTGAAAGTACTAATAGATTTAATGTTTTAAATGAAAATTCTGATAATGTTGAAAGTGCTACTGTTAGGATTAACCCAGACGAACAGGTGTTGCAGCAGCAGCCGACCGACAGTCAGATACAGCCTATTCCTCCTATTATGGTCTGTAACGGAAAACTAACTCATGAGGCGTTTTTAAAAGAACTATCATTGAAAACGGAAGCCAAATTCTTGGGAAAGGTCAATGGAGAACTTCTAAAAATATTACCTCGGATCACAGGCTACTAATAGCTTTATTTATGGAAAAAAAAAGTGGAGCACTACATTATTAATGCAAACTACGCAAGACCGATCAAAGTGGTTTTTCGGGGCTTATCCTTAACCACAAAAAGAGACGACATTACCAGCGCTCTGACTGCCAAAGGATTTGGAATTAGCAAGTTACTCAGTTAACAAGACAACGAACCAAAGCTTCCATGCCTCTCTTTCTAGTGCAGGTCATCAAGAATAATATAGCTGAGGAAATATACCATGTTAATGATTTACTACTCTTTGCAGTAACGGTAGAAAAATATGTATCCAAGAATCAGGTGCCACAGTGCTATATTTGCCAAAAGTGGCATCATTCTTCGGAAAATTGTCACTTCGCTCCACGCTGCGTTAAATGCTCACTTGAGCATAAAACCATGGACTGCCCTACGAAAGGCAGGATGGAAGAACCAAAGTGTGCGAACTGTTTAAAAAATCCCGTGGCTTCCTACCGTGGTTGCGAGAAATTTCCAAGGAACAGAATTAACCCTCAAAAAAAGGACAGTACAGTGCAAAAAGGCATTTCTTTTGCGGATATGTTAAAAAATCAGGCGCGTATGTTTAATGAAAATTCAAATATTCATACCCCAAAATCGACTTCTGGTGCACAAACTGAGACCTCAAAGAATACTGATAATATTAAACTAACTGATTTTAGTAATACATTGAAAATTTGAAATATGTCTAATGCTAAAACTTCAAACGTGAATTTATCTGAAAAGGTTGTGCATAATACCCAGGAGAAGCCACAAGGCTCTGAACTCTTCAGTTTTATCAAAAATATATCGGAGTTCAATAATATATTAAGCATTAATAACATTAGATTAATGAATAATGTGTTTAAAAATTATTTGCCTAGACTTAAAGAATTATGTGATCCAGTTGACAAACATTTTATGCTTTATGAAATTGTAAACGAAATTCATAATAATGTCTCAGGTTAATCAGAATATTTCTCTTACTGTTATTACTTGGAACGCAAATGGATTGTTCCAAAAAGCTTATGAGCTTAAGGAGATTTTACATGAAGTTTTCGCTGATATTGTACTCCTACAAGAACATATGCTTGGGCCCCATAATTATTTCAGAGCTTGCAACTATGTCACTCACCGCTGGGACAGACCTACAATCCGAAGGTACGCACCCAGAGGTAATGCACGGGGAGGTCTGCTAATTTTCATTAAGCGCTCCATTTCTCATTATGTCACGCGGTTACCTCAGCTTTTAGCTATTGAAGCCTATTACGCTCACGCCAAACACATTGTTATATAGAAAAAAATTATGTTGGTGTTTTAATACCTTATTCCTTTATAACTTAAACTTAACTGACTGACTGTGGTGCCGAATAAATTAACAAAAAAAAAAAATCAAATATCAAATAATTCACATTCAAAATCTAATTCATAATATTCATATATCATTTCGACATTCTTATAAACATTCGTATAGTGGTAGTACAATTTAACTTTTAGGTTTGCGTTGTGAGTAACCTATGCAAAAGGAAACATCAATAACCCCAAATTCAATTAAACTCCATGATTCTTAAAAGCCTCCCGGCTCAAACAAATGGAGGGACATGACAGACCACAGTAAATTATGCACTAAATTGAACAAAAAAAACATAGTATATATAACAAACACATTTATTAATTTCTAGAATATTCAAACATATGATAACTAGGTAAACTGATTAGTCCTCTACAATTTAAACTTAAGATGCAAATTAACATATATATCATTTTAAATCTTGCACTCATGTTAGGTGTACAAATTTTTTTTTTACATTACATAAGTCACTAGTTTAAATAGAAAAGACCAAAAAAGGAAAATCACTCACAGGGTGAAGTTCATACATTAAACTCCTATGCCATCATCGACTGATTACTATGGAGTGTTAATAGTTCAACGGATTGTCCAACTCATTTTGTTGATCCATCGAAGAAATCCGGAATGCCATCATCGACTGATTAATACGGAGTTCTAGATAGTTCAACAGATAGTCTAGCTGCTTTTAAATCAGGAACGCTACGCCTTCAGCAAAATCAAGACTCAAGGAAAACACAGGTATCAGGATGCTTCCTTTAAATCAGGAACAGTCTTTATCAGGAACGCTAACGCTTCAACAAAATCAAGACTCAAGGAAAACACAGGTATCAGGATGCTTCCTTTAAATCAAGAACACTTCAATAAATTCAAGACCCCCAGGAAAAAAAAAACCCGTATTAGAAAAAAGTTGGGAGATCCGGGACGAACACCTGTATTAAGGTAACCTCGAGAATGTCAAATTAAAGTTCTTGGGAAAATATAACGAAGAAGCAGCAAGGCTATATTTTGCATAAGCACTTAGTCTCAACTCGAGCAAAATTCTCATCAGCTGAAAGCCGACAGAAATTCAAGTCCGCAGCCCGCTGGTACACGGCATTCGCGAGAGCAAGACCCGCAAGGTGGTCAACCCCCGCCACTCGTTTTCTTCTCTTACTCTTCTTGAAACTCAGAATCAGAATGATCTCTAGCCTGGTGCAAGCACCCAGGAAATCTCGGTTTCTCCGCCTCTGTGAGTTCATACGCTTTCAAAAAAATCATAAAATTAAATCTTAGCAATCTCGGAATTTTATGTTATCTAAATTGAGAAAATGACACACCCATGACGAATCAAACACCAGAAAATCTGACAATGAAATCCGAAAAGCATCTGTACACATAACGTGAGAAAAAAAAATGGATCCCCCAACTAACAAGCGAAACCAAGTCTTACGAGAATCCAGTTACCTAAGGTTAGTTTAACCCCAACTGTCTTGAAGTAAGAAAACTGCAACCTTAACAAAGCGACAGGAAAACGATTTCCGTTTCACACGGCAAGAGTTAAAAGGGCGACACACAACTCCCAACTGCCTTCATTGTTAGTAAAAGGCTATAACCAATAAACCAGATGTGTGTCCTCGCAACCGTCTCTCGCCTTTGTTACAATTCCTGCTCAAGAATAATGAGTTAAATAAAACCTTAAGAGCTTAAGAATACTTTTTTTTCCAGATTAAAATACACATGAATACAAATAAAATATTAGAATAATAATGACTTGAATCACATATTAATAATTGAAATTCGCGACATAACATTTCCCCCACGCACCAGGGAAAAAAATTTTTGAGCATCAAAATTTTTTTCAAAACAAAACAAACAGCATTTCAAAATAGTACCAAGTTAAGTGCCATACAAATAATCAACTCAAAACTAGTTGTCACGGAGAGCAGTGATAAAAAAAATTACTTACAAAGCATTAAGTTTAACAAATTAAATTCAAAATCTAAATGCAACTCATATAACGAATTAAATAGCAACAGGAGTGAAGTGTCATAAAATCCATCTGCAAAACCAGTTAATAAAATTACACAAACAAAAAAAAATCACTAGTGAGGGAAAAAATACACCTTGACTTTCCAGCCAACCAACAGTGACAAAAAAATCATAAATGAATTAAACATCGAACTGAACCAGAAGTTGAAACAAACGGAGAGCACCCCCAGGAACGGAAAAGAGATTAAGACCAAAAAAAATTAAGCCGAAAGAATCTAGAGCGCATCTAGAAGCTAAAAGGAAAAAAAAATTGGATAATCTTACTTGAAACAAGGAAATGAAAATTCCGGAACAGCCGAAAAACATCCTTAAACGAAAAGCACTATTGAGTCAAGAACTCGAAACCGAAACTCAAAGAAATTCACACAAATGCAGACAACTCCTCGACCAAACCAGTTGCAAAATACGGAGGGAAAAGCCTTAAATACTCTTTCAAGAAAACAAAACTAACACTCAAAATTCATAAGCAATTCAAGATCAAACCAAAAAAAAAAAAGAAAAATTAAATTCAGAAATTAGCCAAAATGAATCCAACAAAACAGAACTGAAGCAGGTTACACACACAGAATTTCTACGTAACAAGAAAGTGTCCAACAAAAGGGTTTGCCACAACTTTTAAAGAAAACAATGCTGCACCAAGGTTCTCAAAGTCTGGATCCTGGAGAGTAATTAAGGCAGGTGAAGAGTATGCATTGCACTCTAGGTAGCAATCGTAAGCATGACAACTTCACATCAAAACTACAAAACTGCAGGCACAAAACTGCAAAAGCAAACAAGAGGGAAGTGTTAACACAGAAAAATCTCAACTCAAAATCTCAAAATCCATAATCCCACAAAACTCAATTCTATACCTATCCTTAAACCACTTCAAAACAAAACTCCTTGAAATACACTAAGCCTCAAGAGCAATCACAGACTTTTCAGTAACCACAGAGTATAACCAGAAACCAGAAAAGAAAAAAAAAATTCTTGAAAGACAACCAACTTGAAAACAGAAACTCAGTACAAAACTCAGTGGAGTTAATTACTCTTAAAATCTCAAAATCAAATCAAAATTCTTTTCAAATCTCCACAACACTAAACTCACATAAGTAATTTCTAATTCCACAAAATCAAGTTTAACTTCTCAAACAAATTTTTACTTCCACTAGTATCAAAGTTTAAATTTCCAAAACACATTTCACATCCACTTTTAAAGTTACTGCAACACTGCAACAAGTTCAACCAAAGAAAAAAAATTAAATTCAAAACCAAAAAGCAATAAAACTATTAAAGCTGAAAAATTAACAAAGTCAAAAAAAAAAAATTAGATCACGGTTAAAACAAATGTTAGACCACTCACTAGAAAACTACCATTAAAACACTTGAAAAACAGTATGAGCAAGAATAATATCTTTTAACTGCATTTCCAAAATTCCAAACAAAACCAGCTCTACCTTTCTAAAACATTTTTTTTTCAAAATTCACAACTCACAATTGCTGTAAAACACAAAACTCACTATTCTACTGTTTTTACACATTTCTTAGACAGCAATAAATGTTCCCAGAATTCACAAGCTAGGTAGAAATTAATTACTCAAACTCAGAAAAGCTAAACAAGAAACTTCACTCCGGCTGAAACTTAACTTCCAAAAAAATTCAATCAATCCGTCAGTAAACTAAAATGGATCCCTCGCAACTTTACAAATCTAACCAAAATTAACCTTAAGAAAAAAACATATCAGATCTTTCCAAAAATAAATTAAAAATCAAATTTTTAACTCAATTCTATTAGGCACAAATTTCATAAAATATATTAACACACCTCAAGAAATTTTAAAAAATTACTATTTCTAGAACACAAAAATATACTGCTCTGACACTAAATTAATTAATTAAAATTAGAAATCTACAAAGCAATTATTCAAAATGCAATAGCAAAATAAACTCATTAACACAAATGCAATTCTCACCAAAACTTTAAACTAAAAGCTAAATGGATCAAACATCTAGGTGAGCGCAAAAATATTTTTCATCGTTTATAATCAAAAAAAGTAATATGCATACACATAAAAACAAAATAGAAATCAAATATAAAATAATACTCAAATAATATGCACAAAATATATTCTAGAGGTCTGCCAGTCGCGAGGTCACGGCACCAATGTTATATAGAAAAAAATTATGTTGGTGTTTTAATACCTTATTCCTTTATAACTTAAACTTAACTGACTGACTGTGGTGCCGAATAAATTAACAAAAAAAAAAATCAAATATCAAATAATTCACATTCAAAATCTAATTCATAATATTCATATATTATTTCGACATTCTTATAAACATTCGTATAGTGGTAGTACAATTTAACTTTTAGGTTTGCGTTGTGAGTAACCTATGCAAAAGGAAATATCAATAACCCCAAATTCAATTAAACTCCATGATTCTTAAAAGCCTCCTGGCTCAAACAAATGGAGGGACATGACAGACCACAGTAAATTATGCACTAAATTGAACAAAAAAAAACATAGTATATATAACAAACACATTTATTAATTTCTAGAATATTCAAACATATGATAACTAGGTAAACTGATTAGTCCTCTACAATTTAAACTTAAGATGCAAATTAACATATATATCATTTTAAATCTTGCACTCATGTTAGGTGTACAAATTTTTTTTTACATTACATAAGTCACTAGTTTAAATAGAAAAGACCAAAAAAGGAAAATCACTCACAGGGTGAAGTTCATACATTAAACTCCTATGCCATCATCGACTGATTACTATGGAGTGTTAATAGTTCAACGGATTGTCCAACTCATTTTGTTGATCCTTCGAAGAAATCGGGAATGCCATCATCGACTGATTAATACGGAGTTCTAGATAGTTCAACAGATAGTCCAGCTGCTTTTAAATCAGGAACGCTACGCCTTCAGCAAAATCAAGAGTCAAGGAAAACACAGGTATCAAGATGCTTTCTTTAAATCAAGAACAGTCTTTATCAGGAACGCTAACGCTTCAACAAAATCATGACTCAAGGAAAACACAGGTATCAGGATGCTTTCTTTAAATCAGGAACAGTCTTTATCAGGAACGCTAACGCTTCAACAAAATCAAGACTCAAGGAAAACACAGGTATCAGGATGCTTCCTTTAAATCAAGAACACTTCAATAAATTCAAGACCCCCAGGAAAAAAATACTGGTATTAGAAAAAGGTAGGGAGATCCGGGACGAACACCTGTATTAAGGTAACCTCGAGAATGTCAAATTAAAGTTCTTGGGAAAATATAACGAAGAAGCAGCAAAGCTCTATTTTGCATAAGCATTTAGTCTCAACTTGAGCAAAATTCTCATCAGCTGAAAGCCGACAGAAATTCAAGTCCGCAGCCCGCTGGTACACGGCATTCGAGAGAGCAAGACCCGCAAGGGGGTCAAGCCCCCGCCACTCGTTTTCTTCTCTTACTCTTATTGAAACTCAGAATCAGAATTATCTCTAGCCTGGTGCAAGCACCCAGAAAATCTCGGTTTCTCCGCCTCTGTGAGTTCGTAGGCTTTCAAAAAAATAATAAAATTAAATCTTACCAATCCCGGAATTTTATGTTATCTAAATTGAGAAAATGACAAACCCATCAAACACCAGAAAATCTGACAATGAATTCCGAAAAACATCTGTACACACAACGTGAGAAAAAAAATGGACCTCCCAACTAACATGAGAAACCAAGTGTTACGAGAATCCAATTACCTTAGGTTAGTTTAACCCCCACTGTCTTGAAGTAAGAAAACTGCAAACTTAACAAAGCGACAGGAAAACGATTTCCGTTTCACACGGCAAGAGTTAAAAGGGCGACACACAACTCCCAACTGCCTCCACTGTTAGTAAAAGGCTATAACCAATAAACCAGATGTGTGTCCTCGCAACCGTCTCTCGCCTTTGTTACAATTCCTGCTCAAGAAAAATGAGTTAAATAAAACCTTAAGAGCTTAAGAATACTTTTTTTCCAGATTAAAATACACATGAATACAAATAAAATATTAGAATAATAATGACTTGAAACACATATTAATAATTGACATTCCCGACATAACAACATCACGACCAATCACAGTTATCTCCACCTATTTTCCTATACACACACCTGTGTGTATTCTGTGAAAACACGGACGCATAATTCATAAGTGTGGTAGACCATCTATTACGGACTTTTTCGTTCTGAAAAACATTAACTCCCCGAGTTATGTTGAAACTCTGTCGGAACTATCCTCAGACCACAATCCTGTTATGATGGAAATTACTACCAACTCCTACAGTACACCACATAAAAGACCTCTTATTACTAACTGGGCAGGATATGCCAAAGCTCTAAACAACACTACCAATGTAGTACCCTTCCAATACGATGCATTCGAGGAAGGAGTTAGATGTTTTCACAGAAGAGCTCATTGATGAACTCCACAATGCATTATTGAATAGTAGGAAATCTGTAAGAGAAGACAAAAGATACAAGAACAATGCCATCCGTGAGTTGATCAGAAATATAAACCAAGTTCGCAAGCAATGGCAGCGCTTCAGATTTCCCACTGATAAAATCTTATTAAATCAACTCAATCAGCAAGTCAGACTCTACTAAAAATACATGCACAACTCGACTGGGCCAGACATTTAGAAGCACTCTTTACAGACGATAATTCACTGTGGAGTGCTGTTTCTAAATTTAAACGACGCAACGCGAATATTCCGCCCATTAACGGCCCCACCGTGATCGCTTACACTGATTTCGAGCAATCTGAGCCTATTGCAGATCACTATGCTGCTCTATTTCGTACACACATCTTACACCCTCAAACAGAACACTCAGTTATTTCCCTCATTACCCAATTCCAATGAAAACCACACACCAACAACACACCCTTAGTCATTCCGTCAGAGGTTATTAGTTATATCGAGAAGAGAAAAAGGACAAGATCAGCACAAAATGATTAAGGAGATGGGAGCAAAGATGCTTTGTAAATTCACCAAACTACTAAACGCAATGCTAAGACTGCAGTACTTTCCGACAATTTGGAAAACTGCAATCATTTCGCCGATTCTGAAACCAGGAAAAGATATATATATATATATATATATATATATATATATATATATATATATATATATATATCTTAGATAACTTTATGCGTTTAATTTAATTTCTTTCGACACGCATAAGTGTCGCCATCTAGGAGCAATTTGCTGCATTTATTCCTTCCTCATTTTTAAATTATAATTCTCGAGATAGTATTTTTCAGTATGTACTACAATTCTGGAATGATTTTTAATAAGTCTCTTTCAATAATTGTTTACACCTACCATTTTATTACACTCCAGAATCCTTTTACTTGATTGTTTTACTTGGTTGTTAATATTTTATTTTATCTTTTACTTAATTATTTGTTAATATGACTTAGAATATTAATTTAGTTCTTGGCCCCGCCACCTGACCAATGCCTGAGTTTCGAGTTAATGTACTTCCTTTCCAGCCACCCCATTGGATCTTTTACACCAGTAGCTTCTCCCCCTTGGCCAAAGGACTTCTCTCTCCACCCATGCATCGACCATTTGAGCCACAGACGCCCGGATAATAGCATGCCATTCCATCGGCCCTGCAAAATTATCATGTTAGCTGATCCAGTAGCCGTTATTGCTTCTTCTTCACCTTCGGACATTGTACATCTGAGTAACTGAACTGACCTACTGATCTGTATATGCGAGAGGCTCATCACACAATTTCACGAGATTTTTCTCTCATCATCTCATTTGCCATGATATGGCACGAACGTTATGCTCTTTTCCGCACGAGTTACACACAGGATGCGGCTACACGCCTAGGTGCCTGACAAAAGTGTGCAAACAACTGAGCCTTCTGCCAGATATTTTTCAATGACCTTGTTTAAAGCTCTATTTGCTAGCTTTTAAACACAGTTCTTCTAGTTTATAATTAACGAGTAAGCCTCCGATTCTCTTACGAACCGAATAGTGCTTTAAATTAAAATGACCAGTCAGCGTATCTGTACAACATTCAAATTTTGTTTCAATTCTCAAATATCTATCTCGAACAATTTTTGATGTTAACTATATTGATGCAAGTTAACATGAGAAAATGTCTAGATATTAACTCTCGTCGATGTTAACTCTTGATGCTGATAACTGTTGCCGAACGCAAGTGTGGAGCGCACTGACAGATCTAACAATTTTTAACTGCCCAATGATCTCTATCAAATTGTTTTTTAATTCTCATTCTCGAAAATGTTGATCAGCTGATCGCGTATGTAGTAGTCGAAATGACAATTTATTTTCTTTTTTTACATACATAGGCACATTTTTAAGTATAACCTTTTCATGTTTGTAATACTTTTTGTAATCTCAACTGGTGTCGAGATTTACAGTAATCTTCACAGTAGTGCAGAATGGCAACAACAAATACAAAAACATTTGAAATAAAATATATTTTTGAAGTTCTTTTTTTCGAGTGTTCCTTTTTAGTAAATAAAGAAGTATATAATTATTAGTTTTGGAATATCGACAGCTACATGTTTTTACTCTTCGCTTTTCTGAATCATATTAATCAAGATGCTGACGTCAATGCTAGCGTTAAAAATAATAACTAAAGTAACAACGAATAAAGTAGGCAACGGATGCCTTAAACTCGTTCATTTCACAGTATCTTAAAATTAACATCAAAAGAGTTCACAGGATGCAAATTATAAAATTATACCTTAATAATAAGGCTTATAACATTCTATGGATTCTATTATTGGAATGTTAATCACAAGTTTAAGTATATAAAAAGATTGATAACGATACGTTGCAATAATGACGCGGCTCCATGTGGTAACTGGCGCTGCTTGCGTTTGTTAAATTTGCGTATTACTTGTTAAATTTAGAAATATAGAACAAAAATACATTTAATATAAATCTATGAGAAGTTCTATTACATACGTAACAACACTGAAGGCACAGAAATGATTATTGTAAGTTATTGTCCTTATCATGTGAGGATCTTGCTAGTGGCAAGAGTCTCTCCAGTCGGGAATTTAGGAGCATTCTGAGTTCTTATGTTGTCTAAAACATTTTTGAGACTAAATTAATCACATCCTCTTAATTTTTCGGTTATATTTTACGCCCTCTGGTTCGTTGTAGTTTAAAGGATATCTGAGGAAAACAGGATCATTGGTCCGTCAGCCTTCCTAAAATCGAGAGGCGTTGGTGACAGAGACAATGCGGATCGCTAAAATCCCTTAACATGGGTCGTGAAATTTTGACTCTTGTAATGCCAAGTGGAACCGAAACTGAATGAATTATTGCTTCTGCAATGTCAGAGGCTGTCGTCTCACACCTCGTAACAGCTCGGGAATAAAAGGAGGAATCATCGGGGGGATATCTCCAAAACGTGTTTTCATGGTAGCACGTTCTATTCTAGCGACACGTTTCTATTTAGGTAGCACATTCTTCATTTGTAACACATGTGGTTAGCAGATAGAAGATCCATAATTTGAATCCCAGCGATGGCTTAGTCGATTTTTCACGTTCTTGCTCCGGAAACATAAAAACTCTAAAGGGTAACGTAAATATCAATATTTTCTCATAAATATTGATCACTTTCAGAGCTGCTTGTCTTAGATCAATCAGCATGAGAAGGTTTATGTTATTTATAAACCACTCAACCAGCATGTATTTTTTAATCGGAATGAAACTTTAAATAAAGAGATCAATATTAACTAAGATATTAAATTTGATGCAGAGTAAAATATACAGTAAATACTCGCCAAAGAACCACATCTGTCGTGAACATTGTGAGTTTAAGAGAAAATAATGAGCGGTTTGTTAAAATTTAGATCAGATGAAAGATCTTTTAATATATAGTATTTTAATACTATTTAGCACAGTGTAATAAGTTCATTTTACAGTACGCAACATCCACAAATATGATCATTACAACGCAGTTCGATCATCCATCTTTAGAACAACAATCTCTCTCGTAGCCATTCCGTAACAGAGAAACTTACCTCTCATGGAGTTCGATAGTGGCGCGACATTCTCCCCACCTTGAGTTTGGGCATACAAACTCAAAACAGTAATATAATGATAATACATACATACAATTTTGAAATAACAATAACGTACATAATAATAATAGAAATATTTCAAAATATTAGAATGCAAATTGAAATCAATATTTTAGAGTTCAAATACAGAAAGTTCAAAAGTTTGTTTAGAAGTTTATAAATCCAGTATTTTAACTGGTTTTATTTTTCGTCTTGAGCGAGACACGCGAACAGTTTCATTAGAGTCAGTATTAAGCTCAGGTTTTTCAGCTATCACTTCCGGAACCTTCTGAGGTTCCGATACGACTTGCTCATAATTTGGGGTCAATTCCAAAGGGTACAGTCGTTGGATTGGTCTTAATATGTTTCCCTTTTCAGTTCGCAGTTTCACAAGTCTGATGATACCATCTTTTCCTGGAAAGAGTTCCAGTACTCTCCCTAGCAGCCAATGGAGCCTTTTTTATCATCTGTACAAATTAACACTATGTCACCTACATTTATTTTATCTTCTCTTTTGTTAACTGAAGAACGAAGGAAACTCAGATACTCCCTTTTAAACCTTCGTTTTAGATTTTCACGAACCTTTTGAATATGTCTCCATCTCAAAACAATATTAGTCTTTTCAATTTGATCCAAATCAGGAACATCATTTAATGGAATGTCCTGAAGAAACATTGAGGGAGTTAAGGTCTTGAGATCTTGTTCCTCGGATATGTAAGTTAACGGTCTGCTGTTCATGATAGATTCGCATTCACAGACGAGAGTCTGCAATTCCTCGTAAGACAAACAGGAGCGTCCAAGATTTTTTCTCAAAAGATCTTTCAAAATCCCAATCAAGCGTTCCCAGAAGCCTCCCCACCATGGAGAGGAGGGTGGGTTAAACTTCCAACGAATTTCGTTGACTCTAAATTCACTTTCAATTGTAGTCCAATCTAATTGTTTCAGAGCATTATTTAGTCCTGTAAAATTAGTACCATTGTCTGAATATATCACAGAAATTCGTCCTCTTCTGGCTATAAACCTACGCATAGCTTGGATGAAGTCATTGGTACTCAGTGAAGGTATTAGCTCAAGATGGACAGCTCTAAATACGGCGCAAGTAAAAAGTACTATCCACACCTTTTGTTTAGATTTAGTCAACAGAGGTTCAGCTATATCTACACCTGATACTTGAAAAACTGCTGCTACTTCTGTTCGGTCTTTTGGAAGAGGCGGAAAAGGTACCTCAAGATGTTTTACCTTTTGCCTTTTACATGTTAAGCATTCTTTGATAACACTCCAGACAGTTCTTTTCCCTTTCGCTATCCAAAATCTTTCCCGTAAAACAGTAAGTACAGTTAATGTCCCAGCATGCTTGTTAGCAATATGTTCTTGGGCTATAAATCTTCTCACTGCCAGGTGTTTCGATGGTAGAATTATTGGAGAAATAAAATCTTTCGATTCTTCCTCATTTATCAATCTGGACTTCAATCGTAAAATTCCTTCTTCATCTTCAAATATTAGAAGACCTTTAAAATTTTTTCGTGTTTCTTCATTAGAGTAACATTCCTTTTGTATTACACGGAAAATAGTCCTTTGTGAATTTAACAATTCTTCATTTTGAAGTTCCTTACATTTTCTTAAGTCCTTGGCCTTTGGTTGAAAACGCAGTATCCAAGCCATAACCCTAATCATCTTTGAAAATCTAGAGAATCTTCTGGCTAACTGTAATGGAATTGACTCTAGCTCTGTGTTACTAGCAGAGATGACTGACTTTCGTTTCTCTATCTCTACTTCTTTTTCGTTAATATTTACAGCTGACTTTGGCCACTGCTCCTTCGGATTCTTCAACCAGGCTGGCCCTTGCCACCACTTGCGTTTCTGAAGTTGCCTAGGTCCACAACCTCTTGACAAAATGTCTGCTGGATTCTGGTCAGTTGAAATATAGAACCAATCTTCCTAAATTGTCAGTTTTCTAATTTCACTTATTCTGTTTGTAACGAATACCGACTACTGTTCTCGACGAGTTATCCACACAAGAAGTGTGGAAGAATCTGTCCAAAAGTAAGTCTTGATGTTGGGAAGTTTTAGAGCTTGCTTCACAGAACTAAACAGCCTAGCGCCTATGGTAGCAGCCATTAGTTCAATTCGTGGTATAGTAATAGTCTTCGTTGGAGTTATTTGTGATTTGGCTTGAAGTAATTGAACAGTCACTGAACCCATACTGGATTCACTTCTTAAGAAAATGCATGCCGCATAAGCTGTCTTGCTGGCATCGACAAAAGTATGGATACTTAAATTGGATTCCTTCATCACACCTAACCATCTTGGAATTTTTATATTTTTGAGGTATTACAGTTGTTTTCCCCATTTTAAAAAATTCTTTATTTCATCATTCACTTCATCATCCCATGATTCTTTTCTCTTCCAAGCGGCCTGCAGCAAAATCTTAGGCTGAATCATAACAGGTGCAAGGAAACCTATGGGATCAAATACTCGACTAACTAGTGAAAGCATTTTCCTTTTAGTTACTTTTTCTTTTTCATCAAATTTCAAAAATTCGGTGTCTATTTCTAAGGTATCTAAATCTTTGTCCCAAACCAGTCCTAATACCGGTGATGTTTTACTTTCTGAAAATGCAGGAATGCCAGAGCTGCAGGAATGCCATCCTCTGAGATCAAGCATTCCTTCTTTCATTACATTAGTTGCAGATTCGATGAATATTTCTAGTTCGTTATTGTTTTGTACACTAGTTACGCAATTATCGACATAAAAACTATCTTGTAATTTTTTAAGAAATTCTTCAGAATATTTTTCTTTCCACGTTTCTTTGGATAAATGATGGTCAATAACCGCCATCAGCAAAAATGGACTACAAGTAATGCCAAATACCACACGGGTGTGACGAAATGTCTTCACTCTACCATCATCACCATACCAAAGAAATCGTAAAAAATCTCGATCTCTTTCATTTAGAGATATCTGTAAAAAAGCTCTTCTGATGTCTGAAATCACACCAATTTCATGTAAGCGAAATCTTGCTAGAATAGACGGAATAGTTTCAATCAAATTAATTCCAGTCTCTAAGCAATCATTTAGAGATGGCTGATTAGAAAGCTTTGCCGAAGCATCAAAAACGGGTCTAATTTTCATAGAAGGATAATTTTCATAGTGAGGAAGTTTCCTTAATGACTGGACGATGTGGGAGGTAATGAACAACGGGTAAAGACAACTCCTTTTGGGGAACTTCTTCAATCACTCCTTCCTGCAGCCATTCATTAAAGACTTCATGATACCTTTCACGATATCCGATTTTTTCCAACTTCTTCGTAGTAGATTCGAGTCTTTTCAAAGATAGGTCATAATTGTCAGGTAAGACTGCATGCTCAATCTTCCAAGGCATATCAACCTCGTATCTACCATTTTCTAATTGACGAACTGTTTCTTGGAAATGAACCATAATAGCTCTTCTTGACTCTTCTTTAGTTTTTTGTTCAACAGGATCTCGGATACCCAATAATTCTAAGTCCCACAACGATGAAATAGGCAGGTCTTCTTGAGATAACATAGAAACTATAGTCATATTTTCATTGTGCTGATGTTCGGATTGAGGTACTTTACCCATCAAAGTCCAACCCAATTTTGTTTCTATAGCCACTAAACCTGTTCTTAGTTCTTCTCGTTTGCCAGTAAATAACTTCCCTGCAACGTCTGCCCCTAACAGTACTTCAATAGGGCCTGGATTCCCTTGGGTATCAGTTAAGCGTATTCCTTTATTTCCTAATTCGCGAATCCAAGAACCGTATCTTATGCTTGAAATATCATTACAAATAACATCATGGTCTACAGCATCTAATTTACACGAATATTTACCATCAAGGCTACTCAAATAAATCTTTTAACATTTATGTTTATAAATTTCAGTTTTCTTTCCACCAAATAAAGAGTGACTAAATTCTTCCTCCCATTGCAAGTCAAAACCCATTTCTTCTGCAGTAGACTTTAAAACATAACTTTTTGAGCTACCCGTATCAATCATTAATCTAACTTCACCCCTTTTATTCTTACCCTCTATGTTTACAACTAGGGTCTGAAGGAAAACTTCATTCGTAGCACGCGAATGCAAAGAATCGATTGTTTTCTCTTTTTTCTCATCATTTTCCTGGTTATGCATTTCACTAGACTTATTACATTCAAGACTAGGACAAAAAAATTTCAAATGCCTTTTTGAACAAATCTGACACTTAACACTTGATCGACACTGGTTACTGAGGTGACCTTTAACCAAGCATATTCTGCATAAACCTTTCTTTTTTTACCGCAGACATTTTTTCATCTAACGGAATATAAAACGCCTTTTTACAATTACGCGTTTCATGATCTTTTAAACAAAACGAACAAGAAGGTATTACTTCATGATTCATCAAATCCGACGCCGAAGGAATATTTTGGCTAGTTGCCAAGTGCTTACGATCAGACTTGGAAAAAATATCCGCTCTGCTTAATTTTATTTTTTCTTCTGACTGAACTTCGCTTTTCAGAAATTCAATTATTGCATCAAGACTCGAAATGTTTCGTTCAGATTCAGTAATTTTTCGTTGTCTTTCAAACGATCGCAATACGTGAATAAGAATAGCACTTTCCACAAGAGGATATAAAATTGTTTCACACTGATCAGTCGTTACACCAAGACTGCTCAGGGCTCTAAGTTGTGTTGAAAGTTTGTTATACAAACTACTCAAAGAATCCTGCTTCCTTTTCGCTGCGTTATCCAAAACAAGTTTTATTAACTCTCGAACATAAAAAATCAATTAAAAGTTCTTTACGCCCATATCTCTCAGTAAGGCTTTCTATAGCCAAAGGATAATTTTCGTTCGTCACCGGAAAAGATTCTACAATATCTCTAGCTTCTGATTTAATTTTTGTTGACTGTATCAAATAATGGAATTTGTCTGTATTCGTTAAGTTATTATTTTCATGTATGTTTTTAAACTGATTCCAAAACGCCAATTTATTAAAGCCAATTTTTTAAATCACCTGCGAACTTATAAAGTTCTACTTTCGGTAGGCGTTGGCACAAAGTTTTACATGTATTTTCATCAGTAACTAATTTCAGACTACTCTCTGACGATGTATTTTGGATTTCGTTTAATTTACTCTTAATATTATCGAGAAATCGTTCCGATTTTAACTGTATCCTAACAGCCTTCTCTCGATAGTCCTCTGTTATTTCAAATTCTGTTTCGAATTCTTTATCATCAGTTATAGTATCTAAATAAGCACTGTGCGTCAATTCTAATGTTTCTGCCTTTTTCTTGAACAAATAAAAACACATTTCTGCTTCTTCATAATCAACATTATCATCATTTAAAAGATCATCTAGTCTTTTATATGCTTTAGTAAAAGCTGAACGTTGTGCAGTTTTGTTTCTTTTCATCACTTTCATTTTGTCTTAAGTTTAAAATATTCAGATAAAAATTAGGCAAGAAAAGTATTTTAAACTTCAGTAAAACAATAATCAATAACTTCAAAACGGAAGTATAAGGTAATCAACTTACCCTATCTATTCTTTCATCCGACATGTTTCCAACAAACACGCCCACCCGGGGGCTCCAGAAATGTCGTGAACATTGTGAGTTTAAGAGAAAATAATGAGCGGTTTGTTAAAATTTAGATCAGATGAAAGATCTTTTAATATATAGCATTTTAATACTATTTAGCACAGTGTAATAAGTTCATTTTACAGTACGCAACATCCACAAAAATGATCATTACAACGCAGTTCGATCATCCATCTTTAGAACAACAATCTCTCTCGTTGCCATTCCGTAACAGAGAAACTTACCTCTCATGGAGTTCGATAGTGGCGCGACAACATCTGTAAATTATTTGTGCTTCAGAGCACAAGAGTAAACATTGAGACGAATAAGTTAAAATAATATTCTCTAAGACGACTGCTGTCTAAACTAGGCGATGCCTTCAAATATGTAGCACGGCGAACAGGAAAATTTTATCTAATTTTGCTATTGAACCACAATATTTTTTGTATTACATTAATAAAATGTTACTTTTTCTAGTTCTTGTAGTATCTTCAGAAACAAGTAATCAATTATTAGTAAAAAAAAGTTGTTTAAATCAATGTTATCAGTCTTAAATTGAAAGCAGACCCAATGTAGGATCTGAAAGCATCTGAAAGGCAGAAAAGTTTTCTTTTAACAAAATGAAAGTTTTTTTTTTTTTTTTAACAAAATAAAATTTTGTAACTAAATTTTAAATTACATTTACTAAATATTTATCAAAACATAAATAAAGATTAATATTAATGAAGGGAAGGAAAACATTCAAACTTATATTTATTTTTTTATTTGAAATCTAAAGGTTTGAATTTACAAAACATTTCTTTGGTTACACTTCGTAATTCAAATGTATCGACAGTTAAGTACTAAATTTCTACAGATTTCTACAGGTGTTTACTGGTTTCTGTTGATTTTTATTAGGGTTTCTTACTGGTATCGAAATCTCGAGAGAGAATAGAAAAACTTTCTTATTTGTACCTATAAAATTCTACTCCTTTCTAGTGACTTTTAGTGGTTTCTTTTGATCTCTATTTTTTTACTGGTGTCAAAATGCTCCATAGAGACCAGTAAAACTTCTTCCTAGTATCCGAAGAATTCTACTCGTTTCTACTGATTTTTACTGGTTTCTGCTCATTTCTATTGTTTTTTCTTACTAGTATCAAAATGCCTCATAAAAAGCAGTGAAACGTTCTACTAGTTACCACAGAATTCTACTGTCTTTTCCTAGTTTCTGTTGGTCTTTATTGGTATTTCTTTAAAGCGTCAAAATGCTCCATAAAACTCAGTAAGGCATTTCTATTGGTACCCATAGAATACTATCATTTCTACTGAGTTTTATTGGTATCTTTACCCATAGAATTCTGTTCGGTTCTACTGTCTTTCACTGGTTGATGTCTTTTGGTTTCTTTATTGGTATCAAAATGCCGCATAGAACGCAATGAAACATTCTACTGGTACCCATAGAATTTTACTCGTGTCTTTTAATTTTTACTGATTTTTGTTGATCTGTATTAGTTTTCTTACTGGTCTTAAAATGCTTCATAGGAATCAGTAAAGCGTTCTGCTAGTACCCGTAATAATTTAACTTTTTCTGATTTCTTTTGCTGGTGATGTCTATTGATTTTTCTTACTGGTGCCAAAACGTCCCCATAGGAACTAGTAAAGCATTTTTATGATATCCATATAATTCTACTGGTTTTTACTTAAAAGGATGCTTTTCGTTTGCATTAAGCAGTTATATATAATTTCAGCTTTTACTATAACTTCTCCTTTCCGTTTCCTCACCAGAACGGAAATACTGACAATGTAATCTCCACAATGTAAATCAGTTATTAGAGTATTAATTGGAGGTTTTTGGATTGTGAGAAAGAGCATATTTCAGCTTCTCGAGGTTATGCTACTTTAGTTCTATCATCTCTGTTAAGTTTGTAATTATTCGGTTTTGCGTTATTTGCTGACATTTAAATTCATACTTTGGATAGAGGTTTGACCAAATTCTATTTAAATTAAATTGCGTAGTTTTTGACTATCATTCTACATATTTAAGTTGAAGCGATTGTTATTTCTGTTAAATTGACACAAGTGGTGGTTGATCTTGTCAGGCACAAGAAGTGCTTTTATATCAAATTCTGTTTTAATAAAAAGTTTGCTTTAAACCTTTTCAAATCTCTGTAATTACCTGCCGTTAAACACAACAAAAAAGTTGGCCTTATTCTTGGGCTTATGCTTCTATTATAGGACTTTTGTCAAAGATGTCGCTCATTTAGCAGAGCCGTCATTAAACTTAAAAAGAAAGAAAGCCAGATTTACTTGGTCGACCGAAGCAAACACAGCGTTCAAAATATAGAAAACGGCTTTAGTCCAAGAGCCAGTACTAAAACTCCCTGGGGGCAGATGGCAAACTGGAAATCTTAGCAGATGCATCAGATCAGGAGCCGTGTTTATGCAAGATGGACAACGCTGACGGAACAGGACAGCTTCCGTCCTAATGCGGCCTAATAGGGCACCTATCGGAATTAAGTGCCGCCCCGCCCTTGATCAATCCACAATGTTGCGACCCCACAGAGTAAGGGCAGACAAGGCAGTACCAGTACGGTCCCTGCCGAACCTTACTCTGTCCCGAGAGCCCTTAGGACTTCTGTGAAGTCTGTTAGCATGCCCCCGTGGTTGAGACTGCCTAAGTACAGATCCTAACCAGTATTTTCCAAGCGTTCGCCTGAGTCAAACCCCGGGGGGAATGCAAGATGGACAGGTACAGGTAGAAGCTAGGCCAGCACCTCCGTAGTACCACAGGTAATTGAGGTATTGCTGAACCTAGCTAACTGTTAAACTTTCGACCCCAATTTTGAGGGAGAACACCCCGGGGTAGTCCGAGGTTCTCCCGCCCCTCTTTTTTTGCCATCAACCACTTGAGAGGACTCTCTGAGATAAATGAGTTCTGGTATTAATAGTGTACACAAATCATATTGAGAAAAGACTGTCCTTGAAAAGTTCAACAACTGATGCTTCCAAAAGCAGAAATGTAAGAATAAATGTCTTTTCTAAGGCGGAAGGTGTAATAAGCAAGTCTTTGGAGCTCCCGTCCATCAGCATTGCGTAGATAAATGAAACTGTTGGAACATTAAAATGAAATGAAATTAAAAAAAAATAAAAAATAATAAATAAAAAAAAATTAAATAAATAATGAAAAATAAAAAATAAAAATATATAAATAAAATAAAATAAAATAAAAAAGACAAATATATTATAGTGACATATGGAGATGAATAAGCTTTAGATATGACAAATATCCAGTCCGAGTCTTTGGATATGTATAAGAACGTCTCTGATTTTGGTCCTAAGGTGTCTGTTCTTTATTGCATATTTCTTAAATGGTATTAGATTGTTGTTAGGCTTGATCAGATGTTTGCCGTCTGTTAGATTACAGTCAAAAATGTAATGATCAGGGTCACCCCTTTCGCCACATATGCAGAGATCCGTGGGGCACATGCCTCTGTCATGGAAGTAGGTGGGGAAAGGACCGTGCCCTGTGATATACTGATTCAGAACATGGTCATAGTGTAGGGCCTCTTTGTCAGTTTTTGAGAAAAAATTGTGGACTCTTCTGCCTTGCAATGCAGAATCCCACTCTTCTTGCCACTTTGAGTCGACAATTGCATTCAATGTACATTTTAAATGGGACTTGGGCCACGGGACATGAATTACCTCACTGTTGATGTTAGTCGCTGCATCCTTTGCAAGGAGGTCAGCTGCCTCGTTGCCGTCGTTTCCGTTGTGGGCTTTCACCCAATTGAGGATAAACTGGATTTCTGGGTGGGCACTTATAGTATTTTGAATATCCTGAACCAGTTGGTTCTTATTGTTTCTGTCCTTCAGGGCATATAATGCAGATTGATTGTCTGAATAGATAGCTATTGCCCTGAAATTATTTGATATAGCTTTATTTACTGCAGATTGAATTGCTGACAGCTCGGCTTGATAAACGGAATTTTCTGGAGATAAGTTTCCTTGCCATACTGTTGGAATAGAGGAAGAAGAATAGATTATTGATGCTGCGCCCACTTCTCCATGAATTTTAGAGCCATCTGTAAATGCTCTTGGACATTCTTTACTACTGATTGCTGAAGCGTCCGTATTGATAATTAAATTACAATACTTTGAAGGATGATAGGTCAATGGTATGGCTGGAGACTCATACTTTGAGGCAGAAAAGGTGGTGACGTTCAGGTAAGCATCTTTTTTCAACTGGAGTACTCTGGCTTTTATTGAATCCTTCGTCGCAATTAAATGAAGGGGAGGAATCCCAGTAAGAACGCATAGAGAGGAATTAGCTGTCGTTCTATACGCTTTGCAAATGCTCAGGAGAAAAGGTCTCTGAATGGCGAAAAGTTTCCTTTTCTTCCTTTCTGGCATAGTCTCCGCCCAGATTGCAGCCCCATAATTCACTATACTTGAAATTACTGTTAAAAATAAAATTTTTTGAATATGAGGACGAAGTCCCCAGTTACTACCTTGCATTTTTCTGAAATTATAAGTGATTTGATTTATCTTTTTCTGAGTCTCCGTGAGATGGTACATAAAATTACGTTGGTTATTTATGTGGATACCAAGAAACTTCAGGACTTGAGTAATCTTAATTTTCTTTCCGTCCAGGTTGAAGGTGGGCTTTCTTAAGAGCTTTTGGCCTGGCTTGTAAAAACGTATTGCCTTGGACTTCACTTGCGAAATGCAGAGTTTCAACCTCTGGCATTCTATGTTAAGCTGTTTGAGAGAACCGTTCACATTCCTTTCGAGGATGTCTCTAGTCCTACCACTAACAACCAACGCAGTGTCATCCGCAAACGCGAAGATCTTCGTATGATCGAGAAATTCATATTTTAAGACGTCATTAAAGGTGAGGGCCCAGAAATCAGCACTCAAGCAGAATCCTTGGGGACATCCTCTAGTAAATTTTTTGCTGGTTATCATGTTGTTATGAATGAATATGCTTTCTCTATTATTAAAGTAATGAATGAGAATATTGAGAAGATTAGAGGGACAGTTGGCTTTATTAAGTGCATGTAATACTGAAAGCCACCATATTGAGTCGAAGGCACTTTTTAAATCAACACAAATAAGTAGTTGCATATTTTATTAGGACACATAATCGAACTCAAAGAAACTATACTGCTACAGAAAGGGAAACGTTAGCAGTTGTTCTGGCGGTTCAGAAATTTCGAGTTTATTTTGGGAAAGCACCCATTAATGTTTATACAGATTATGCGGATGTGGTTCATTTTATTTATTATAAATTATCACCAGGACTCATAAGATGGGAAGATAAGATTCGCCCTTCAGTTACAAGAGTACAACTAAATAATCAAAGATACTCCCAGGAAAGAAAACATCGTTGTGGTTACTCTATCTAGAATTAAATTAGATGACTAAAAGATTTATTAACTAAGGGAATAATGTTAACTTGTTAGGGGTTCTTGCGAAAAAAATTACTACAAAGCTGCAAATAAAGCAGGGATTTAAAAAAATGTATACGCATTTAAAAGATTCTGATTATTCTGAACACTAGGATATGACAGCTATTAGAAACAGAGTTGCAAATTATGAGATTATTGATAATCTTTTATTTTACTCCAAAGTAATGAATAATATTGAATTAAGACTGGCTATCTCATCAAGTTTAAGATTAAGTATTTTTCAGAAATTGCGTGATGCATCAATTTCAAGCCCTCTCGGGATGAGAAAAACAATGAAGCTGTATATTTTCCACAGATACAAAAATTTGTATATTTTCCACAGCTACATCAATTTCAATCCATCTCGGGATGAGAAAAACAATGAAGTTGTATATTTTCCAAGCTACAAAAATTTGTAACGTAATATGTTAAGTCCAACAATATTTGTCAGTTAGTTAATAATATTAATTATATCCCGGGATGTTATTTGAGTAGCACAGAAGTCACTTTCCCTAATGAATTAATAGGAACCAAGTAGTCCTACGCAAGTAGTCAAAAAATATAAATATATATTTCTCATAATAATTTTTCAAAGTGGGTAGAAATAGTTTCCTTTAAATGACCTTCCGCGAAAATTGTTGCAGATTCTTTCTTAAATAATTTAATTTTAAAATATGGAAGCTCCATTTAAAGTAATTTCCGATAATGGAAAGCAATTCGTTTGTCAAATTTTCGAGGATCTATGTTCAGGACCTGACACAGAGCATTTTAAGGTGGTTCCTTATCATCTGTAATCTAATACTGCAGAACGGCTAAATAGAAACACAGACAAAGACACACCAGACGATAGATCTCCGACCCAGATCCATATTCTAGAGGACCCATACAGAGTTTAGATACCTATAGTCCGTGGGACCTCATCATCGCGGGCGAAACCCCCGCAGTCCCCGCCCGGCTTTTACAAAGCATTGGGCAGAAGTCACCATTCCATCGGCAAAAATTACATTGTTGTGGGTGCTCTGTCCTATGTGTCAGTCCCCACCACGAGAACTGAATGGGGTCAAATCTCCGGGGACTCGGTCGACGATCTCCGATCTAGCTCCACCACAGCCGAAGGAACAGACACGATAGATAGTACGGTCCCTGCCAAGCCTGAACCAACCTGAGTACAATACTCGAATTCTAGTCCTGTGAAGACAAACTGCCTAGGTACTGCTAGGTACTGCTAGGTTGAGACTGCCTAGGTACAGATCCTAACCAGTACTTTCCAGGCGTTCGCCTGAGTCAACCCCCGGGGGGGGAAGTAGAAACACAATTAAAATCATTCGCAGCTATATAAAAATTATCATCAACGCTCAGATAGCAGCTTCAATGAATTTACATTTGCCTTGAGAATGGCTAAAAAACGATACTACCGGAAAGATTCCTGCTGAATTTTTCCTTAGCGGAAAGATACAGAACGTTTCGTTCAAAAGAGGTCTACGGAATTTAAGATGGCAAATATCCAGAAAATTTTGGATGAAGCAATCGAAAATTCGGATATTGCTAGAGGAAAGCAGAAATTTTATGATAAGAAGAAAAGCCAGCATGTTTATTTTAAAGTAGGAGATAAAGTTCTAAAAATTGTACTTTCTCTTTCATGAATTTCAGAAGGTAAAGTGGGAAAATTTTGTTTAAATTCGAAGGCCCATTTGTGATTAAGCGAATAAGAGAAAATGTAGTTTTTATTTAAAGTTACGAGATGGTAGAACTTAAACAGCCAACACAGACCACATAAAGCGCTATTATGAGGGCAAAGATATGCCTTTGCTAACAGATGTTTTATAAGAATCACATAATATGGCGACGAAGGGCCAGATGCAAAGACGGCGGAGTTTCTATCACCATCCCGATAATGTAATGACCGCAAAGAAAAAGAAAGAAGGCTGGAAATAGTCGTAAACACCCGGAAAAGAGTGAAGTTTAACGAGTCAAAATGAAGCATGTTCATCGATAAAAGGGAACCCACACAACTAAAAAGAAAATTTTCCAGATAGAAAAAAAAAAGAAAATACAAGGACATACATCAAACTAACTAATCAACAACGAATGGAAAATTAACGCAAGAAGAAAACTAAACTTTATGGAAACTTAGACTATACTTCTATTGGCTTTTTGTATTATTTTATATGGGGATTCTCTTGAAAAGATTTTGCTAGTTATTCGTGCATTTATGGGGATTACCCGTAGACCAGATCAACTTTACAGTATTTTGATCTGTACGGGGCATTTATAACAGAGAACCTATTGTATTCCTTTTATTTTTAATTTTTCCTCGAAATATTAAAAAGTGGTACATATATTTAGACGTAAATAATTATAAACGTCTTTATTTCACACTACAACACTTTCATCTAGGACACCTGATGGCTTTTTGATTTTAATAGCTTGCAATCTCGTGAAAAAATTATTAGAAACTAACTTCATCCCTGGTTGCAGATGCCCATTGGTCAGTGTGGTTCTTTTCTTATTAATTTCCAATTGCAGAAAACATTGTTCACATCTGAATCTACTCCCAGAAGAAGAGAAAATTCTTTTAAAAAAAACTCTTAATTGAGGGTATTTTTCTTTTGACAAGTAAGAATAAAAGCTTATAAAGTATTTTCTCCTTCCTTACAGCATGCATTCGCGATGTAACGGTAGCACATCCGGCGCGTATTCGAGAGGTCTACAGTTCAAGTCCCGGCGAAGGCACTGCACATTTTGCAGCTCTTCTGCTTCAAAATAACCTAATTTATTTACAGTGAACCCCTAAATAATAAAAAGGTGGTGGACGATAATTCGTCATTACCAGGATCTGGCGACTGGATCCCTTATACCCTAGACTCCCTCTTTAAAAGGGGAAGTATATAAGTCATTTTCTCCATCCTTCCTGCATGCCTTCGTGGTGTAACGGCAGCACACTCAGCGCGTATTTGAGAGGTCCATGTTCGAGTCCCGACGAGGGCATTGCTCATTTCATTCTCTCATGTTTCCTGCTTCAAACATCCGAATGACACTCTAAATAAATCTGTACCTTAAAATATTTGAATAAATTTTACATCGCAGTTTAAATTAATTATCTTCTTTCGTAGATATTTTGGGGCATTACTCACATTCGTTTTTAATAGTAATGATAGTAAATGACTCTTAAATCATTAAAACCTGAAATGGTTTCTTTAAATTCTTATCACAATAATGCTAATTAAATTACGGGCTGCCAGTATGAGACAAACGGCTTAAATGAATATGGTAAAAAGCATAAAGTTCTTTACTCAGCGTCATTCAATTTATCGCATAGGCTTACTTTGGAATATCAAATACCTTTCTTCGAATTTTTTATAATATTTCTATGCTGGTAATACCCTGTTGAAAGCTCAATTATGTACGCACGTTTTCACTGCATAAATGATTAAACTTTGATTAAAGATTTTGGAAATTAAAAGGTAAATGTTCTAAGTTTAGAAACATGTCTGAAAATGTCTAAAAAGATTACAAACATTCTGTAGAATTCGAAAGTTGAATATTTTAATAACTAATGAGTGTGTATTAAATTACCAAACAAACCTTTCGACTTAAAGGTTTTACTTTGTTTTGTTTTTGTTTAAGGTGAAATAGTTTTTTTCCATATTTTAAAATAATACTAACATAAAATAAGCTAAAAATATATAATTTTTGCTTTTAATTCACTTATTTGTTTTTACTTGATATTCGCTACATACTTTTGTAACTATATTGTAATTTTATTAAGTATTTATAAACCCCTATAACCATACTTCTATATCAGCGTCTTTTTAGCTGATTCGAAATGTTCTGAATAGGGTAAATAAATAACTCAAATAGATAATAGTAACCTTATTTATCGGTTTTTCAAAAAAGAACCTGTCAGCAGTAAAAAAAGAATATTTGGAATCATGGATGGTCGTATTATAGCGGCTTCATTGTATAATTTTGCCTTAATAATTGCTAACAATTAAGAATAATTTGAGCAAAAATAGAAAAAAAAACAGAAGTATAATATACCATCTTCAATGCTATAAATGATGTTTTCAATACAGCGATTCCTCTCATGGCAACGACTTGTCTAAGGCCATAACATTTGTAAGTGTCAGTATTTCTGAGAATATAAATAAACTTGAGAGCTAAACAGCACTTCCCTAAATTATTATACCGAAAATAAAATTATACGTAAACATACGAGTTCCATTGTCGAACCGTCCAGAGCCATCTTAAAGAAAAGGTTATCTCTTAGAGAGAAAGTTATCGTAAAAATGTAAATTGACACAAAATATGTGCTGCGTTTTAAAAACTGTGAATATAAAAAGGGAAAAGTTTTTCGATATTCAGACAGTTTAGATTTGTAAAATTTTTAGCTTTTTTAAATATTACACTAATTATCTTACCAACTGCTCCTCTTCTATGATCATCTTAGGTTCCTCTCCTTTCTTTCTCATCCTGACCAACTCCTCTCTCTCCCAGCGCAGAGTCTGTTTCGTTGAAACTCGCTCACGTGGCCAGAAAACTGCAAATCAAAGCTAATCAGTAAAAAAATTAATTAATTAAGGGTCAGTGTCATTAATTTACTCATGCATGCAATTCATTCCTTCACATTTCTTATTCATTTATATTAAGTCGTCATTTTAATTCCCTGCCGAAATTCTAAAAGCGATCAGAAGAAATGTTGAGAAAGCGATCAAAAGCTCAAGATTATATTTGTCATTACTTACATAAATATCTTAATTTTTTCACAATTTTTTTAAAGTTCTTTTATTAATATACTTCAATTTTTTAATTAAAAATCACACCCGTAGCTCTCATACAGCAGAATGATCCGGCCGAGACATAAGCATAGACATTACCTCAACATAGTCATTTCAACATAACCTTTTTTTAGCAGTAAAGAAGACATTTGAACAGTTATTTTAAGCTACATTTTTCATTCGTGTACATAAAGCAATTATCTCGTCTCCACCAGTCACTTAGATGTGCAGGAAACTTTTTATTTCAGTCTTACGTAGGTATTAACTTTCCAATTAAAAGACTTTGCATTTGTAACTTTAAAACATATCATTCAAAAGTAAAACGATAGGGTAATTAGGTTACTGGCTATCTGTGCTGCATTAGTTTTAATTAATTATCCCAGGGAGAACGTTAAGAGGCACTTAAAGTGCTGCAGACTGAATCAAAAGAAAACCTTGCTTACCTACTGAAAACTGAAAGCTACTAAAAAGGAAGTAGACTACTTAAATGAATTTATTAATGTTATCAATTAGGCTGTTATTAATTTACTTAGAGGTCTGCTTTTAGCTCAAAGTTCCTGTTCATCTTACCTTTGTAATTCAAGGACTACTTTTTATTAACATAAAATAAAAATGTCATATTGAAAAGTTTGACTATAGTTTAATAAATTATAAAAGCGAGTAATAATTTAGCCTATTTAAGTCTGTGCAGTCATTAGATTATATCGATGCTAGACACATGAAAAATGTGCAATGTTCTCCCCAGGACTCAAAGCCTGGATCTCTCGAGTCCGCGTCGAGTGTGCTTCCAGTTACACCACGAAGGCAGGATGCGGATATGAGGAAGAAAATATTTTATAACTCAAATTAAAACTATTTCTTTTTATCCTAATTCTTTTTACCTTTAAACTAATTTCTCATTTTTCATAAAAATTTCTTGATCCCTCGAAGTTATTCACCTGAGACATATGCCTTATTTCCTTCCTCTTTTTTCCTCTTCAAATTTCCACCATCTTTGCTTTTTCCCGGAGTGGGGGATATGAAATAATAAAATTCTTGTTTAAGTTATAATAAGTTTCGAGATAGAATGAAGTCTCTCTAAGACGGCTACAGCGGCTTAAGATTTTAAGCTTCTGCAAACGTGGTCACTGAAGATAGAATGTTTATCCATGATACATGGTACCGTTATTTAATTACGTTCTCAGAAATACTGTTTTGTTAGACTGGCTCCATTTAGGGAGGTAGTCATAGTGACAGATTCATTGAAGTGTCCTTTAAAATCAGCTGAAGTTGTTATAAGCCAGTATGAAGTCAATGGACAAGCAGAATAAAGTTAATTGCTTCAGAAAGGACATTTATCTTAAAATTGAAAATAACAGAAAAATCTGTCTTTCGTAAATCATTTTCTTTAATTGAATTAGGAATGAATCGCGTATAGATGCTTCTGGAAAGTAATTTATAATAATAATTATAATTTCCAACTTCGATTTTATGTTGTACAAACGTAATTGGAATTAAAATGATATCTGTAATTGGAAGACAGGGGTTATATGAAGAAGGAAAACGCATTAATTACAGTGGAGTCAACATTCGAAAAACAAATCTTAAGAATTACGAATGCGTATTACAAAACAAGCTAATAATGGAACAACGGAGATTGATTTAACCATATTTAAGATCGTTGATTTAGCCATATTTAAGATCGATTTTAAAAAAGATTGCATTTGGCGTATAAAATTTAGTACTTTTAGCTATCATAAATTGTAACCAAACGTTAGACAGACTGACAGCGAATTATTGCTAAGTTTAAAATAACAGCTGAAACTTTACAAGGTTGTAAAAGATTCTTTTATTAAAATTAAAGAACAGAAAAGACACATGGTGCTTACTCAGCCAGCACTAATAGCGAGCTAACTTCAAGCTCAAATTTTAAATAACTTAGTAGTCAACAATTACACAAATCAGTTTAATTCGAAGTTGGCTCACAACCTAACCAACGTAGAAATTCAGAGATCAGCAATTATAATGCAAAGCTGAAGACTGCAGATCTTACTTGAGCTAGCAGCAGCTTAATAACATAGCCTCGAGTAGCAGAACATGCTCTGCCTTACAATCTAAAAACTCCAGTTTGAATACATGCAAGCTAATTTGCATTCTGGCTTGAAAATGGACGGAAGAAGTAACAGTAAAAGTCTAAATCATCATAACCAGTTAATTAAAATTAAAAATAAAATCCTACAGACTTTATAAAAAATTAGTGATCAGTAAAAACTAAAACTCTCAGACGAGATATGAAAACGATAGTTATTATGAAGTTACTTTACGTAAACCTTTCAGGCAGTTATTACCTACCTAATGTTACTTAACACTTTAGGTAAACTATTAATGTAAGTTACTTTAGGTGGATAAATTATTTTCAGTAAACTCATTTACCGAAAATAACAATGTTTATTCCTTTTTTACAAACAAAATTAGATAAAGTACACAGTATAGCAAATAAAATGTAAGAAACAAATTTAATCAAAAAATGAAAGTATTAGAGAGAATATTTATCGAGCAAAAGACAAAGCTGAAAATTAGAGAAGACTTTAACAGAAAATAAGTATAATTGCACAAAATTATATATTACTGGAACTTCGGTCACTTATACAACTTGTCACAGTGCTAAGTTCGCTCTGTGAGTACTCTTTACATAAATGAGAGAATTTTGAATGGAAAAATGGAAAAATTATTACTGTTTTACACACACCTTTGCATCACAATATCTAAAAGACAAACAAGAAAAGAACTAGAAGGCCTAGATCACAATTGGATGGTATGGATTTAAAGAAAATTAAGCTATAGGAAGATGACAGTTATGTTGAGGACGGTCTAAATTAGTTATGGTTGTTAGAGGAGACTGACTGCTAGCTCGAAACGAAGAGCGCGAGTTCGATTTGTATATAAAGCCTTGGTTCTATTTGTGCTATCTTTCCCTCCATTTTCGCCAGTATAATATCCGACATCCCTGTGTTTTACACTGGGAAACGTGGAAAGGCTAAATGGTCGATGGACACACGAAATAAATTAGTTTTAAGTGATGAAGGCGACAATGATGAATCATTGACCGCTGTTGCATCAGGTTCTTCTATTTACAATAAAATTAATGTAAAATTCTTTACCTGCTGCATCTTCAGTGTTCGCGACGCCAGGCTTTTAATAATCACGTTTTCCAGTAAGAGTTTCTATTAGAATTAACAGGCATCTTGTCTTTTTCTTATTTATTCAAATAAAACACTATTATACACTATTTACAAGGTAGGTGATAATTATTTTAAGACAGTACATTTTAATTCTATGAAGTTTCGTCTTTACGTTCCTCAGAGCGGTTCAAATCTCCTCTCGTTCCCGGAACTCAATTACAGCAAAAGTAAAGGAAGAGATGCCCGCCATCTAGTGGCAAGAATGTGACATCCTCCCACCTTTTGATTTTACCTCGATAAGATGGGAAAATCAAAACAAAATTTATCAATAATAAAACAAAAATTCAAGTACAACTTTCACAAATATGAAAAATAATTAATGCTCTAAAATTAATACTTACAAAGAAGGATTACACATCTAAACATTTTCTGCATTACATTCATACCATATCCGGATAACATGTTCCAATTGACTACTGTTAGAACAATTAAATTTCTAAAATACTGAAAAGAAACAAAAATTAGTATGGCAATTTAAAAATATGTAACAGGTTTTACAGTTTTACGTCCATATCTAGTTTGATAGTTCATATCACTGTCACACTTATCGGCAGAGTTTTTTCTGTTCATGGTGAAGTCACTAAACAAGTTAGGTCTATCAAGTTCGAGAGGATAAATACGTTTCACAGGTCTTAGGAGTTTACCTGTTGCAGTTTTCACTTTGACAACACGTACTTCGTTGTCTTTCCCAGGATATAGTTCTACAGCACGACCTATTGGCCAATCTATTCTCTTCTTGTTGTCGCTGCCGACAAACACCAAGTCATTTTTGTTGATAGTCCGAGTAGATCGTTTAGATGGTTTTTGCACTAGGATAGCTAAATATTCATCACGAAATCTTTTGCGAAAGTGTTCTTTTAAGTTCTGCAAGAACTTGTATCTTTTTGTCAGATTGATGGTATCCAGGTAGTCTAAGTCTGGTACTCCGACGTCATGCACATCTTGTAGAAACATTGAAGGAGTTAGTGCCGTAAGATCATTTGGATCTTCTGAAAGGTACGTAAGGGGTCTTGAGTTAATCACTGATTCGATATCACAAAGTATAGTCAACATTTCCTCGTAAGAGACACAGGACTTTCCGAGAACATTTCTCAACATCTTCTTGACTGTTTGTACCAACCTTTCCCACCAACCGCCCCACCATGAAGCAGTTGGGGGATTAAACTTCCACTGTATTCTCATACTAGTTGAATAAAATTCTATTTCTTTCCAATCTATCGATTTTAACAGATTTTCAGCTCCAACGAAATTAGTGCCATTGTCGCTGTAAATAATACTTGGACGACCTCTTCTGGCAATAAATCTTCTTAATCCCAAGATGAACGCATTTGTTGATAAACTTTCTATCAGCTCAAGATGTATTGCGCGATAGACTGCGCAAGTAAAGAGCAAGATCTATGCCTTTTTTTCTTTCCTTAAATAAAGAGGACCGGCTACATCGGCTCCGGTCACTTCAAACACCAGAGCATCTCGAACTCGATCTTCAGGAAGAGGTGCTGGAACAGTCTCTATATTCTTTGCGCTATATCTTCTACAGCGAACACACTTCATAAGAACTTTACGTACTGTTTTTCTTCCTCTCAGGACCCAGAATTTCTGTCGAATATTGGCTAGTACGAATTGCACACCAGCGTGGGATAGTCGCAAATGGTAATCTAAAATTAACCTATGAACTAAGTCATGACTTGAGGGCAATACAATTGGACAGAGAAAATTTTCTTCTTCCTCTCTTCTTCTAGTAATCTTGGTCTTTAACCGAATAAGGCCATCTGAGTCAAAAAAGGTACAAAGGTTTCTAACTTTAAGTTCTTTGCCAAATGCTTCTATCTGCACTATCTTGCATATTTTCTTTTCTACAGTTTCTATTTCAGGGACCGTGAGTTCTCCTGATTGTTAAGAATCTGGTCTTCTGCAGTTGTTGATAAATCTGCATATCCAAGCAGTTATTCTTAACATTTTATGGTAAGATGAATATTTCTCAAAAAAATGTTCTACCCTTTGCGTATTTAGTGCAGAAATGACTGATTTCCTTTTTTCTGAATTCGCTATTTCCATGTCCGGTATTTCCCTTTGTCTAGGCCATTCTTCCTGATTTTTCTTCAGCCAGTCGGGGCCCTCCCACCATCTAACTACTAAAAGTTGTTTAGCGGTGCAACCTCTTGATGGGAGGTCAGCTGGATTTTTTGTTCCAGCAATATCTTTCCACGTTTTTGGATCTGTGAGTTTTCTAATCTCCCTGACTCTGTTTTCCAAAAAGACAGCCCAGACATTCTCTTCCCTTTGAATCCACGTCAAAACTGTTGTAGAAGCCGTCCAAAAATGCGTTTCCTCATTTTGCCATTGTAAACCATTTAAAACAGAAGAGCATAGTCTGGCACCTATCGTGACAGCTATCAATTCCAGACGAGGGATCGTAATAGATTTCACGGGAGCTACCCTAGACTTCGATGCCAACAGATGAACTTCAACTCCAGAATTCGTCACAGTTCTCAAGAAAACTGCAGCAGCATACGCATTACTACTGGCATCACATAATGTGTGAATGCTGCAGAACTTCCTATTGTCCTTGCTGGAATGTATCCAACGTAGGAGGGATATTTCTTTTAAGAGAAAAAGGCTTTTATACCAATTCACAAAATTTTGTTTTTACTCTCGTCGACTTCAGTATCCCAAGAAATTCCCGTTTTCCATAGGTTCTGCAACAATATTTTAGGATACAAGTGAACAGGACTCAGAATTCCAATAGGATCAAATATTTTGTGTGTTACAGCGAGAATTGTTCTCTTCGTTATTATACCCATTTCAAAATCTTCTAGCCAATTCAGATTCAAAGTTAAATTATCTTTCTGAGAGTTCCATAACAGACCCAATAGTCCATAGTCTTGAGGGTGAAATAGTTTCTTGTTTCAAGTTATCTCCGTTATGTAACCAACCTCGGAGATTAAACTTTCCTTCACACATTATTTCTCGAGATTTTTCGATAAACTGGATCATCTCGGATTTTTTGTCAAACCTGGCAACAACGTTATCTACGTAGAAGCTACGCAAGAGTTTAGCTATCATCTCCGTATCATATGAGGAATTTTTCATGTACTTTTGTAGATGGAATTCTATAACAGCTGCCAAAAGGAAAGGACTACTCTTAACCCCAAATACTACTCTAGTATGACGAAATATTTTCGTTTTCTTTTCTTCCACATCTCTCCACCAGAAAAACCGAAGCCAGTCTCTATCTTGAGGCTTTACACTGATCTGTAAGAAAGCTCTCTCAATGTCTGCTATAGCAGCAAACTTGCCTTCACGAAATCTCAACAAAAGAGGAGGAATTAGTTCTATCAAATTTGGTCCACACTCCAAACACTGATTTAGAGAACGAGACGATTGTTTCCTCGCAGACGCATCAAACACCGGTCGAATTGGTGTTGAGCTATTTTCTTTGATCACCGGCCTATGTGGTAAATAATGTCCATAGTCAACCGCTATATTTTCTTTAACTTCTTCGATCACTCCTAAGTTACACCAGTCATTAAAAACTGCATTGTATGAAGAAAATAAATTTTGAGATAAAAGTTTCTGGGTGGTAGATTGTACACGTTTCAAAGCTAAATCCTTGTGGGTAGAGAGTGGTACATGATTCTCCGCCCACGGAAGTGCGACTTCATAACGCCCCTCTTCGTTTAGAGATACAGAATTTTCGAACTGCAATTTTGCTTGCAAATCCCTTTCCTCTCTAGCCTTCTTTGTAACTGGATCTGTTATTCTGATAACATCAAGCCTCCACAGTTCTGACAGCGTAGCATCAGAAATATGTAAAGATAACGAAAGCGTGGAAAAAGAATTTTCTATTTCATAATTGTCAGTGTTTGCTTTCCCCATGACTGTCCACCCAAGTCTTGTACTTACAGCAACTAATCTTCCCCAAGGAAGAACTTCGATTTTACCAGTAAATAAATTTGCAGCAACATCTGCCCCTTACAACAAATAAATCTCTTGGGGGTTCTCCTGGAATAATCTGAAATTTCCATTTTCAAAAACATCACTGACGTAAATTCCTCTTTTTCTAAAATCCCTAATCCAGTGTATATTTTTGATTTTAGGAACCGAAGAACATATTTTTCTTGTATCCAATACATTGATTTAGCAATTATACCGTTTATCTACGCTACCCATTTTATTTTGTAACGTTTATGCTTTTCCGAAACTTCTATGCCACCGAAAAGTCCGTGGGTTACACTTTGTTCACCTAAGCTTCTTAATTGTAACCTTTCTGCTGGATACCTGCTTATGTATGAGTTCTGACTTCCGGTGTCAATTATCGCCCGAACAAATTGGTTATTCCCTCTTCCATATATGCGAACAACTAAAGTTTGCAAATATACTTCTGAACATCCTGCTTGATTTGAAAGTACTTTATTTTTTTATCTCTTCGTCTTTTTTAATTTCCGAAACCTCGACAGAAGGATTTTGTTTATTACACATAATAGTTGCATGTTGTTTTTTACAAATAGAACAAGTTATTTTTGTTCTGCAGTTTCGCGCCAAATGGTGGGGTTTTAGGCATTTATAGCAAGCACATTTCCCTTTTAAAATGTCCCTTTTTTCTCGTAATGATAAGCCGGAAACGAAACTACAGTCATAAATCTATCTTCCTCCCTGCATTCGGATTTTGTAAACAAATCTGTAGCGGTCGGAATCTTTGGTTTATTATGTCTATTTGAGAGACCATATGCGCTTTTTCGTTGCAGGGGGGGGGAAGAAGACTGTCGCCGATCGGATACTTTTTGCTGTTGCGAAACCGTTGACCTTGTGCGTTCGCGGGATGAAAGTTCTGCGTGTAAAAATGACATTAAATCTTTTATGTTATAATCGGTGCCAACATTTTGTGTTCTATGTAATTCAAGCGTTAATTCTGAAGGCAATAACTTCAAAATCATCGGACACAGCAAAGCGCTGTAAGATTCCGATACAACATCTAACGCTTCGAGACATCTAATCTGTGTTTGTACTTTATCATACAAATTACGAAATGTTTTTATGTCATTCGCATTTTTTAATGATTCAACATTCAGCAAATTATTCATGTGTGCATTAATAAGAATGTATCTCCTTCCAAAACGGTCGTGTAAGATTTGAATTGCTGAATCATAATGTTTCGGCGATAACGGAAGTCCTTGAACGCAACTAGTAGCTGTTCCTCCTAAATATGCTTTCAGGTAATTAAATTTGTCTACTTTGTTCAATGATTCGTTATTATGTATTGAGGACTCAAAACTATTCCAAAAAGTAAGCCATTGACTACTGTTCCCATAAAATACGGGAATCGAAAGTTTTGGTAATTTAACATCAGGTGTGTCTTTTACATTTTCCTGAGTGTTCGGTGCATTTAAGTCATGATCAAGTTCCTTAATCCGTTTCTTAAGCCTGGATTTCCATAACATTATCTTCTCGCGATATTGTTCTGTAATTTCGAATTCATTTTCAAATTCATCTACACTCAGAATTGGTTCAACTTCTACATCGGCATTAGAGATAGTGTTTCGGTTTTAGCATTAAGCTGTTCTAACAATTCTTCGAGCTCATTAATACCACCTTCAGATTTATTTAATTCACTTTCGATTTTCTTAAATAGTTTTGTAACGGCAGTTCTTAAGATACTTCTTTTCTTTTTTAATTTATCTACTTCTGCCATTATCTTTCTTACATTCAAACACTTACACAAAAAATATACGTCTCATGAAAAGAAATATTTAACTCTTACTTAGAAAGCAAAATTATTCTTCTGCTGAATACTTCAAGAACAAGTATTAAAATCTTCAATTTTAATATTCAGCTTTTGAATTCACTTTATTAGAACTTTTCAAAAAACCTGGCGTCCCTGTTCGGGCGCCATAAGAATGTTGCATCAGATTCTTCTATTTACAATAAAATTAATGTAAAATTCCTTACCTGCTGCATCTTCAATGTTCGCAACGCCAGGCGTCTAATAATCACGTTTTCCAGTAAGAGTTTCTATTATAATTAACAGGTATCTTGTCTTTTTCTTATTTATTCAAATAAAACACTATTATACACTATTTACAAGGTAGGTGATAATTATTTTAAGACAGTACATTTTAATTCTCTGATGTTTCGTCTTTACGCTCCTCAGAGCGGTTCCAATCTCCTTTCGTTCCCGGAACTCAATTACAGGAGATGCCCGCCATCTAGTGGCAAGAATGTGACAACCGCTGATAATGATGATGGTGGTGCATATACGTGAACCAACAAAGCCGCTTTCCAAAATAAGAACGATGGTGAATGATAATGAATTAAATTTATATATATAACTGAATATGTTAGTGATGCTGCTGTGTGACTGTGCGGTGACCAGAGAAATGCCCACAGGAAAAACGCCCACAGGAAAAATGCTCATAGAATGCTCACAGGTATAAATGGTCACCGGAAAAAAGCCCACAGTGAAATATGTCCACATAGAAAAAAGCTCACATGGAAAAATGCTCACTTAGAAATATGCTCACACGGAAAAAAGCTCACATAGATATATGCTCACATGGAAATAAGCCCGCTGCTAAATAAAATACGTAGAAATATCCTTAGATTAATCAATCAATAATTAATCAATTTAAACATCGTACACCTACTTGAATTTTTAAGAAAAATTAACATCTATGGTATATAAAAACATCTATGGTATATATATATAAAATTGTATAACTTATGTGTAGCTTCAGTTGCTATATAAGATTAACAAATGGACCGTTTTGGATTATGAAAAGGAGAGAAGGAAGAAATTAAAATTAAACAGAATATACAGTGAAAAAATAGTACAATTTTAATTGTTAAAAAATCAAATAATAGTAAATATCAGTTACACATTTTATAATCTAAACATTTAGAAGGATAAGCAATATAAATAATTATTTTATCTAAATTATGTAAAATACCTTATTATATATAAATCATAAATATATATTTTAAAAAGTTATAATACATACATTTACTGAATATTAGCTAATATGTGTGAATATCTAATTTTATCATCGATTTCATCATAGTTTCTTACATGATTCGCAATTACCAAATGTACGTTTATATATTTTCTTTTCTTTTCTTTTTTTTTTTTTAACTTCAGCACATCCTGTATTTACAATAGCTAATAATAAACGTTGATAGGCTAAATCTTTTCTCAGTCTGTCAAATAAGAACCACATACTGGGATGGCTACAATTAAATAATGAATTTAGTACCTTATAAAAGCTTTCGTACCAATTTGTGGTTTTATGAGATTTTTCGAAGGCTGCTTAGTGATGATTCCCCACTTCAAATGGAAACTGTGGTTTTCTAGAAATGCTTTGGCTCCAAACTTAAATAACTACATTCAAACATCAATTCCTGTACATACACATCAAAAGTACGCAAAAATAGAGTAAAAAAAAATAACTACTGGCAAGTTAATTTTTGTTACAATAACACGAATAAAAATGTCGTAAATGGGCAATGGTATAAAATATTATAGTACATGCAAAATTTTACTATAGTTTTCATTCTTTTATATACCGCCCCTGAAAATATTAATATGAGCATTTGTCCAATAATTTTTAAAATGATTAAATAATTTTCTTTTAAAAATTAAGTAGGTGTACGATGTTTAGATCGATTAATTATTGATTGATTAATGTAAGGATGTTTCTACGGATTTTATTTAACTGTGGGCTTATTTCCATGAGAGCATATATCATGAGCTTTTGTTGTGTGGGCACATTTCTGTGTGGGCGTTTTTCGTGTAAGCATTTATACCTGTGAGCATTATTCTTATGGTCTTTTTTCCTAGAACCTGACTGTGCATATCGCTGCATAATACAAAATACTATTTATAATGATTTACTTTCACAGTGAATCTCCTGGAGTATGGTGATTTTTCTGTGACTTCTAACAGATACACATGCTGTAAAATTGGTTAGCTTCGCTAGCCATCTATTTTGCAGAAAGTGAAGCGGCAGTCATAAGCACTGTGTATTATGACATTATTTATTTTTCATTTTTATGATGATTAAGATAACTATTTTATGACAAAGTCGATGGCAATTATTTTTCTGATTTTATTACGAAAACGATGACGGTATTGCGTTTCTGCTTTTCTTTACGAAAATATACGATAGTAATTATTTTAGGACTTCTCTTGCGACGATGACTGATAGTGTTGGGTGTCGACTGATTTTTCGTGACTGCTGCGCTACCAAACAAGGATTTACTGCCTCTGATACGAGATTAAATACTATATCACACGAGAACGTTTGGAAAGCGGGTTGATGATTGCAATAGAACTAGGACTTCATTTTAATACTATTTTTTTCGTATATGGCGCTCGCCGCTAGATACCTATATGCAACACTAATTATTGTGCTTATTACTTAAGAAATAGCTCTGAGACGAGGTTGAGAAATTACGAAAAATGCATGTTAGTAATGTAAAAGAGCTTCTTTTCAACTGCTTTTATTTCGCCATAAAGAAGAGTAATTTATAACGATATCGTATGCTCCAAAACTAAAAATGACGTTTCAGCACTCAGTAAATATAAAGTTTATGTTTTAAATAATAGTGCATAGGTTAAAGATAAAAATTCATTACTTGGAATGTCTCACAAAATCTATTCTTGAATTTAGAGTAAGGAGAAACTGGTATGTTTGATATTTTACATTTTTTTTTCTAAGTTTGCAAACATTTAGCATATTTAGACGACTAATTTGCGATTGGAAAACATATATTAGCGTTTTCCTACAGGGGGAGGAAGTGTTTAAGTTTCGCACACATTTGCTAGCAACGAATAAGCAAACGCATCGCAGTAAAAAAATGATTCATTTCTCGAATGTACCGTTGGCCGAGTGGCTACGACCGTTGAAAAATAGTAGTTTCATCAAGTTTTCCTAAAAGTCAGTTCCTCTTCTAAAGATCTCTTCGAAGGTATCATTCCTTTAAATAGATAGCCCTCGAGTTATTTGGGCTTAATTAACCATCAACCTGAAATAAAACGACGGCGTGTCACCTTGGTCAGTTAGTTTAACAAAAAAGAAATTTAAATAACTTTGATTGCGTTGTTTTTGTTACTTATTTATTTACATTATTTAATTTTTTTCACTATATATATTTTAAATGAAACGAAACTTGTGGTTTGTAATCTTCTCAGACTGCGAAAAAAATAAAAAATGGTTAATAAATGGAAATCGAAATTTTATTTAAATATTTTGTCTCAGCGCAATAGACTCAGTAACAAAAAAGATTTTTGTTGCATTAATGGTTGCTTTACGTTTCGACAGAGTGACGAAACTGCAACAGTTCATACACCGTTGATCCGAATGGGGACGTAACGTGGTCACATGCAATCATTGCTTGAGGGACTGCGGCAACTCAGTGGATCATTCGGCTTTTTAAATAACATCCTATTGTAAAGCATAATTTTACTAAATAATATATACTACCTATTTATTTATGGTACTTTTAGCAATAAGAAATAATATTTCCTATGTGTTATTCTAAAATTATTATTAACTTACATTCTTCTATACATTAAAAAAAATTCTACCCTATGCAACGAATTTTCAAGATTATCGAATTTCAAGACTACATCGATTTTGGAGAAGCCATTTATTTATGGCTTCCCCAAAATCGATGTAGATTTGCCACGCAAATGTACTATCTAATTTAATATTACTGGTACATTTTTTTAATGGGTTGCGGAGGTTTTTCAGAAAGTTTTTTAGAACATATTCCATTCAATTTTGTTTTCTTTAAATAGTGTACTACCATAGTTTTTAATTAAATATTAGAGTTTTCTTTAAATTTATTTCGACTAAATTGATTATTGCTCGCCGGATTCTAGAAAATAGTGTCGTACGAAGCAAATCTGAGTGAAATAATGGCTTTGTTACAGAGCGAAACTCTTGTACAAAAAATAAATTATCATTTAAATAAATAAAATGAAATTACTTATTTAAGTGTAATTTTCTCATGCTTCGTTCCTGCTTTTCTCAAACTCATTTACTGCTTTATTTTCATTCCATAAACTAATTTATAATAATTCTTAATCTTGCATTAGGAATGAGTTCTGAGTGATTGTGTTCGACTCTCTTCAGCAACAGCATCATCTGAGACTATTTATTCATTCCCTTTTAATTGTCTGCGCTTCGTTAACTTCTCAGTTCTGGATATGTGTATAGGATATCGATTTCTGTCAGAAGAAAAGATTCCAGACAAACAAAAGAAAACTAATTCCAGACAAAACAAAAACCAAAAAATAGGTTTTCAGGATTCAAGGCAACATTGCAGAGAGAAATGCGCTAAATGTGGAGTTAACACGCAAAAGACTAATTCATTTTAAAGAAATGTTTTGCATCAGTTATCGTGTCACAAAAAACAGACCCAATTTATGTCCTGACCAAAACATGTATGTATAAGGAAGAAATATTTTTGCTATGAAAATTAATTAGAAATTTGAAAAAAGAAAATCGACGAAGGGTCTTAGACTCAATATTGTTTCTGTCTAGAAAATTAAGTCCTCAAGAAATTAGTCCTCAAGAAGAGCTACGATACAACATCGATAAAGAATTAAATTATAAATTATGGTACGTATTTCAAGAACCACGTGTCATAAAATCTAAAATCTGTAGTTTATCGCAAATCTCCTCGAAATTATAAGTCTTATATAAATCCAAAGTCAGCAACTGTTATGTCAAGCCCAGCATTATCAGAATTAGTTCTCTATCATACCCTTAATAGTTAAACATTCCTAACGAATGAGTCATTTTATAATTATTTTTAATTCATTGTACTGTCTCCTTTCTGAGCAACTGGGTAGCATAATTACTGATCTCAGTGTTTTGAATAATAAACATGGAAATGCCATTTGTGTAGCATATGAGAACTTCCCTCATAACTATATCTTATACGTGATATAGTTTCATGGGGCGGGGGGTCAAATCTAGCCAGCCCCAAAGTTTTACAAATTACTCTTTTTATAGACTTTACTGTTTACAATGTTTATAAGGACGTTCTAAGCTTGCTTATCTTCCTTTGTAACAGAAGTCTTAGATCGACGTAACTTTGTTAAGAAAAGAAATAATTTAGAAATTGAACAATGGATGTTAACAAATAGGTTAATTTTGAGCGATAATAATTATTGCCTTTAACCTCTATATTAGTTTAAATTATGAAACTAAATCTAAGAAGGAAACGGAAAATATCGATTCGCTAAAATTTAACTAAACAATCTCATCACATTTTATGTTCCATTGTGACATTGTAAGGATCCTAAGTCTTACTAACGTTTATTTTGTTTTAAATCTTTACTATCACTTCTTATTTTCTACTTCCGGCCAGAATTAAAAGCTTTAACTTATTTATGCAAATTTGTCTTGCGAACGCCAAGTACTTAAGTTGTGGCTTTTTGCCAAGCAAGAGAGAGGAAGGAGTTATTAGAAGCAGGTCGCTTGCCATAGTAGTTTTTACTCGGTTGCTGGTTGCCTTCAAGGCCAGAGGTTTAGTCCTCTTGATAATTTCAAACGTATCGTAGTTTTAGCAGCTCTCTGTACTACATACGGATTTTGTTAAATAACGGCCAATCTTAAAGTTAGGCACTTGTATATTAATCCAAAGTTAGTTTTAGTTGGAGTTTTAGTTAGTTATATTCTTACGTTCAGACCACAAGTGGTTGGTCTCTGTATTCCGAAGTTCCGGAAATCTCTGTAAAGATAGAAAAATAAAGGGTTTCGTATACCCTTCCTGTGTGTATTGTCTACTTCACAATTTATTGAACATAGCTTGAGTAAGCTCCCTGCTCCGAGTCAGGACAGTTCATGTTTCCAAAGCAAGTAAAGAGGAACACAAGTCCTGATAGTGGCGCCCGACGAAGAAGAATAACCATGGCCGAGTTTCAAGAAGAACCTGTGTTGCCTGCAGAAGGGGCTCAGAATCCAGAAATGCCAGCTGCCGATCTGGAAGGATTTGGGTACATCGTCCAGACCATGCGCGCATCGATGAAACCAGAAGCAACCTTCAATGGAAACTCACCGGTAACCAGTTTTTTGGAAAAATTGGATGAACACTACATGCTGTATCCAGTCCATGAATTCCAGAAAGTCAGCTTAGCTACCAGCGCTTTGAGGGGCCAAGCGCTTAATTGGTTCAAATGTATAGGCAGAAACCTCTTGGGTCAAGCGGGAAGCCCCACCTATACTTATGAAAATTTCAAGACTGCCTTAGTAAAAGCCTTCCCTGTCGTAAGAGATCGTGCAAAATTAGAAACGGAACTCTTCAGCATATACCAGCAACGAATCGAAAATCTTTCCACCTTTATTTTAAGAAAAATTCAGGTTTTTAAACTCTTGTATGGAAACCGTCCGGATCCTGAGATAATCCAAGTGATTTTGCCGAGGTTTCTTCCCCAAGTACAAGACTTTATTGAATTAAGGAATCCGACTACACTGGAAAAGTTATTTGAGCTAGCAATCCAGTTTGAAAGTAGAAGAACGGCGGACATTGAAAGAAGACGCCAATATGAGCAACGAAGCCAATTTGGTGCGCCAAGACCACAGCAAAGGCGTATGTGTGTGTGTATTTAATTATGGCAAAGCACACGAGGGCTATCTGCCTAAGGGGAGGGATGCCTTTCGTGGAGGACTTTCTAAGGGAAACTGGCTCGTATACACGTTACACATGGGGAAAACCACGAAAACGCCCATGCAGCCAGCCCGTTCGCGGGATTCGAACCTCGGACCGAACTACCAGTGTTCAGCGACTTTACCGCTCGGCCGCTGGTGGGCACCACAGCAAAGGCAAGAACACGGCTACGGAAGCAAATCGAATCAGTGGGCAAGGAAACCTGAGTATCCAAAAACAACCGGCGAACGTCGACAGTTCAATAGTAAGCAAGAAAAAAAGTCTGAAGGCCAGCGGAAAAAGAAGGAAGGCATGGAAAGGAAGAAAGAAAATTTAAACTAAAACGGATTTCTGCTGACGGGAGGGTGCGGAAATCCGAAGGCCAAGAAAACCCCTCTTCCTTCAAGTTAAATACAGTTATTGTGAAAAATTTGACTCTTCCAAAGATTGAAGTTTTGGTGAACAACATTCCAGCCACCGCACTCCTGGATACAGGCGCGCAGTGTTCCTGTGTGGCAGAAGATTTTTTTAGGAAGTACTTCCTTAGATACCGTATATATAATTCGGATAATACGACAGTGTTAGCTGCGCAGGGAGAAAGCATAGACCTGTTACAGCTCTATGGGAGAAAGAGGCAAATGCATAGGTAAAATACCGCGTATTTCCAAACCCTACCCCACTTTTCGAATTTTTGACGTCATGGACAAATCGACTAGTTTCGCCTGGATGGTAATTCTTGAGCATGCGCTAAAACGCGAGAAGTAACATAAACAGAACTTTGGCTTGCATTTGTAAACAGTATTAAGTATATTGTCTGAAAGTGCATTCTTTTATGTAATTGCATAATTTTACTGTTTCTGTAATAAGAAAACTTAATCTTCTTCATTCAGATAAAATTTATTTTAATATTATTATTATTATCTGGTTATAGGATTATACGAAATGCTGTGTACTATGGGTACTATCGTAATCTTCGCATAAACTTTCACATTGGATTTTGCCTTATCATTGTAAAATATATTGTATTATAAAGATTAAGTCAAAGCAAATTACTTTGTTAGAGACGTGAATGTTCTAACTGAATTTTCTTTTTATCACTTATTATTTATTTCCTCTTTGAAAACACATTCATATTTGACAAATAATTATCTCCGCTGAAAATTTTTTGATTGTTTGAAAACTATATTTGTCAATAATGTAATAAAAACTCACTAATGTAGTGCTTCATAGATCAATATGACAACGAATTCAAAATGTTTTAAAAACAGTTCTTTAATCTTTATTTTGTAGTAGATGCAACTAATGTCACAGAGAAAAAATATTTCAATAAAAAAGTTCTCCATGTTAATTCAATAGCAAAATTATTTCTATTTCAGTGAGAAATCCACTTTCAATGCTTATATAACAGAAAAATGGTATATAACATAAGCATTTTAGCAATACATAAGCAATGTGCTTATATAACATAAACATTTTAGAAGTTTTAAATATAAGCTAAAGGTTTACTGTATAATTTTATGTAAGAAACGTAATAATTTACTTTCATTCCTTTTAAATTGGCGTATTAGTTTCCAATCAACTAAAATTTTTGGCAAGTTAGAGACTTAACACACAGTATTCTGTCACTTAGAAATATCAATTAATTGTTCTTTTTCATTTAGAGATACATTGGAATTGAAAATATCAAAGGCAAAATGGGTCACAGATCCAACCTAATTCCTTATTTGGAAATTTTTCAAAAAATTTTCTGTCAATTTTATCATATGTCGTTTTAAACAAGAAATCTGTATTATTTTCTTTAGTAAATTCTGAAAAGCATGTTTCCGTTTTTTTTTTTTTTTTTTTTGTTCAATTCTCCTTGCCAAAGTATTGGCTTAGTTTAAAAAGCTTACATTAGTACAAACTGCGACATAGTGTGTCTAGGTAAGATTATTCATTTCAAAATGTCTGTTAATAATTTCAAATATTTTCTCTCCAGTTGCTTTTCCTTCCCAAATATTACAACATAAAAAAATATTCTACTGCGTCGTCTTCAAAAACATATCTCAGATAAACAATTAATTGAAACATTTTAGTAATGTCGGTAGTTTCATCAAGTTTTATAGTAAAAACTGGATTTTGTATTCTATAGTGTCTGATATGACAAAACTTTGGTGAGAAACGGTATCGTTTTTTCATGCTATTGTTTTTAAATCGTTACTATATTTTTCTGCATGCATAAATGATGTCATTTTAATTGCTGAAGGAAGAATGAGCGATTCTCCAATTGTATGAGGTTTTAAATTTTTTGCAATTAAATATGAAACTTTTAAGGATGCCTGTAAATCCTTCTCAGGAACTGTTGTATATTTTTTCAAAAATACATTTAAATTTTTCATGCTCTCAGCTCATTCCTTAAAAAAATTCTTCAGATTTATTTACTTAATCTTTATGCTTAGTTTCTGAGGTACTTTTCAGTTTCACTGGCGCAAATCGCGTCAAGCAGACTTTGGGTGACAACATACAATATACACATAAAAAATGTTAACAAACATAAGTTCTAAGAATTTTTTATTTTGAAGGCATAAACATTTTAATATCTTTTAAAATTTTGTAAAAAGCCAATAAATAAAGATAATAAATTTATAAAAAGACATTAAGAATTTACTATGTTTTCATGTTTCAACATCCTGATTTGTCGGTTTATATCACATGATCTCATCTCACGTAAACTACGCTACAAAAGTCTAATTCTCTCAGTAATTATCTACATTAATGACAAGTTAAATCTTAATTTGGAATACAAGTTTAAATGCAAGAATTATTTCAATTCGTACAAATAGCTTACCCAGAAATTATGTAAAACCGCAGTGCTTTACTTCGCTACTGCATTCTCATTAGAATTGATGAATTTAACCTTTCATTTTGCCTTTTCTATATTTTTGCCATCGGGTGAGTGGTGTGATTGCAGTCTAACTGACTTAATTAACGCGAATGGTCTTGGGGCATTAAATTTAATTATCTTGTAAAAATTCTATGTAGTTGTATGCCAGTATTGAAAGAAACAATCAATCTGATAAGAAATGGCTGCGACTTGTTTTGAAAATGAGGCATTGGAGGTTGGCAGAGAAGATATTCCATTTAGCATCAGTTGTACCATTGTTGACGACTTTATTGTTTGCGGCGGCAAAACGGGAAAAGTACCGTTTCTAAATGTGTTTTTAATTTCGCAGATTTCATGCTTTCCACGTGCCAAGTTTTCACTGCATTTAACACACAATGGGTATTCATTTTCCATTGATAATGCAACATGTAAAACAGTATAAAATAAATTCTTCTTGATATTTACTCAATTTTTTTTTAAAAGTAGAAAGCCAATGGTTTCATTTTTGTTTGCATTTTCATTAACAGTTTTTCTCTAAGTTTATTTGATGTTATTCCATCCATCCCGTTTCTCTTGTGAACATTGGGTATAAAATTGCAACTAAAACAAAATTGGGTTGATCTTTGGATTATGGTAACTTGGCGATTTTTTGGCGACCAACTCTGCTACAGCAACTCTCTGTTTTTTTTTTTTTTTGTTTTTGTTTTTTTGCAGTAAAGACATGTTTCTTTTCTTTTTATTTACTCAACACTTTTTCCAACAATCTATTAGCCGAATTACCCTTATGCTAGAAATTTTATGGAACAAAACTGCTTAATCAAGACAAATATTAACTGAAAAGTTGGGAAAAAGTGCAGAATCGCAAACTCCTTGCCGCGTTTTTCAAAATCGCACATACACAGTAACCATGTACACGTCGACTTATTTTTACTTAAAAAAACATCCCAGAATTGCACAAAAATGGCATTGCGCACACTCTTCACTATATCCATGTACACTGCTTTTTTCTCATAAATTAGAAAAATTTAACGAAAATGCATGAAAACTTTGTGAATCTTTAAATCTGGTAAAAAAGACATATGAAATTACCCGATCGCGAAAAAGTATATACCCTTTCCAAAGATGAACATTTGCACGTATAAAATAAATAAAATATCCAAAAACTTTTACCTCTAAATTATCTATTATAAACGTCACCAACGAATCTATAACAAAACATTAAAAATGGTTACAAATACTTAGTCTCAAATATTTAAATTATTTCCATGAACGTTTACTTCCACTGACATGTTTACCAAATTGCTACAAGCATATAATTCACAAAATAACTATCATTTAATTAAAATATAATTAAACCATGTACACGTCGACTTATTTTTACTTAAAAAAACATCCCAGAATTGCACAAAAATGGCATTGCACACACTCTTCACTATATCCATGTACACTGCTTTTTTCTCATAAATTCGAAAAATTTCTGGAAAATACATGAAAATTTTGTGAATCTTTAAATTCGGTAAAAAGGACATATATGAAATTACCTGATCGCGAAAAAGTATATACCCTTTCCAAGGATGAACATTTGCACGTATAAAATAAATAAAATATCCAAAAACTTTTCCCTCTAAATTATCTATTATAAACCTCACCTACCAATTTCTAATGCAAACATTAAAAACGGTTCCAAATACTTAAATTCTTTCCATGCACATTTACTTCTACTCAAACGTATTCCAAAATACTACAAACATATAACTCTCAAAATCACGATCATTAAATTAAAATATAATTATATTAAAAAACACTACTTAAAATATAAATAAGCACATACATTAAATTAATAAAAATTAGCTTACAATCCTAATTACTTTAAACTAAATCATTGCTAATAACAATTTTCCAATAATACCAAATTAATTTATTTACTCCTTACATTTAGAACAAAGCATAAAAATAATATCCTCAAATAATTAAAAATACTAACTTACCTAATCTTCTACAGAATCTTGAGTGAATGGTGGATCACAAAATGTCCATTTTCACCAGATTTCTTGCACTGCCATTCAAACTATGTGTAATATCCTTCCTTTCACACAATCTCATTTCATACCCACATGTTGGACATTCATACTTATCCGCAATTAAGCAATTCTTTTCAATTACACATAAACGGAATAAAAATTTTGGATTTACTTTATATAGGGCCATGGGATCCAAATATTAAACAACACTGTTTCACAGAACATAGAATGCAACTAATGCTGTACAGCAGATATTTTAACAAATTTACACCCTTTTCCGATTAAAGAACAGTGATTCGTCCATTAATGTCACATGACATATCTCATGATCTCTCGTTTCCCTCACACAAAATAATGCGTAATCGGAACTGAGTACTTCTCACATTATTCCCGAAGTCCTAGGTAGTAACCTTTATCGCCTCCAAAATGTCGCCAAACTACCTGTTACCATATTCCAAAGATCAACCCAAAATTGTTTTTATTATCCTTCGAGACACTACTGAATTTGCCAATGCTTAGGAAATATTATGTGCTTACTTGACAACAAATTTGATTAGAAATTAGAAACATAGTTTATAAATGATGCGTATTGCAATTACAAATTGCATGCAAGACACTACTAAGATAGCCAAAAAAACTACATCTTAGCTGCGCGTATGCAATTGCTTTGAAATTTGATTCGAGTTGTTTAGAAATCATCAAACATAACATAAATCAAGTGGAAAGCAATAAAATCAAAATTAAAATATGAAAATTTTAATTTAAAATTCCTGGTAAATGTTAAAAATCATCCAAAATTCTCTTCAAATTCTGTATATCTTTTATTGTCAAATAAATTTCTTTGAATTTGGTGACCTCCCACAAATTTGTTCATGACTCCCAGGTTAAAATTTTGTAAAAAAAACAATACAAGTTATCAATTGCATTTTGAAAAAAAAAAAAAAAAAAAAAAATGATTTCAGGCTTGTCTTCAACAGAACAGCATGCAATAGAGTATTTTCAAATTTACGAAAAAGTATGACTTATGTGAAAATTGATAAACATTGGCTGTCCAATGTGAAAAGTGAATTATGGTTTAATATGTTATGTTCATAGCTTGTGTATTTTGATTATCTAACTAAATACAGAATGATCCGTTCCTTCAAACTTCTGCTAGAATATCTATCCGATTTCAGATGAACAGAAAGCAAGTGTTGTATTCTCATTTAACAATTACAATTCTCTTGCATAATATTTACAAGGAATGAGTTAGTTTATTTAACTAAAGTGCAGTCAATTTTATTTCTTATTTACATGAATGATGTATCACACAATGCTGTGTATTCTGGTGACCTAGCGATGATGACTCAAAACGCATCTCTGCATTCAGGCATACACTCCTTACAAGAATATAACCATGCACTGGAGTCCTAGTTTCAGCAGGTACATTTTGTTGTGGTATGCAATCTCTTTGGGTCCTAAATTCTAAAAACTTTTCCACTCCTAAATTCCAAAAATTTTGCTACTCGATATTTCTGTAAATTCCAAAATTTCGCACACCTGCCATAACTGCACTGGCTGTGGCCTCAGTTATTCAATGTTCCAACAAAATCAAATATTGTAACGTTATTTTAACCAGACTTTCTTAAACTGTAGATCGCAACCCCCATCTACAGCAGGGGGTTGCAAAAAATTTTAGTAGTTTTGGTATTTCTTAAACTTAATATAATAATTTTACAATTACACAATATTTTTATATATTTATCTGAAAATAGATATAGATAAGACAATACAAACAAAGAGAAAAACAAAAATGTTTCAACACATTCTGTTTATAATATAAATGTTCATTTTACTTGCTTTGCACATGACCCTGTCATTTCGTCTGTTACTTAATTAAAATTTTCACATTGTTCTAGGTCTTAAAAATGAGAAATTAAAGATAATGACCTAAAACTGCAATACTATCTTACAATACAAGTGAAAAAATTGACAGTTTCACTCGCGCGTGTGTCAGATTTTCGCAATGCTTATGGGGTCCCACAAAATTTTCGTAAATATTTTGGGGTCGTGAAAAAAATCTATGATAAAAAAGGGTCACAACTGAAAATAAGTTTAAGAAGCCCTGTTTTAGACCAATCAGTTTCCTGACGCCAACCCATTTTTTTGCCTGTTTTGTTTCTCAGCTGAATTATGTTTCTGTGGGAATTTTTCTATATTTTTACTGTTTCAGCTGAATGGAAAAACATGCTAAAATGTTTCAAATGAGTATTAGGGGAAGAGAATCAAATATCCCACATTATTATCATCTCTATTTATCTCCTGTTTTGATTCTGAGTTATGTTTTTTGATAGAATTTTTCCATATTGCATATTTCAGTTCAACAAAAAATCAACTTTTAAAATATTGAGGAAAAGCATGTACTAAAATGAAAATTTGGGATAAATAAATATATAAATTAGATTTTTCTAGGAGTTCTTATAGTATATAAAGAAATTTAGAACTAACTTTTCACAAAAACTAAAAAAATTGAAGTTCAAATTATCTTCATAAAATCCTATAAATGTGGAACAAGAATAATTTAAAATGTAAAAATTAACACGTTGACTGCCGTGTGCATTTTACGTGATTTGCCCATGACGCCAACTTGAAATTTTTATTATGCAATATATATTATGTCGAAATATTATCTACAGAACATAGTTATATAATTGTGCTTCATGCTGGGGGTCATCAGCGACCTCCAAACATCTGTAGACCATTTTTGTGATTTATAATTTAAATTTTTACGATTTATTATTCTTCAAACCATTATAGTAACAATGGTACTATTTAAAAATTTATCAGTATCAATATTTATTCTAATTATGTATTTTACTATTGGTCGCGTTGCTGGTGACACCGGCGCTGTAGCCAAGTCGAGTGCAGGTCATCGGTGACCCCCACGGCAATCAACATGTTAAAATAAACCATCACAGAGCTATGTCGAATTTAATTACATTTCCACTTTCTTCTTCCTTGCTTTTCTGTATCCAGAATCAGCTGATGAAACATTTCAATATATTTTTTATCTTAATAGTTCACCAAAAAATTCTAGTCCTCCTCAAAGCGAAGGAAAATCATTGAAAATATCTTCCGATTTAAAAATATTTTTCTAATCTCAAAAGAATCTAAAAAAAAAAAGAAAATAAAAAGAAAGAAAACATGCCCTTAAAAATGTAGAAAAAACTAAAATCCTGGAGTGGAAAATCTTTGAAAGTTCAAAATAATTTTAACACAAAACTTTTCTAGAACCTCTTATCAAACAGCAGTCGCAAAGGAAAATGGAGGGGGGGGGGAAGTAAAATCATTAAAAATATCTTCCAATTTAAAAAGATTTCACTAGTCTGAACAGGATTTTATCAAGTTAATGAGAATTTCAATTTTTATTCTTTCTGAAAAATTGGTTCTAAATTTCTTTCTTTATATATTTACTGATCAATTTTTAACAGCATAATGCACAAAAATTTTTGGAAGGATTATAAATTTTCCTTTTAAAAAATTGTTTGTATATACATAGTCCAAACACATCTGTATACAGTGGAATACATTTAACGTGAAATATCGGTTAACATGAAATAATGCAACGGTCCCGACAAACTACTATGATGCATTTTGTTTCTCTTAACATGAAACAAAAATTGCTTAACACGAAAAGATATCCTTTCTGGAAATGAACAAAATACAGAAAACACTGGCATCGCAGGCAAGATTTAAGCGGGGTGTGAAATGAAAGAGAGGTGGTTTCACATGTTTCGTAGAAAAGAGGCTAATTTGGCTTTGAAATACCCTCGGAATAGCCTGCGACACGAGCCAGTTTTGTTTATCTACGCTACTTTCGCCTTCCACGTCTACAAACGCTACACAAACATCTCATCTCTCATCAGTTAGCTTTGGAATTCAGTGATGAGTACATGGCAGTGTGAGTAAAAATTAGTGAGTTTGGTTCATATGTTGCACTGCATAGAATTCAGCGACTCCAAGGATGAATGAAAATTATTTTCATTACACATGATTCTCAAAAGTATCAGATTCTTTGGAGCCGAAAGAAATGGAGAAGTAGGATATTGAAACTGAGCTGACACTTAATGAAATATTTGGGAAAGTTTCTGTATTAATGAACTGTCCTACTGTACTATCGGAAGAATTCGTAGCAGTAGTTTATGATAATGTGTATACAGCCCCAATTATGGCAGACAAAGTTATTTTGGAGTTTGTGCAAAGCTAAAAAGATATCTTTGATGCAGATTCTGATGACGAAAATAAAATGAATGCAGTTCCTGTTCCCATGTCATCTGAAATGATGAACATCATAAAAAGTATGGACAGTTATTTTGACGCACATTACAATGGTTAAATGAATAACAAAATGTTCGACATTGAACAATTTGATGCTAAAAAAGACAATGCAAAGAAAAATATCAGATTATTTTCCCAAAACTCAATGTTTTGTTTTTCAAAAACTTCAAAATTTTGTATTAAATTCCATTAAGTTCTTGTGGATGTTTTTGTTTCATTGGTTTTTATTAAATATATGCATACATACATATCTATGTAAATAAAATGTACTCTAATAAGCTTAATTTTGTTGAATATATGCTTTTTTTTTTCTTTTCAATATTCTTTAACACGAAAAAATATTTCAGTCCCCTCAGTTTTGTGTTAAATGATTTTCACTGCATATCTGTTGCACATAAATCCCTTTCTTACATAAAATATAAATGTATGTATAAAATAACTAAATAAATTGTAAAGGAAGTTTAATTAGCAACTATGAAATCTTAAAAAAGTACATAGTATGAAATTTATAATGGCAAACATTAAAAATAGATGAAAGTAAATAAATTTTAAATTATAGAATGTACTTTATAAAATTAATAATAAGTGGTTAAAAATATTTTTTTTTAATTACTTAAAACATGGAAGTTATTTGGCAGAGATTGTTGCATATAAAATTACTACTTCAAATTTTCAGATTACTATTGTTCATATTTAAAGTCTCAACTTGCAGTCTTAAATCCCATAACAACCATTGTAAAAATCACCCGTTATCATATTCAAAAATCAGCAGCATACATGTTTTCAAAATCGTGCATAATATTAAATATAGTCAAGTTGATACAAATAAGATGAACTGTTTTTATGATTTTAGACTAGTAGTTTATTCTTCCATTCACTTATTACAATATTTCATTTTTTATATGCTCGGCTATCCAAAATTTCAAGAGCTTTCTGGATATTTTTTTTTGTTGAGTTTTTACTATACATACGGTTCAGCATTTACATTGTCAAAATTGCACAGACACATACTTGAAGTGAATTTACTTTTACAGCTAAACACAGGAACAGGAAAACAAAAAAGTACTTATTCGGAGATTGTATTTCTTTTTCGTTCACGAAAATCAAAGTTCATTACACAAACATGCATTCACACTGCACAAGCATGTATGGCATTTCTTAATACATTTAGTAATCCTTATAATTGATTACGCATTTGGTAAATAAATCAGAAAATATCTTAATGTATAACAAATGAATAAAGTAGTTAAGCTTTTATAAAACAGAGCATAATACCACAGTTACGAAGATATTTAATGTTATAAAGCTAGGTAATTTAGTAAAATTGTTCACCAAAGCAATGAATTATGAAGTTCCTTGTATATCTTTATAAATGAACTTTATTGCTGTTTTAAGCAATTAAACAACTGTTCAAGTTATTTTAATAATTTTGAAATATATACACTAAAAGAAACATTAAAATGTATTAATCTATTTGTCAACCTTGATTTTGGCACAAAAGTCTGCAGAATGCTTCATAGTTTTAAGCACACAGAGGCACTGCAATTCTTTCTTATTCCTTGATCTGAAGTTTTCTGTAATTGTTTTCTTTATTTAAATTGCTGTATTGGCACACATACAATTTTTGTATAGTGGCTTCAGATGTGGATAAGTTTTTCGAACACTTTCGTTTGTTTTTCTGGCGTCGCTGAATTTTTGCGATGAAATGCAGCACATTTATTGCCGAGTATCACCTTCCAGATTTTTCGAATTATTCTCCTCTTTCCTCAAATACACTACAGCGATAAACAATAACCATTCACTAAAGATTTTGCGTAAATTCCCACTCATAATAATCTAAATTGCGAAAATCTTACAATTAGCACCTAAACACACTATTTAGCAGCACAATTCTTTCGAAAGCGCGCCGTAGTAGTCAAAAGTGGGGTAGGTGTCTTGTCAGGTGAAACTAGTCGATATTTCCGTGACGTCAAATATTCGAAAAGTGGGGTAGAGTTTGGAAATACGCGTAAAATACCATTGTATATTCGCATCAAGGACGAGCAAGTAAAGATCATGTTTTTATCGTAAAAAATTTACAAGCACATGTAATTTTAGGGATAGATTTTCTTTCAAAGGCAGAAGCAACGCTGGATTTCAACCAAGCGTCCCTTAAGCTGACCATGCAACCAGTTCGGGAAGAAAAAAGAGAACCACCCACATTAAACCTCAACCACCTGCCTAAGGGAGAGCAACAAAAAATTCGCCAAGTGGTAAGTGAATTTGCTTCGTTATTTAGTGATATTCCAGGATTTACTCAAGTTACTAACCATAGTATCGACACCGGAGATTCACTGCCAGTTCGCCACAAAGCATACCGGTATGATAAGAATAAGGAAAAAATTATAGAATGGCACATTAGCGATATGTTACGTAAAACGATCATAACGCCCATCTCAAGTAGTTATGCTAGCCCGGTTGTGTTATGTAAGAAAAATAATGACTATCCAGTAACACATCCGAAAAGGTGGCGTTTTGCAATTGACTACCGTAAAATAAATTCCATGACTAAATATCCGGTATATTCGTTACCTATTATTGAAGAAATTTTAAGGAACATAACTTCTACGAAATATCTGACTACGTTAGACCTAACGACTAGTTATTTTCAAATAGGTGTTAAACCAGAAGATGTGCCTAAGACCGCTTTTATAACCAAGTCTGGCACTTATGCATTCTTGCGTATGCCGTTTGGCCTTTCAGGGGCACCGGCAACATTTCAGCGATGTATGGACATTGTGCTAAGGCCTGTTCTAGGAAAGACCACATTTATCTATTTAGATGATATCATTATTACTAGTGATAATCTGGACCAACATGTACAGGATTTAAGACAGGTGTTTTCATTATTAAACGAGGCCGGTCTAAAAGTTAATGTCGAAAAATGCAAATTTGCAACCCCTGAATTAAAATACTTAGGCTACAAAATATCTCAGAAAGGAATCGAGACGGACGAATCAAAAATAATCGCTGTGCAAAAGTATCCGCCGCCAAATACGGCGAAGAAGTTTTCTTCTTTTCTAGGACTTTGTTCATATTATAGGTCCTTTATAAAAGATTTTGCAGCTATTGCTGAACCATTGCTAAAATTAAAAAGGAAAAAGGCAAGATTCTCGTGAACGGCCGAAGCCAATAGTGGTTTCGAAAAATTAAAGCAAGCCCCTGTTTTGAAATTTCCTTAAAACGATGAGAATTTAGAAATTTCAGGGAATGCTTGGGATTATGCGGTAGGAGCGGTACTTTCGCAAAATCAGCAGCCCGTGGCATTTTTTAGTAGAACTTTAAATCAAACACAAAGAAATTATTCCGCGACTGAGAGAGAGGCACTTGCAGTTCTGTTAGCAATGCAAAGGTTCCGAGTCTATTTTGGAAGGGCGCCAATAACAGTGTATTCTGATCATGCGGCGGTAACTAGATTGTACTCAGGGAAAAACTTATCCCTAAGGTTAATAAGATGGGCACTCAAGTTACAAGAGTATAATCTGGTAATTAAGCACACCCGCGGAAAGGAAAATATCGTAGCAGATGCCCTATCCAGAATAAAAATAGATGAAGAAGGTAATACTGTAAAGGTGGCAATGCTCACAGCATGTACGATACATTCCCGAGAAACTGTAATAATCGAACTGGATAAGGATCCTGAATTTAAAAATATTTATAATTATTTAAAGGATCCTGAAAATTTTAGCCACCAAGATATTGTGGCGATAAGAAATAGGGCGGCCCATTACGAACTAATAGATGGTCCATTATTTTATACGAAAACTACGAATTCCAACAACAAATTTCGACCTGTTATCCCAGCTAGTCTTAGATTAAATATACTGCAGGAGTTACACGACTCCCCTTTAGCTTCTCATGCTGGTATTCGAAAAACCATCCAACGCGTATGCGAAGCAGTTTATTTTCCTGAGCTGCAAAAGTTAACAAGGGCGTATGTCCAGTCCTGCCCAACATGTCAAGCAGTTAATTAAATTAATTTCCGCCCGGCCGGGTTTCTAAATAGCATTAAATAGGAATTTCCAAATGAAATAATTGGCATCGATTTATTGGGCCCTTTCCCAAAAAGTCAGTTAAATAAAAGTCGGTATATCCTTGTTATGGTTGATCATTTTAGTAAGTGGACCGAAATTGTTCCCTTAAAACGAGCTACCGCGAAATTAGTTACTGATTCTATTTTAAATAAATATATTTTAAAATACGGGGCGCCCCTAAAATTTATATCGGATAATGGTCCTCAATTTGTAAGTAATATATTTGAAGACATGTGCCAAAAACTGGGCATACGTCATTTAAAAATGGTCCCGTATCGGCCACAATCAAATATAGCGGAACGGATCAATAGAAATATAGTGAAAATTATCCGTAGTTATGTTAAAAATTTTCATGAAAGCTGGGATAACTATGTCAATGAATTAGCTTTCGCCCTTAGGACCGCAAAACATGATACGACGGGCAAAACTCCTGCTGAGTTATTTTTAGGCAGAAAGATTATAACGCCGTTAGATAAATTATTTTATGTTCAACAAAGAGCCCCAGAATTTAAAATGGGCGATATAGAAAAATTAATCAAAGAAGCAAAAAAGAACACTGAAGTAGCACAAAGAAAACAGAAGCTCTATTATGATATGAAACGACGGGGAGTAACTTATAAGGTAGGGGATGAAGTGTTAAAAATTAAGCATTCACTTTCTTCAGCACCAGAAGATAAAACTGCCAAATTTTATCCACGATTTGAAGGACCATATGTCATAGAAAAAGTAACTCAGGCTGTAGTGGTGTTAAAAGCCAGGAATGGTGAGACCTGCACCGCAAACGTTGACCAGATAAAACCATTTTATAATCGTAATAAAATGCCAATATTTCAAGATCTTTTGCAGGATCCAGCACGGCAAGCACAAGCTCCAGAGGTGGAACAACGACAATCACAAGGGCAAGCCATTAGTAGACAAGAGCTATTGAAAAGAAAGTTCCCCTGTTGGAAAACTGAAGGTAACAAGAAAAAGAAGCCGTTCCACCGACCAGAAAAGAGAGGGCACGACCACCCTCAGAATGAAGAAGGGAGAAGTACGACTAATGCAAAGAGAGCCAGGAGAAATGACAGAAACTATAACACGGCTCCAAAACGGAAGATCTACCCATCGGATAGGAGTCTACGCAGCAAATGTCGACGAATTGATGAAGGAAGACCAGCTGCAGATGCAAAGAAGCAAGAAAAATTTGAACAGCCAGCAACGAGATCAAGCAACAACGAGAGACAGTTGTCCCGGTTCCGCCAAGACCAGCTGCCATCAAACGGCCGAGACCGCAGGCAGATGCTACAAAGAAGGTCTTCAAGGGTGACCGAACTGGAAGAAAAAGAAAGCTCATGGAGAAAACCGAAGAGCGAACCCGCACAAGAAGGAAGATGAACCAGATGGTAGTCTTCGCCACTTTCCAGGACTGGGCAGAAAAAAGGATGTCTGAATATCACAAAGATAAGTAAAACTTTATGTTACTTTGAAACCTTAAGTTAATTTTTCATTCTTACTGCAAGTGGCAGAATTCAAGAAGTTTTACCTCATGTGAAGCCTACCTTTATCGCCAAAAAGGCGAGAAATGAGTTGTTACCTATTTTGGTATTATGTTTTTCAATTACTCGCGAGTAAAACTAAAATTATTGTATAATAAGAATGTGTAAATACTTGAATATTGTAAAAGCATTGATAATCTTTGAGAAAGGTACCTTAAGAAAATTGTAAAAATTATTGTATAAAATTTTATTTAAATGATTCTGGCAAGAAAGAAGTTTTAGTCTGAAAGACTTTTGAAATGTAGTATTTCAATGTAGAAGAATTGGCACTTGCTTGGAAAAGAATAGAAGTTAACAATGTACTACTAATGTATGTTTTAAAATGCGTAAAATTAACGGCATGTTAATATGTCCTTATATACAAAGTGAACTGTTATCTTAAAAGTTAAGAAATAGTGTGATATGTAAAAGTGAAAATATTAGAGTAATGCCAAAAATTTTAACTTTTGTTGTGACTGTAAAAAGAGCAAATTATTGTGAATATGTGTTAAAGGTTGAATGAATGTAGTTAGGCTCTCTGACGCTACACTTCAGAGTTAGCCACTTTTCAGAATAGTACCTCAGGGTTTAGAGATGAATATAAAGGTGTGTTCTGAGGTCTTGTTATGTTGAATTTTAACACGTTAGTGTTTTGATTGCAGGCGGTAGTGTTAAACACTTGTACATAGACACGCTCGTGTTTGGTGTTTTTCTTTACAACACATGTCAGAGAGCACGGGGAGATAATTAAATAACGTCATGAATGAAATAAGAATTTTAAAAGAGAAATATAAATATTCATGTTACTTGCCATTTGATTGTGTAACATTTCATTAAACTAGTTTTCCTTCCAGATCTCTGGAAGGAACCAGATTTCAACTAAGAAACTCCTGTTTATAGATGCAGTACAGATGAAAATTACTTGTCCATGGAGTTGATAATGTAAAAACGACTTTTTAATTTCTAGTTTCTAGAGAGAAATGTTTGTAAAAGATTGGCCTCGCGTTAGATTCTAGAGCTAAAAGTTTTCAACAAGGTCGTTCTAGACCTCAGTTTCAAACTAATTAACTCTGGCGGGAAGTATGTAAGGATCCTAAGTTTTACTAACGTTTATTTTGTTTTAAATCTTTACTATCACTTCTTATTTTCTACTTCCGGTCAGAATTAAAAGCTTTAACTTATTTATGCAAATTTGTCTTGCTAACGCCAAGTACTTAAGTTGTGGCTTTTTGCCAAGCAAGAGAGAGGAAGGAGTTATTAGAAGCAGGCCGCTTGCCATAGTAGTTTTTACTCGGTTGCTGGTTGCCTTCAAGGCCAGAGGTTTAGTCCTCTTGATAATTTCAAACGTATCGTAGTTTTAGCAGCTCTCTGTACTACATACGGATTTTGTTAAATAACGGCCAATCTTAAAGTTAGGCACTTGTATATTAATCCAAAGTTAGTTTTAGTTGGAGTTTTAGTTAGTTATATTCTTACGTTCAGACCACAAGTGGTTGGTCTCTGTATTCCGAAGTTCCGGAAATCTCTGTAAAGATAGAAAAATAAAGGGTTTCGTATACCCTTCCTGTGTGTATTGTCTACTTCACAATTTATTGAACATAGCTTGAGTAAGCTCCCTGTTCCGAGTCAGGACAGTTCATGTTTCCAAAGCAAGTAAAGAGGAACACAAGTCCTGATAACATAACCTTTCCTCAGGCTGCAGATAATTTTATTAAAAAATCAACAATTGTGATGAAAGACGTTTATTTAGCGCCTCTAAAATCGTGGGGAACTGCAAAAGATTATTGTAATTCTGAATTTTTGTGAATATGGCGGAACATTTGCTGAGTAGGAGAAAGTTACAGCACTTCAATGCAGACTCCAAAGATATGTTTCAAATGAATTTGAGAAATGATATTAAGAGAGAATTTGAGAGACAGTATTAAGAGTAGAAGAAGCTACATAAAGATGGACTATTTTACAGCAAAATTTTAAAAATGGTTACTATTAGTAAAACTTGATAACTAACTTCGATTCTGACACACTGTACTAAAAAATGCAAACTTCTTTTTTAAGTAAGCTAAGCAGAAACACTGAATGGATACTATACTTAGGATTGCCATAATTGTAAAGCATTGATACCGAACGTTTAAGTGCTACATAAAAAAAGCATGAAAAAAGGTGGATAATTAATGGTTTATTTTACTCTAATAAAAATCAGTAAAGTTTAAGCAAGCTAATGAAATGAACACGTAGAATAATTAAAATAATTCAAGGCTATCTTTTTAGCCTAGTCATATTTTAAATTGATTTTGCTTTCTTAATTATATCCTTTTCTTCTTTCCCATAATTATAAAATCGGACACAAGTCAACTTAAAATTACAGTGGCAAATCAAAACTGTTTCAGTTGTCTCCTTAATAATTTGGTTCTTTAGTCTGACTACTGAGTTAACATTAGGAAAAATAGTCTCTCCACATTTGCATTTTTGGCTGGAATTGCAAACACGTTTTCTCATAAATTTATTAGACATAACTTCTGATCATACTTGTACAGACGGTAGTTCGCATTTTCTGAAAACAGTTTTATATTTGAGTTTTCTTATTAGCATTTTGAGACAAAGAGTTTATAAGGTATTTTCTCCCTCCTTCCAGCATACCTCCGTGGTATAACGATAGCGTAGGACAATAATTTACTTTACTTCCAGCATACCTCCTTGTTTAAAACTTTTAGCTATTACTTCCAGCATACCTTCGTAGTATAACGATACACTCGGCGTGTATTCAAGGGATCCAGGTTCGAGTTCCGAAAAGATCATTGCTCATTTTTCACGTCTTCGGCTTCAAAACAAAAATCTAATGACTCTATAGTGACTAAAAGATGACTAAATGACCAGCTCTATAGTGACTAAAATAGTGACTATAATGAACTAAAAGGTTAGGGACCACAATCAGGATTTGGGTCCTCCTAATCCCCAGTCGCCCTTTAAAAAGGGGGTGTATATAGGGTATTTTCTCTCTTCTTCCAGCATACCTTCGTGGTGGAATGGTAGCACACTCGGCACGTATTTGAGAGACCTAGTTTGGCGAAAATATTGAACATTTTTCACGTTTTCCGCGTCTATAATTCTAATGATAATCACTCTACATGTTGACATTTTAAAAATAACAATCTGCTATTGTTTTGTTTTCATTCGAATGCAGAATAAGGGAATTATATTCGAAATTAATTTTAAAATTGATAGATAGTTCGGAGGTTACGTAAATGCTTTCTCCAAGGGAAAATATTCGTATCAACAAATTGTAAAGCAGTGTAAACGTCGAGATTGTTGCATTTTAAAGAAAGGTATTTAACATATACTAAATTTGAAACGGAAAAGTATCTAGCTGAAAGTAAAGAGGAAAACATTGACCACATTCTGAGACTGTTCGAACTAGGATAAAAATAGAAAAGGTGAAGTCTCTGGTTTTAAAAGAAACTCCACCGACTCAAATATCCATTGCATCGGTGTTGGGAATATCTTCTGGCACTGTAATAAAATCACTGATAATGATTTGAAGTTTAAAAAAAAGTGTGTTTAAAGTTCATCTTCTTTTGCCGAAGCATACTGCAGAAAGAAAAAGTGTACAAAATTTTACGGAAAACACCTAGCTGCTTATAAATGGAAATTTGTGGTAACATTGTAGAGACATTAGGTTATTTCGAAGCAGAAGTCGGTGAAAAATTATCATTGCCCTAGCCGGGACTCGAACTTCGGACATCTCGAATACGCACCCAGCGTGCTAACTTTCTTAGCATGAAGACAGGCTAAGACGGCGGGAGAAATACCTTATATACTCCCTCTTTTAATGGACGACTAGGGATTAGGGGATCCAATCGCCAAATCTGGTGGGTAAAGAATCATCATCCACCACCATATTTAGTTCGAGCGCCACTGTAGAGACAGTAGGTTATTTCGAAGCAGAAGTCGATGAAAAATGAGCATTTCCATCATCGGGACTCGAACCGCGGACCTCACGAATACGCGCCGAGCGTGCTGAGCATTACACCACGAAGGCTTGCTAAGAAGGCGAGAGAAATACCTTATAACAGGTAATGATGTATGCATACATTTAAGGGATTGTAATAAAAAAAGGTCCATTTTCTATTGCTCAGCTGATGAAAATGACGTAGAGAATATAGAAAAGTTCCCAAAAAGATTCCTGATACTTGAAGGATTTTATTTAATAATGAAAATAAAAACTAAAAATAATCTCAACTAAGGCTAAAAGTAAATTATTGTCCTACCAATAGAATATTTTAAAACCAATCTTGGTAGAAGAAATTGCAGACTTAATTGGAAACTTGAGCAGTAAACTTGAGCTTCATATGGGCAAAGCCTTCAGTCATACGTCTGAGTCAATTTCCATTTATTTGGCAAAGAAAGCATCAGAAACAAAAATAAAATGTATACCATTTAATGAAACATCTCTGAAATCACGTGATGCTTCTCCTATGGACTTTTGCACTTTCGGTTTCTTAAAGAGTCTTAGAAAAACGGCATCCAAGAATACTAAACGGACTTCGGAAAACGATTTAAGAGAAGTGGGATTTGTAGAAAGCCTGAATAAATATTTAAATTTTATATATATCTGCTAAAACTGTCAAGATATCAGACTTGCTGCATTCTAACAGCCACATTTATGACATCTTTGACATCATTCAAAACATCTTTGAAGAATTTTAGAATCATCCGGAATATTAACAGTATTTAGAGGCAGCTGTATCAAAAGTCTATTTCAGAGTACTTTTCGAATTAAAATACTTCGTTCAAAATTCATAGAGTTCTTAAATGGCATTTAAATAATTAAACAACATGATCGATATCTGATATTTTCCCTAGATGATTTATTAGATAACGAGGAAAATTTTAATTTTAATAAAAATGCAAAGCATAGAGACGTTTTTATTAATATACTTCAGTCAAGTTCTGATATAGAATTTTACATTTGTTTTTTTTAAAAGGTTGTTTAAGGGCTTTCCTCAAAGAATTTTCTTAAAAAAGCATTTCCTGAAAGAGCATTTAAAAACATATTTTTAAAAATACTTTATATCTTGCGAAAAAGTTGGGAAATTTATTAACATTTCTTCATATTTCAGGAGTTATATAGTTTAATATATAACTGGACATTAGTGATAATGCAATTAAAATATCGCATACGATAAAAATTATGCTTAAAACACTCAAAACTAAATTTTCCACTTTTATTTAAAAAGCAAATGAAAACATAGCTTCTCCTAATTGTTAAATAATTCATTTAGGAGCGGAATTTAAACGAATAAATATTTCATTTTTTTCCTTGAAAAATATAACAATAATATACTAAACATAGAAACTGAAATGTAGTACTTCATTTTATAATGAAAGATACAGTGCTTCATTATTTATTGGAACTCGAGAGTTCCAATAAAGCACCTGAAATAAATGCCAGCCTGAAGTTTCTAGGTAAATTTATGTTTTTCAAAACATAAGACGAACATATGCTTAAGGCCATTAGAAGAAGCTGTAAAAGAGTGTAAAAAATTCTACCCGCAGCAGAAAATGTAGCACGAGTAATGATCCAAATTAAAACACCCAGATAAAAGAAAATTCCTAAAATGTACAAATACAGTCAATCCCCGATCAGCGAGGCACAGCCGATTAACCATCCCTTTCTAAGCTTATGTACGGTAATATGATGGAAAATTATTCTCACAAACCATGAGCTAAGAACAAAATTGTCCACGGAAAATCTAAGCAGAGAAAAAATGGTTTCTGAGAAAACAGCATTGACGACGGATGAAGTCTGCTAGATGCCAAAAACTGTAAATATTGTTTTTAAATTTCATTTGTAATTTAGTTTCTTCATCGTTTTCGGGATGTTTCATGATATTTATTCTTCCATTATTCTCAGAATGTTCTATTTATTATTCTATTCCATTATTTTTACTGTATTCTATATTCGCTGTATTTCTATTCTATTGTATATCTATTCTATTATCTATTCTATTTATATTATTTCATTTATTTCTATTCTGTTTCTCTATTTTATTTCTATTTATCTATTCTATTCTAGTTCTCTGTTTTATTTCTACTTATGTATTCTGGTCTATTTTCTATTCTGTTCTACTTCTATTTTATTCTATTTCCTACGCTATCTAATTCTTATATTCTATTTCTATTATTTACATTTACTTTTATCCTATTTTCTATTTTTTATTCTGCTATTCTATATTTCTTATTCTATCTCTATTCTAGCGATTCTATTACCTTCCATTATTCGTAGTATATTCAATGCTATTATTTTCTATTCTATTTGTATTCTATTTCTAGCTTCTGTTTCTATTCTTCTGTTTTATTTCTATTCTATTTGTATTCTATCTTCTGTTCTATTTCTATTCTATTCTATCTATTCTTTTCTAGTTTCCTATTCTTCTGTGTATTCTATTATATTATCTTTCTCTATTCTACTATGTTGTTCTATTATATTTCTATATTTTATCTACCTATTAGCAATGCATTTATTTTTTGAGAGCTGTTTTAATTTATGATATTAAATAAACTTATTCTGTAGATTAAACTGCTTGAAAAATACAGGTAAATTGCTAATAATATTTTTCTTTTCATTTTAATATGAATCATTCATCTTTTCAGCCTTTTAAATCTGTTGCAGTAACCGTGAGTTTGAGTTAACTGTCCCTAATATTATAAGGCATTTCTCCCACCTTCTTGGCATGCCTTCGCGGTGTGGTGGTTCTGCACGCTGGGCCGTATTCCAGAAGTCCGTGGTTCGATTCGCGGCAAAGGCGTTTGCTATTTTTCATCTTTTCTGTTTCCAAAACTATATACAGTGGTGCCCGAACTAAAAGGGTTGTGGATGATGACTCTACACACCCAGGATTTGACGATTGGGTCCCCTAAAAACCCCAGTCGCCCTTTAAAAGGGGGAGTATATAAGGTATTTTTGCCACCCTATTGGCATGACTTCGTGGTGTAGTGGTTCTGCACGCCGGGCCGGTATTCCAGAGGTCCCGGCGAAGGCGTTTGCTATTTTTCATCTTTCCTGCTTCCAAAAGTATACCTAATATCTCTACAGTGTTACTCCGACTAATCCGAAATATATATATATGTAAGATATAACAAAATATGATAGCTGTTTCAAAATATAATTGATGACCTCAAAATTAACATTCTAAATTTGATCATCTACCCCTAAATTCATCTCTTCTCACAGGTTCCAGAGTTTTCTATCTTATGTAACGTTTTAATGCAGATGCCTCTTGTCCAATCAAATTAATTGTAAACCAGAACTGTGAACTGAAACTTCACCCTTCTTCCTCTGAAGTTCTATGATACTCTGCCCTTTTCCGCGTTACCTCTCCTGCTGGTAAGAGGTATTTCATCCACGTTGCTGCCGCTTACTTGCTTAAGATGACGTCGTACTTCAAAATGGAAGTTATTCTATTCAAATATTATTAAGAAATATCTTGTATGAAAAAGGATTATTTGATATGCACGGAAAAAATAAAGATTGTGATTTTTCAAGATATGTTGTGCTAAATTGCTTTATCATGCTTTCCACTCTGCCACCTTCAAGCCACTACGGTCTTCTCGGTCATCTACGCAGTATCGTAAGCTGTTGGGAGGTCCACTGCTTTCATATACGCATTTACAATCATTACATATATATCCGGAATATATCTGTATATAAAATAGTTCTTCAGTACTCTGAGTTATTCGTAAGAAATCTACTTCAATAAGTCGCAGTTCATTACCATAAGTACCAATGCTGCTCTGTCTTTGAAGGTTGCTTTTAACGATCATCTTCCATTTTACATGTCTAAGTAGTTTATGTAACTATATTAATTTGCCCTTCTCGTTCATTTGCACCATTCTCGTAAATGAAATTAATATGTAAACAATAAAGTTTTCAGTTAATTTTATTTAATTGACCAAGCACCTTTAATGAATTCCAGAATGAGCAATATAAAAAGATAATATTAAATAAATAAAAGCATTAAAAACATTATACTCCTTTAGCGCAACTATAAAACGGTATCACATATAAGGCATTCTGCACAAGCTTGTTTTAAAAGAAAAGAAAAGGCCTATTTTACAATGAGCTTGGAAAAACATTAGTGATCTTCGACAAGGATGATTTTAATCTTAATTCTATGCTTGATGTCAAACTCGGTAAAAACATTTACTTGCGAACCACGAAGTAAGTTTTAAATCTGTATTAAGTTAATCATCTTCTAGCGACCACAGAAGACCAGAATTATTCATAAACGTGGATGTTGGTTTTAAAAAGGACACATTCTATTTTTGAAGTATTAGACTAATTATATAAGACTGATATAACGGTTTGGATTTATTAAGTTATATCGATGCAACAACATGAAAAAGATGCAATGTTCTCGCCTGGATTCGAACGAACCCCTCGACTATGTCAAGCATGCTTCCAGTTACACCACGAAGCCGTGTGGAAATGACGAAGAAAATACCTTATATATTCCATCTTTCAAAGGACGACTGGGGATTAGGGGACCCACTCGCCAGACTCTGGAGGTGACGAATTATAGTGCATTTTTTTTTTTTTTTTGCTCTGGCGACACTTGTACAATCATAAAATATCCGCAATGCCCTCGCTGGCATTCGAACTCCGTACCTCCCGAATAGGCGCCCAGCATGCTTCCAGTTACGAAAGCATGCAGAAAATAGGAAGGAACTATCTTACAACTTTATAAGGGTAGCCTCACAGACGGGAAAGTGGTTAGTGACTCTGACTGTCGTACCGAAGGGCCCGGATTCGAATCTCGGAGGAAGTATGGATGTAAATCGTCTGTCACAGGACGCAACGGCGGTCCATCTGTTAGGTGCCTCCATAATAAAGTGACCACCGCTTCTAACCTTAGTAGTGGCCAATGCTCTTAATAACGGCTAATGCTAATAATTAAAAATATTATAAGAGCATTTTAATGGAAGCACGGTTAGGAAAGTGGCAACAGGTTTTTTTATATATATATTTTCAGGAAGTTTTTCTTGAAATTTGAGATTATCTTCGCATCACTTAATGCTACGGGAAAGAAAAGAAATACCCAACATCCTTTACCGTCATAATTCTCTTTTTTAAGTTGTGTTAGTCGGATTTATTGTCATAACCATTTATGTGACAGTTCTGCCTCATGAAAAGAAGCAAAAGGATGCAGTGTATTTCTCAGAAATAAAAATCACTATATTTTAAACAAATGATTTTTAAAATTACATCAAGACATCACGCAGTATATGCAGACTTGTTCCATACTTTATATTTACAATAAAACTTTCATTTTTCATACAATGTATGTAATGGAATAAATAAAATAGACTTATAAGCTGCAGTAAATTTTTTGTAGGGTACTACTAAGATACATTCACTAAAGTAGTTAATATATCCATAGCTAGTAATAGACTACAGTATATTTACAAACAGATTATGTAACATTACGCTGTATTCCAATAGTTACCAATTTCTCTATCTCTCGTGAACTTTGCAATTAATGTACTTTACTTGGGCTTAGTTAATTTATAACTTACTATTTGAGCTAATAGCAAATTCATCAAGTTGCCCGCAATTAGATTTGGTTAACAAAAGCACCAAAGAAAACTTCTTACCCCATTTACAGTGCTCCACTTTTAACAACATAGCATGATCTTCCTCCATGATAGTATCTCTCTGAATTTTCTCAAAGTATATAAATTTTTAAGAAAACAAATAGACTGAACTTCCCGGTTGAAATAAACCTTTTTGCTAGTTATCAATAAAAAGGAGGAACTAATTTCTTATGTAATAAATTTAAAATTCCAAAAATCTTCAAGAATTTCTCGTCTTTCCAGGATTCCCTAGAAGTATTCAAATTCGAATACAGTAAATAGTCCTACAACTGACGTAAGTCTGATTTGCTCATTATCGCATACAGCTGCTCTAACACTGATCTCCTTATTACTGCATACACCTGGTGTAACTCAGATTTGCTTATCATCTCAAGGTATTGCTGTCATTTTAATTTTCTCGATTCTTGACTTCTTCCTTCTGATGAAAACGATTGTATACATGACTGTCAGGTACATCTTATCTCCGCCTCTAAATTTCTCATTCATTCTTTTAATTATTCTAAAAATCATGCTACGTGAAATTTTAAGCAGAAACATTTTTGCAATTCATGCAAAGCTATGTAAAAATTTAATTTACTCATTAATAATCTGTAAAGGATTTTTCTGGCCCAATATACATACATATATGTATGTATATATCTACGTATGTATGTATATTATATATATATATCATCGGCCCGTCAGTATAAACTAAAATGCATTTCTGAAGTTATTTCTCTTTATTTTTCACTATGTTAAAACAAAAATATACATATTCTTTGAGAAAAATAATGTACTTAGGTAATAATTATAAGCAGTTAATAAAAGTGATAACTCGATTCCAATGTCGAGCTTTTAAGCCTTTTTCTGGAAGTTATTTTGCATGTTTACGATTTTACATATTATCACAATAAAATTTTGCTTCAGAAAACCAGAAAATTATTATAAATTTAATAATTCACAAATTTAAATTTATAAGAAAACGTGCAATTTTATAATTAAAAGTGGTTAAAAATGAAAATACCTGTTGTCTAGAAAACTGAGTAATATATTAAAATTTAGACAGCATATACAGTTTGCTCCTTCTCAAAATACCTGTGATAAGAATCTCGTATTACTTTTCGTATTTCTTTAGAGATTATTACATCCCAAAATAATCTCTTAAAAAAAAAACTATTTTTTTTTTCGATTTCCCAATCTTTAGAATTTTATGAAATTGAAATATAATCTTGTCTTTCCTCCATGTTGATTGCAATATTTTCCTTCCTATGAAATAAACCTAGACTATTTTATACACCGTAATTTTTCATCTAGTCAACGAAATTCAATAAATCTTCTTCGAAAATTCTAAGACCTGTATTTTTGCTAACGATTGTATTACTGCCTATTGACAATATATATATCTTTTTCTTCGGAAAGCTTAAACTCTTTGCTATCGACAAAGACAGTTTTGCTGCCTTTTCGAAATTTCATAATATACTCCGAATTTAGGACATTCCAAAAAATACTCCAATTTTAGGACAAATATCCAAACACGTATACTCGCATGCCGATAGGAAAAGGTGATTTGTGTAATAAGACTGGCCTTATTACATAAACTTTCAGTGCATGACAGTGCTTAAATGTGCATATTTTATAATTGAAACTCGAAACGGATTTCGTAGCGTTCTTCAAAATCCTAAAACGATGCATAAATAATAAAAATATGTTCTAAGACTACAAGGTTAATGACATTGAACTACAAGGTGAGTAAAATAGCTTTAGCTTATTCTAAAACTTTTACATGAAATAACCACAGAAGACGAAGTTTTTAAGATTATGTGATTCTGTTACGATATTTTTTAAGGCCCCAAGGAATACCTAGGAAAGAAATGATATCGATGAAAGAAAGAAGAAAACTGCCTTTTGTAATATCATGAAACTGAATTGCTCATCAATGGCAGTTTAGATATTCGTATTGAAATCTTCTGGATATTAAGAACATGATGTATTGTGTAAGAACGTTTTAATGAAATTTTGAATTTATGACTTTTCAAGAAGTATCAAGCTTACTGTGAGAGATGAGGTTGTGGACTCTGTCGTCAATCGGATAAAGGACATATCAAGGATACAGTCTCTGTCTTAACAGGTTATGATATTGATACTTTGAAAACCAGAATGACACATGCTGTGTTCAGTGTTACAGATCAAATGCTGAAGAACAGTTGGGGAATACTATAACACGGGCCTGATGCTGTATTGCAAAGGAGGTATACGCTTGTTAACACAGTACTGTTCATAAAAAATTCATTACTACAGTTACAATTTCAAAAAACCTCATGTAAGTCTAATTAACATTATTTTCCCGCAATACATTTTTGTAATCACGGAAAGATGTTTTGATCACCGTGTAAAGACAGGTCGTAAGGATAGGCAGCCAATTAAAGGAAAATTAGAGGAAAATCCTTTCAGCATCTTACATAAGTTATAATTTTGAAACTTCTTGGCAGGGGAAAAACTGTATTTTTTGACATTTAAGTTCTAATCGTGGATTCTTCTAGCAAAGTACAAAAGATGAAGGGAGTTTCTTACCATTGTTCCGTAATTTTTGCAACTTTGTGATGAAAAATTCAATTTAGAATTATTTGTTTCTTTACTTTTTGAAAAGCGTATTTCTAACTATTTAATAAATCTTCTAATAAAGATAAACAATAATCATATTGTTGTAAGGATCCTAAATTTTACTAACGTTTATTTTATTTTAAAACTGTACTATCACTTCTTATTTTCTACTTCCGGCCAGAATTAAATGCTTTAACTTGTTTATGCAAATTGTCTTGCTAACGCCAAGTACTTAAGTTGTGGCTTTTTGCCAAGAGAGAGATTGAGAAGGAGTTTTATGAAGCAAGCCGCTTGCCACTGTAGTTTTACGAGTTTTCACTCGGTTGCTGGTTGCCTTTAAAGGCCAGAGGTTTAGCCCTCTTGATAATTGCAGACGTATCGTAGTTTCAGCAGCTCGGCGTACTACATACGTACCTTTTCAAATAAAGGCCATTCTTAATGCTAGACACTTGTATACTAATTCAAAGTTAGCTTTTAGTTAGAGTTTTAGTTAGTAGTTTTTATATTCTTACGTTCAGAATACAAGTGGTTGGTCTTTGTATTCCGAAGTTCGGAAATATCTGTAAAGTATTGAAAATAAAGGGTTTCGTATACCATTCCTGTTTGTGTTGTCTACTTCACAACTTCTTGAACATAGCTTGAGTAAGCTCCCTGTTCCGATTCAGGACCATTCATGTTTCCAACGCAAATCAAGAGAAGCACAAGTCCTGACAGTGGCTCCCGAAGAAGAAGAATAACCATGGCCGAGTTTCAAGAAGAACCGGAGGTGCCTGCAGCAGCGGCTCAGAATCCAGAAATGCCAGCTGCCGCCCTGGAAGGATTTGGTTACATCGTCCAGACCATGCGCGCATCGATGAAACCAGCAGCAAGCTTTGATGGAAACTCACCGGTGACCAGTCTTTTGGAAAAATTGGATGACCACTTCCACTGCATTATCCAGTCCATGAGTTCCAGAAAGTCACCTTAGCTACCAGCGTTTTGAGGGGCCAAGCGCTTAATTGGTTCAAATGTATAGGAAGAAACCTCTTGGGTCAAGCAGGAAGTCCCACCTGTACTTACGAAAATTTCAAGACTGCCTTAGTAAAAGCCTTTCCTGTCGTAAGAAATCGTGCAAAATTGGAAGCGGAACTCTTCAGCGCATACCAGCAACGAATCGAAAATCTTTCAAGCTTTATTTTTAAAAAATTCACGTCTTTAAACTCTTGTATGGAAGCCGGCGGGATCCTGAAATAATCCATGTAATTTTGCCTAGGTTACTTCCCCAAGTACAAGACTTTATTGAATTAAGGAACCCGACGACATTGGAAAAGTTATTTGAACTCGCAATCCGGTTTGAAAGTAGAAAACGGCAGACATTGAAAGAAGACGCCAGTACGAGCAAGGAAGCGAATTTGGCGCGCCAAGACCACAGCAAAGGCAAGAGCACGGCTCCGGAAGCAAGTCGAATGAGTGGTCAAGGGATACCCGAGTACCCAAAAACAACCGGAGAACGTCGACAGTTCAATAATAAGCCAGAAACAAAGTTTGAAGGCCAGCGGAAAAAGAAGGAAGGCATGGAAAAGAAGAAAGAAGATTTAAACTACAACGGATTTCTGCTGACGGGAGGGTGCGGAAATCCGAAGGCCAAGAAAATCCCTCTTCCTTCAAGCTAAATACAGTTATTGTGAAAAATTTGATTCTTCCAAAGATTGAAGTTTTGGTGAACAATATTCCAGCCACCGCACTCCGGGATACAGGCGCGCAGTGTTCCTGTGTGGTAGAAGATTTTTTTAGGAAATACTTCGGTAAATATAGAATATAGTATAATTCGGATAATACGACAGTGTTAGCTGCGCAGGGGGAACGATGCAAATGCATAGGTAAAATACTACTCTATATCCGTATTAAGGACCAGCAGGTAAAAATTATGTTTTTTATCGTAAAAAATCTACAAGCACGTGTAATTTTATGTATAGATTTTCTTTCAGAGGCAGAAGCAACGCTGGAGTTTAACCAAGCGTATCTTAAGCTGACCATGAAACCAGTGCTCGAAGAAAAAAGAGAACCACCCACGTTTTATCTCAACCACCTTGCCTACGGGAGAGCAACAAAAAATTCGCCAAGTGGTAAGTGAATTTGCTTCATTATTTAGTGATATTCCCGGGTTTACTCAAGTGAAGAAACACGAAATTGATACAGGAGATTCACTGCCAGTTCGCCACAAGCCGTATCGGTACGATAAGACTAAAGAAAAAATTATAGAGTGGCACATTCGAGATATGTTACGTAAAAAGATCATAACGCCCATCTCAAGTAGTTATGCCAGCCCAGTTGTGTTATGTAAGAAAAAAAAAACGATTATCCAGTAACACATCCGAAACGGTGGCGTTTTGCAATTGACTGTGGTAAATTAAACTCCATTACTAAATATCCGGTATATCCGTTACCTATTATTGAAGAAATTTTAAGGAACATAACTTCTACGAAATACATGACTACGTTAGACCTAACGACTGGTTAATTTCAAATAAGTGTAAAACCAGAAGATGTGCCTAAGACTGCTTTTATAACTAAGTCTGGCAATTATGCATTCTTGCGTATGCCGTTTGGCCTTTCAGGGGCACCGGCAACATTTCAGCGATATATGCACATTGTGCCAAAGCCTGTGCTAGGAAAGAACACATTTATGTATTTAGACGATATCATTATTACTATTGATAATTTGGATCATCATATAAAAGATTTGAGAGAGGTGTTTCCATTATTAAATGAGGACAGTCTAAAAGTTAATGTTAAAAAGTGTAAATTTGCAGCCCCTGAATTAAAATACTTAGGATACAAAATATCTCAGAAAGGAATCGACACGGACGAATAAAAAATAATCGCTATTCAAAAGTATCCGCTGCCAAATACGGCGAAGAAGCTGTTTTCTTTTCTACGACTTTGTTCATATTATAGGTTCTTTATAAAAGACTTTGCAGCTATTGCTGAACCATTGTTAAAATTAAAAAGGCAAGGTTCTCGTGGATGGCCGAAGCCAATAGTGCGTTTGAAAAATTAAAGCAAGCGTTAATGAAAGCCCCTGTTTTGAAAATTCCTGAGAACGATGAGAATTTAGAAATTTCAGCGGATGCTTCGGATTATGCGGTAGGAGCAGTACTTTGGCAAAATCAGCAGCCCGTGGCATTTTTTAGTAGAACTTTAAATGAAACTCAAAAAAAAATATTTCGCGACTGAGAGAGAGGCACTTGCAGTTCTGTTAGCAGTGCAAAAGTTCCGAGTCTATTTTGGAAGTACGCCAGTAACAGTGTATTCTGATCATGCGGCGGTAACTAGATTGTACTCAGGGAAAAACTTATCCCCAAGGTTAATAAGATGGGCACTCAAGTTACAAGAGTATAATTTGGTAATCAAACACACCTCCGAAAAGGAAAATATCGTAGCAGATGCCCTATCCATAATAAAAATAGATGAAGAAGGTGATACTATAAAGGTGGCGATGTTCACAGCATGTACGATACATTCCCGAGAAACTGTAATAACAGAACTGGGTAAGGATCCGGAATTTAAAAATATTTATGATTATTTAAAAGATCCTGAAAATTTTAACCACCAAATGTTGTGGCGATAAGAAATAGGGCGACCCATTACGAACTAATAGATGGTCTATTGTTTTATACAAAAACTACGAATTCCAACAACGAATTTTGACCTGTTATCCCAGCTAGTCTTAAATTAAATATACTGCAGGAGTTGGACGATTCGCCTTTGGCCTCTCATGGTGGTATTCGTAAAACCATCCAACGCGTACGCGAAGCAGTTTATTTTCCTGAGCTGCAAAAGTTAACAAGGGCGTATGTCCAGTCCTTCCCAACATGTAAAGCAGTTAATTACGTCAATTTCCGCCCGGCCGGGTTTCTAAATAGGATTAAATCAAAATTTCCAAATGAAATAATTGGCAACGATTTATTGGGCCCTTTCCCGAAAAGTCAGTTAAATAAAAGTCGGTATCTCCTTGTTATGGTTGACCATTTTAGTAAGTGGACCGAAATTGTTCCCTTGAAACGAGCCTCCGCAAAATTAGTTACTGATTCTATTTTAAATAAATAAATTTTAAAATACGGGGCGCCCCTAAATGTTATATCGGATAATGGTCCTCAATTTGTAAGTAATATATTTGAAGACATGTGCCAAAAACTGGGCATACATCATTTAAAAACGGTCCCGTATCAGCCGCAATCAAATATTGGTCAAAGTTCGGAAATACCTGTAAAATATTGAAAATAAAGGGTTTCGTATACCCTTCCTGCTTGTGTTGTCTACTTCACACCTTCTTGAACATAGTTTGAGTAAGCTCCCTGTTCCGATTCAGAATCATTCATGTTTCCAACGCAAATCAAGAGAAACACAAGTCCTGACATGGTATTCAAACAAACAAATTCTAAATCTGAAGTATCACATTTACGGAAAATATGAGAACAAAGGCAGGGGTAAAGAATATTCAAAGAGAGAAAAAGATATTAAATGAGCGATTTTAATTTGCAATCCCTTTCTGGAAATGTCCGAAGTGTTACTCCTTATAGCTTTGGTCTAAAAAATATTGAAAGTTCCAGAAACAGGATTAGATTGCTTTTTATTGGGAAGAAAAATTCCCTTTGGGTGGAAAAGAGACCATAAATTTGGGCTCCTTGGTTTGTTTCGTGATGGCGACGTGACGCGACAACGAATAAATTTTTCGGGCTTGTAATGGCCAAACCGAAGAGAATCACAGAGCCGACGGGCAAGCAGAAAGATGTAGCATAGCAGAAGATGCAAAGGTAGAGAAAGGACCTAAAAATATCCCTTGTATTGTACACAGGAATTAATTGACGGTTTTCTTTAAAAATTTAGTATTTTCTCTAAATCAGTGCTTAATGTATGCTGGAGCCTACCGAAGTTCTAAATAAGGGGGCTGTGGCACTTCTTTTATGTAACTGAACCACAATTTCTGCAGAAAATTCTTTTGATCTCGAAAATCTTATTTTAATTATAAGTAAGCCTTAAAAATCAGTTTAACTTCTTAATTTATGCCCCTCTTTCCATCAGAAACAAACCTGGGACGGACATTGAGACTCTTAGGGAAGGAATAGTCCTCAACCACATGTCAGAGACATATTCTCCAGGAAGTACAACGAATTTATGAGAGCGAGAAAAATTTTTCGTTCCCGAAATTACTAGAAATGATCCCCTACGTTGTACAAATCGTACGTTTTTCCATGGAAAGACATCTTTTTGGAACGATGTAATCAAATACGGGGGAGGAATATTGCTGCTTCCATTTGAAGCAACCTTACCACTTGAAGGAGAAATTATAAAGTAAGTTAATAATGTTTGAATGTGAGATGTAAAGGATTTTATATTTTTGAATAAAAACAGAATGCTTTGCAATTTGTTTCAAACGCAAATGAAGCAAAGTGCAGCTGAATTTTTTTTTGTTCGAAACTGTATTGATAGTGTTTTTGATTTTTTAATCCATACTGTAAATCAAGCAGCTATTGCTGTAAGGTACTAAGCGAATAGAACTCAAGATAAATTGGAAATAACTTTGTAAACGTGATAATGACTTTTAGAATAAAAACTGAAAAATATATATCAGTTTTATCGCAATACTCAAAGGAATAGAATTCTCATGCATCATGTAACCATCTCAAGTATCATACTGCCACAAGAAGGAGAGATGTTTAGCAGGTCTTTTAGGGAATAAATTATCATACATAATATATATAACGATAACAAAATGAGTTATATATATTATGTATAAATCATACATAATATACATAACGATAACAAAAGTATAAAATCTAGTAATAATAGTTTAAAATAAGCTATACATTTGTTATCAAATTATTAATCACAAGGGAGAATTACAATTAAAATTGCATAACCTAGTATTATTGTGATAAAATTTTACCATTTTCCCATTTTTTTGGAAAGTAAAATTATAAGCAAAATTCCATGATTGAAGATAAATCTACAAAATTCAGCATTCTGAAATATATTTGTTTATATATTTATTCAACATTTTTTCTAATTAGTGTAAGAAACGTAAAAATAAAAGATTTCTTGACAAATTTAAATTATGTTTTTATTTCCTTTTTTTTTTTTTTTTGTTTTGTTTTTTGTTTTTGAATTGTTTCTGAAATTATAGGCAATCATTGAAATAAATGATAATGACGTTATCTTAATAAATAAAAACATTCTTACCTCCATCGTCTTGCGCAGCAGCATCAGAAGTTGTATATCTGTGCTTAATTAATTTATACAATGCTTTCAAAATATTAGTCTTTTGCCAGCAGGACTTAATATTTGGACTTTCTATTCTGGAGATAGCCTCGCAAAAATTGTGCCGAGACAAAATATTTCAGATGTGCTTCTAATATTTTAAATACAGTGGTCGCCCGAACAACAAGGTGAAAACAGGTCGATAAAAAGAGCTGTTACCATATTATTGAAATCCATTTGAGTCTAGCAAATGTATCCGATTTTAACCGCAACAATTCAGAAGGGAATGTAAAGCTAAATCGATGAGCGTGAGCGATTAAAGAAATAAAAGGAAGTTTAACCAGAAAACATACTGGATAATATAGAAAAAAGATTCTAAGTATGTGCTGCTTAATATGTGGCACTGAAAACGTCTTTTCCTAATTAAAATAATATATTTTAATGCAGTTATATCAAATAGATATATTAATGAAAATAAAATTAAGATTAAAATTATTAAGAAATGTGGTTATATTTTTTTGTTAGTTACAGATTGATTAAAACCGAAAGCGAAATTACTCATCTTATGTTTTGCCTGGTTGTACGTGAGGCTGTTATAACATAACCCCTTTATTTCGCGCAGTTGCAAAAATCGGAGGACTTGGAATGCACGTGAGAGATAAAAAATAAGCTATTTATCTTACGCGTCCACAGTGACAACACTTGCCAAAGTGAGTGAATGAGGTGTCCGTGACAACATAATACAACGCTAATAATCTAAAACGTTTCGAAACTGTCTGCGAAGGTAATTTTTACGTTTAAATTATGGAAAAATCTCCCCCAGAACTTTTCCGGTATTAAAATTTAATTGAAGAACACTGCGTTACCTATGAAGACTACTTATCAATGGCAGCCTTTATAATCACTTCGGATCAAGGATGTGCAATATATTGAGACAGATGTTTCGATTAAAATGGAATCAAAGTAGATCACTACTTATCGAGGCTTTAGTCATTAGTGACCTATAGCTAACCATTACTAGCAGTCCTTTCATAAAGCATATTGCGGCGAAACTCTATAGAGGCTCTTGGTCACTAATGACCTATAGCTAACCATTATTAGCACCATCCCATAAATCATACACAGGTGCAATTCAGTAAATTTACGTAGGCAGTTAAATTTAAATTAAATTGGACACAGTAATGCCCTTAGAGTCTGTGGTAACAGTATTAGCCCAAGCCATTGGTGATTTACAAGTCAAGGATCGCTTAGGTCCACCCATAAATAACAGAAATGAGTACGTAAAGATACTCATTTCTATGAGTATCTTTATAAGGGGGCTGTGGCACTTCTTTTATGTAACTGAACCACAATTTCTGCAGAAAATTCTTTTGATCTCGAAAATCTTATTTTAATTATAAGTAAGCCTTAAAAATCAGTTTAACTTCTTAATTTATGCCCCTCTTTCCATCAGAAACAAACCTGGGACGGACATTGAGACTCTTAGGGAAGGAATAGTCCTCAACCACATGTCAGAGACATATTCTCCAGGAAGTACAACGAATTTATGAGAGCGAGAAAAATTTTTCGTTCCCGAAATTACTAGAAATGATCCCCTACGTTGTACAAATCGTACGTTTTTCCATGGAAAGACATCTTTTTGGAACGATGTAATCAAATACGGGGGAGGAATATTGCTGCTTCCATTTGAAGCAACCTTACCACTTGAAGGAGAAATTATAAAGTAAGTTAATAATGTTTGAATGTGAGATGTAAAGGATTTTATATTTTTGAATAAAAACAGAATGCTTTGCAATTTGTTTCAAACGCAAATGAAGCAAAGTGCAGCTGAATTTTTTTTTGTTCGAAACTGTATTGATAGTGTTTTTGATTTTTTAATCCATACTGTAAATCAAGCAGCTATTGCTGTAAGGTACTAAGCGAATAGAACTCAAGATAAATTGGAAATAACTTTGTAAACGTGATAATGACTTTTAGAATAAAAACTGAAAAATATATATCAGTTTTATCGCAATACTCAAAGGAATAGAATTCTCATGCATCATGTAACCATCTCAAGTATCATACTGCCACAAGAAGGAGAGATGTTTAGCAGGTCTTTTAGGGAATAAATTATCATACATAATATATATAACGATAACAAAATGAGTTATATATATTATGTATAAATCATACATAATATACATAACGATAACAAAAGTATAAAATCTAGTAATAATAGTTTAAAATAAGCTATACATTTGTTATCAAATTATTAATCACAAGGGAGAATTACAATTAAAATTGCATAACCTAGTATTATTGTGATAAAATTTTACCATTTTCCCATTTTTTTGGAAAGTAAAATTATAAGCAAAATTCCATGATTGAAGATAAATCTACAAAATTCAGCATTCTGAAATATATTTGTTTATATATTTATTCAACATTTTTTCTAATTAGTGTAAGAAACGTAAAAATAAAAGATTTCTTGACAAATTTAAATTATGTTTTTATTTCCTTTTTTTTTTTTTTTTTTTTTTTTTTTTGTTTTTTGTTTTTGAATTGTTTCTGAAATTATAGGCAATCATTGAAATAAATGATAATGACGTTATCTTAATAAATAAAAACATTCTTACCTCCATCGTCTTGCGCAGCAGCATCAGAAGTTGTATATCTGTGCTTAATTAATTTATACAATGCTTTCAAAATATTAGTCTTTTGCCAGCAGGACTTAATATTTGGACTTTCCATTCTGGAGATAGCCTCGCAAAAATTGTGCCGAGACAAAATATTTCAGATGTGCTTCTAATATTTTAAATACAGTGGTCGCCCGAACAACAAGGTGAAAACAGGTCGATAAAAAGAGCTGTTACCATATTATTGAAATCCATTTGAGTCTAGCAAATGTATCCGATTTTAACCGCAACAATTCAGAAGGGAATGTAAAGCTAAATCGATGAGCGTGAGCGATTAAAGAAATAAAAGGAAGTTTAACCAGAAAACATACTGGATAATATAGAAAAAAGATTCTAAGTATGTGCTGCTTAATATGTGGCACTGAAAACGTCTTTTCCTAATTAAAATAATATATTTTAATGCAGTTATATCAAATAGATATATTAATGAAAATAAAATTAAGATTAAAATTATTAAGAAATGTGGTTATATTTTTTTGTTAGTTACAGATTGATTAAAACCGAAAGCGAAATTACTCATCTTATGTTTTGCCTGGTTGTACGTGAGGCTGTTATAACATAACCCCTTTATTTCGCGCAGTTGCAAAAATCGGAGGACTTGGAATGCACGTGAGAGATAAAAAATAAGCTATTTATCTTACGCGTCCACAGTGACAACACTTGCCAAAGTGAGTGAATGAGGTGTCCGTGACAACATAATACAACGCTAATAATCTAAAACGTTTCGAAACTGTCTGCGAAGGTAATTTTTACGTTTAAATTATGGAAAAATCTCCCCCAGAACTTTTCCGGTATTAAAATTTAATTGAAGAACACTGCGTTACCTATGAAGACTACTTATCAATGGCAGCCTTTATAATCACTTCGGATCAAGGATGTGCAATATATTGAGACAGATGTTTCGATTAAAATGGAATCAAAGTAGATCACTACTTATCGAGGCTTTAGTCATTAGTGACCTATAGCTAACCATTACTAGCAGTCCTTTCATAAAGCATATTGCGGCGAAACTCTATAGAGGCTCTTGGTCACTAATGACCTATAGCTAACCATTATTAGCACCATCCCATAAATCATACACAGGTGCAATTCAGTAAATTTACGTAGGCAGTTAAATTTAAATTAAATTGGACACAGTAATGCCCTTAGAGTCTGTGGTAACAGTATTAGCCCAAGCCATTGGTGATTTACAAGTCAAGGATCGCTTAGGTCCACCCATAAATAACAGAAATGAGTACGTAAAGATACTCATTTCTATGAGTATCTTTATAAGGGGGCTGTGGCACTTCTTTTATGTAACTGAACCACAATTTCTGCAGAAAATTCTTTTGATCTCGAAAATCTTATTTTAATTATAAGTAAGCCTTAAAAATCAGTTTAACTTCTTAATTTATGCCCCTCTTTCCATCAGAAACAAACCTGGGACGGACATTGAGACTCTTAGGGAAGGAATAGTCCTCAACCACATGTCAGAGACATATTCTCCAGGAAGTACAACGAATTTATGAGAGCGAGAAAAATTTTTCGTTCCCGAAATTACTAGAAATGATCCCCTACGTTGTACAAATCGTACGTTTTTCCATGGAAAGACATCTTTTTGGAACGATGTAATCAAATACGGGGGAGGAATATTGCTGCTTCCATTTGAAGCAACCTTACCACTTGAAGGAGAAATTATAAAGTAAGTTAATAATGTTTGAATGTGAGATGTAAAGGATTTTATATTTTTGAATAAAAACAGAATGCTTTGCAATTTGTTTCAAACGCAAATGAAGCAAAGTGCAGCTGAATTTTTTTTTGTTCGAAACTGTATTGATAGTGTTTTTGATTTTTTAATCCATACTGTAAATCAAGCAGCTATTGCTGTAAGGTACTAAGCGAATAGAACTCAAGATAAATTGGAAATAACTTTGTAAACGTGATAATGACTTTTAGAATAAAAACTGAAAAATATATATCAACGCTAATAATCACATAATACAACGCTAATAATCTAAAACGTTTCGAAACTATCTGCGAAGGATATTTTTAACGTTTAAATTATGGAAAAATCTCCCCCAGAACTTTTCCGGCATTAAAATTTAATTGAAGAACACTGCGTTACCTATGAAGACTACTTATCAATGGCAGCCTTTATAATCACTTCGGATCAAGGATGTGCAATATATTGAGACAGATGTTTCGATTAAAATGGAATCAAAGTAGATCACTACATATCGAGGCTTTAGTCATTAGTGACCTATAGCTAACCATTACTAGCAGTCCTTTCATAAACCATATTGCGGCGAAACTCTATAGAGGCTCTTGGTCACTAATGACCTATAGCTAACCATTATTAGCACCATCCCATAAATCATACACAGGTGCAATTCAGTAAATTTACGTAGGCAGTTAAATTTAAATTAAATTGAACACAGTAATGCCCTTACAGTCTGTGGTAACAGTATTAGCCCAAGCCATTGGTGATTTACAAGTCAAGGATCGCTTAGGTCCACCCATAAATAACAGAAATGAGTACGTAAAGAAGATTTTGACATATTTAAATTAAAAGGAATTTAGAGCAAGTCTGTGTATTGGAGGGTGCTGGTTACAGGTGATAAGAGGGTAGTTTGAATTCAACTTTGACGTCACTGCAGGGAGGGCTTAAATTTAGAGAGGTGTTTAAATTCCAATTAAATAGAAGCACAGCAAAGCCCGTCAATGCTGTTGGTCATAAGTGCCCGCTAATGATCTCCAAAGTCACTTGTGACCTTTAGTTTGGTTGTCACTTGGAGTCATGCATTGAATCACCAGTAAGAGGCGGTGTAATAAATTTAGAGTTTTCAGCTAAAAATACGTGGAAGGCAGTGAGCACTACGTATATGTGGCAAGTCATTGATGCTGTATAAGGTATTTTCTAAAATTCAGCTACCTTAGAGGACTAATGATGCAGATATAGATTTTACATTTCTTTTTGTATTCATACGCACCTCTTTATTAATTGGGATACAAGGAATTTTTGTACTATTTCACCGTCTCAATCCAAATAAATAACTCCACACACATTTGTACCTTAACATAACGGCATGTAATACTTCTTTGGCAAAATGAAGCAACTCCAATGATGGAACACAGCAATAACTTTTATTTAACACTAAAAAAATGGCGACCTACAAACAAAAAGAGAAAACACATTCTATCATTTAAAAATAAATTACATTCTTCGTGCGAGAGTCGCACGAGGCACTCGAGTCTGGTTTCAAATATTGCCATTCACAAATACCTTAATGTTCATCTAATTAAATTATTTAATCTACAAGATTTTAATATTATTTAAAGCTGTTACAGGCATTAGTAGGATTTATAATATATTTATTGCGTTTCTGTTACACTTTCTGCTGTCATTTTCTCTGGAAATTCCACCCCATTTTAATTTTCTTAAATTTTATTTCGTTGAATTTTATCCCACATATTCTTTCTATTTTCTTTAATTCCTGTCAACAAAAAAGTGCACTTTTAAACTTTACCAAAAACAAAATGGTCATCAAAGCGGAAATTAACACCATTTACTCCTTCGTGAATAACCAGAGAGTTCTGACACATAATTGTTGATACAGTGACAGAGAAAAGTGGACTGAGCTTCAGAACTTCCCCTATAGATTTACACAGCTGTTGATACACACATTATTCTGCACATTTTATCACTTTCATTCAGAACGACGAATGATGTTACCGCTTAGGCAGGTATCCCTCGTGTGCTTTACCATATACTAATAACTTAATTTAACTATATATCACCTTGCTGGAGACGGCATGGATGCTTATAAGTGTATAGCGTCTGTGCAGCATAGGGGGACACAAAATATGTGACAAGTCAAAAGTTCTCTCGAGAGGTTGAGGTAGAAGAGAAAGGCGGGAGACTTCAGAGACTTTTCTTCCAAACTAGGGAGGAACTGAGTAAAATCATACTGTCACCTGTATGGTGCTCAAGGCTCTTGCCAACGACAGACGTAATCTTCCGATGCTGCGATGAAATTCACGGGCTTTTTCTGATTAGATCAGAAGAGTCACATTAGTCGTAACGACAACATGTATCACCTTTCAAAACATTTTTTTTTATTAAGTAGGAACTAAATTTAAACAGAAGTCAAGTGAGTCAGTCGAGTGTCAAAGTCTGAAAAAATTCTGAGCTAAAACGTAAAGAAATTTACCAGTTAACTTTGAACAAAATCTGTGGGCTTAAAGAGTTTTTGAGTGATTTTGAGATAAACATAATGATGTTACACTTATTAAATTTTTTTCTTTCAGAAATCTGAATTAAAAAATTTTAGAAATTTAGAAAAGATGTAGATATTTGATTTGACATTTGAAACTTTAGCACAACTGAATTAACTTTCTGAAAATAGAACTATAACACTGAAAATATTCATAAAAATGCTACCTTTCGAATTTAATAACAGTACAAGTACTAAAATGAAAGTTTCGTGGGAAATTCAGGCAATTTTAATACGAAATAACGCTCAACTTTAAAATACCATACATTAGCTAAGCGAATTGTGTCTCAAAATTACAGTTACGAATAAGCAAACTTTCAGAAGCTATGACAAGCGTTTTATATGTTTAAAATGTATTTCGATCCATGCAATGTCATGTGTTTGAGTTAATTTTCGAACAAAAGTTTAGTTGACTGCTTCATTAGAGCGACCTTGTTTTGACCTCTTTAGGAGTCGTATTGCTTAAACGATAAATCGTTGAGCTTTAAAGAGGAAACGCTGAATCTGAATCATAATAAGCAGATCTAATTGCCTTTTCAGCAAGTTAAGCATTCTTTTTTAAGTAGTGTTGATATTTATGAGAAGGATGCATATTTTTGTAACATAAAAGCTCTCTGATCTTTTTTCATTCGCATGAAGCTCATAAAAGAACGTATTGGGCATCGTTCCTGAAAGTGCAAACACCTAAAATAATTATTTCTAGGAAAAGATTAATCGGCTAATTATCAATGAAACGATTCTGCTAGCACTTTTAATGAACCAGATAACAATTATTCATAAATTTGAAATAATTATCACATTTAAAATTGTTTCATCAGAATTACATGTTTCAAATTTAATGCTCAGATTAAACATAGTAAGCGAGTACATATTTTCTTACATCTCGTAAGAATTAATGTATTGAAAGGAAATTAATAATTTTACAACATTCTACGCAAGCAAAGTTCGAGTATTAAATGGCAAGCTAGTATTTCCAAATATTAGAATATTGTTTAATCGCAAGAATTTTATTTAATCGTAATTGCGTTGATTTTTAAATGAGTGAAAAGCTAGATGATTTTGTTTTAAGACCTAGAATAGTTCTGAGATTTAAGGTTAATTTCATTAAAATCTTACAGCGCAATCGCTTTCTATATTGATAATTATGAGAATCCGTAAAAGATAGGTAACATGGATAGGGACATCTGATTTTTTACCGAATGTATACCAGATTTTATACCAGGAAATATGAAAAATAAGCAGTGCCTTCGCCGGGATTCGAATTTTCATTCAGAGTATCAAAGAAATGTTAACAATGAAAAAACATTTTTATCATAAATACTTCATTCATTCATATTGAGAAATACACGTTTGAAAATTTTCTTAATTTACCAGCTCTGTTAAGCAAAGGCTATAAAATTTTGAAGACTTTTGTATGAATAAAAATAAATAAAGGTTAATTATTTTAGTAATTTTCCATTCTCTCAAAGTTTTTAAATAAGATATCTCAAATCCAAAGATTTAAAAAAAGTTAATTAACCAGTATTAAGAAGAAATGTGACATCAATTTTATTTTCAATCTAATTAATTAAGATTAACTATTAAGTGATCAGCAAATGATTTTTATATCGAGTTAGGTGATTCGCAAATGAAAGTATATTATAAAATGTTCGAAACAATTTTAGTGATAACAATAAATTTGCAAATATTTATGAAACTTATCCGCTAGATAACGTATTAGAAATGACACGAATAAGATAAATTATAAGTTTTATCTATTAGAAATAATATTAAAAATAAATATGTGAGTTATTATAAACATACCCGGTTTTTAATTCTTGAGTTGGTTACCAATGTAATGTTTTAATTGGTGATCGGAGAAATGTCTACAGGAAAACTTCTCACAGAATAATGCTCACAGGTATAAATGCTCACAAGATGAAAGTCCACACAGAAATATGCCTACATAGAAAAAAGCTCACATGGAAAAATGCTCATTTAGAAATATGCTCACACGGAAAAAAGCTCACAAAGATATATGCTGACACGGAAATGAGCCCACTAATAAATAAAATACGTAAAAATATCCTTACATTAATCAATCAATAAATTAATCGATTTGAACATCGCACACCTACTTGAATTTTTCAAATAAAAATTATTTAAATTACCAAAACATCAATGGTATATATATATATATATCAAAAACTGTATAACTTATGGGTAGATTCAGTTGCTGTATAAGATTAACAAATGGACCGTTTTGAATTAGGAAAAAGAGAGGAGGAAGGAAGAAAAATGAAACAGAATATACAGCGAAAAATTATTAAAATTTTAATTGTTAAAAAATAAAATAATAGTAAAGATAAGTTAAACATTTTATAATATAAACATTTAGAAGATTAAGCAAATAGAAATAATTATTTTATTTAAATTACATAAAATACCTTGAATAATGAATTTAGTACCTTATGAAAGCTTTCGTAACAATTTGTGGTTTTAGATTTTTCGAAGGCTGCTTCATAATGATTCCACACTTCGATTGGAAACTGTGGTCTTCTAATACTCTTTTGGCTCCAAACTTAAATAACTACATTCAAACATCAATTTCTATAAATCAAACATCAAACACATCAAAAGTATGTAAAAATCGAGTAAAAAAAAACTATTGCCAGTTACAGGAAAAAAAATTTCGTACAGGGGGCAGTGGTATAAAATATTACAGTACATGCTAAATTTTAATATAGTTTTCTTTCTTTTATATACCACCCTGAAAAGTTTAATGCGAGCATTTGTCCAATAATTTTTTCAAATGATCAAGTAATTTTTCTTTAAAATATTCAAGTAGGTGTACGATGTTCAAATCAATTAATTTATTGTCTGATTAATGTAAGGATATTTTTACGTATTTTATTTATCAGTTGGCTTATTTCCATGTCAGCATATATCTATGTGAGCTTTTTTCCATGTGAGCATATTTCTAAGTGAGCATTTTTCCATGTGAGCTTTTTTCTATGTGGACATATTTCAGTGTGGGCTTTTTTCCTGTGAGCATTTATACATGTGAGCATTATTCCTGTGGGCTTTTTTCCTGTTGAAAATTGTTGTCCTAGTTGAAAGATGTATTAAAGATCCTGTGGAATATCTAATGAAAACACCTCTGAGAAACTGTACTGTGCTTTACCGCGTGGATGATAAAAGGAAGGTACTATACTTTAGAGAATGGCAAGTCTTGCCAGGCTACATATATGATAAATGCCCTGATAGTACAATGTAAATAACGGCTACAAAGAAAAGAAAAATAAAGCTATAGACCATACTGTGGCTTGTAAGAGCACCTCCCGTTGCGATTTGTTCAAATATATTTACAAGTCTTGGGAATATCATTATGAAGTGTCGCAGTTTATTAAAAATCAAATATGTTTTCAATCACTTTATGTATATAATAATTTGAAACCAATTTCAAAATGTAAAGTGTATATATTTTAGAAGTAAGGAAAATGCAAATGATTTCATTTGTGTGTCTTGTTATCATGGTTATATTATTTTTAAAATTTATACTAGCTACAGGGTAGCAGGAAAACAAATACATTGGTAAAATGCTATATTAGAAAAATACGAAACAAAATGCAATACAAAAATGTTATATTAGAAATTTTTTTGAGCGGTGAGACGTGCAAAATATCAACGTGTATTCAGTAAAACAAAATCTGTTTAATGAAAAGATCCCAGTAAAGGGCGTATGAATACAGACAGACAAAAAATTGCCTGTTTAATTGAGTCATTTTATTATTTTAAAGAACTCTATATATTCGTTTTGTTTCTTTTAACTCCCATTAAAATCATTTGTATATTATAATCTGAAAAAAATGTGGAAAATAAAAAAGTACTTATTTTTTTATGTGGAAAAAGAAGTTTAATCTTGGAAAATTTAGAACTTATGTATCATATTGTAAAGTCATTAGGTTATTTTGAAGCAGAAGATGTGAAAAATTAGCAATTCCCTGGCCGGGACTCGAACCTGAACCTCTCGAATAAAGCGCCGAGTGTGCTAATCGTTACACCACGAAGGCATGCAGAAAGGATGGAGAAAATACTTTATAGTATAAACCTATTTTCTGAATGCGTAGCAGGGTTTTTCAATTTTTGTTTTGAAATTAGAAGGAAGCACATTTGTTACGGACGCTATGGTATATAAAATCCATGGTATATAAAAGTAAAAATAACTTAATGAATGAATAAAAGTAAAAATTATTTTAGTTTGATAGTTAATTTTATAATAAATTTTGTGAATATATTAAAAAAGGAAAAGAATAAAACACAAAATTTTGATTTAGACCAATTAGGAATTTTTGGCTACTGCATAAACTTATCGAATGCAAATTACGAATGTGACTTGAACATTTAATTGGAGGCTTGGTACAGAGAAAATTATTTACCTCACTTTGATCTGATGTTCACGTGGAAAGGCTTCAAACGATCATCTTCTTATTTAGCTATTTTCAAAGGCACTAAAATTATATGAAGGATAAGTTATACCTCTTTCCTGTTTTGTCACAATTTCACAAATAATTGTTTCTTTCGCTCATTGAAGTTTGTTTGTCTATATTTTCATTACTTCACTCTTCTTTATTTGACGTACTGCCTCAAGGATTCACAATAAACCGACGTAAAGCTGGCATTCTTTTCCTCTTCAGTTCAACGAAGCACAAAATTATACGCAATCATCTGCACGAACCTCTTTAATGTATAGGAAACTTCCATGGAAAGAGTTAAAAACTATCATTCGTTTCGTTCTCGTTTTTCTTCCCATTTTCTCCCTTGCAATGTAACAATTTGAATTGTTCTCAATAAATACAGCGGCTCACAGAAGTGTTCGTATACTTACGAGTTTCAATGAAAAATTGCTTTGTTCATTAATAAAAATTAATATTCTAGAATGAAAATTTTTCAATAAAATCTATAAATTTCTCTTAGCAAAACAACATTAATTATTTTATGAACTTAATTTTTTTTTTTTTAAATCAGTAATAAAAAAGTAACAGAAAAGTTATCCCACAAAAGTCTTCGTACGCTTTAAAGAAATATGCCCATTAGTAAGTATTGTAGTATTTCTGTCAGTTAGTAATTTGTAGTATATCCTGCAGTATTTATGACGGCTTTCTAAGGCCTGAGTATAGAATTCATCAGTTTTTGTAATATCTGTATCAATGTTCCTCTATTCTTCCCTCATTACTATTTTCAATTCGGTTTTTGTTTTAATGTTGTATCTTCGTACCTCTCATTCTCTCCAAATGTGTTCTGTTGGGTTTAAAGCTGGTTACTGAGGTGGTATGTTTAGAACTTGTGGACAATTATAGACACCCAAAAGGCTAATGTTGAGGGCCGTGTGCTTAGGATCGTTATCCTGATAAAAATAAAGTTGTTTCCAGTATCCAAATTTTGGGCGGATAATTTTAAATTATCTTTTAAAATATTTAAATAAAGAGTATGATTCATTGTACCATCTAATTTGTTGATTCTAAATTGTTTAATCGTGATGCTAACATGCACCCTCACACATGCTTAATCATGATGCTAACATGCACCCTGACACATGTTTTGAATCATAATGCTAACATGCACCCTCACACATGTTGAATCATGATGCTAACATGCACCTTCAAACAAGAACATTTCCACCACCATGCTTTACTCTTCCAACCAAGGTCTTGGGATTAAGCTCCTCATTTTTTTTCTTCCTGCAATTCTATGCCCACCGGAACCAAAAACATTTAATTTGCTTTCATCGGCAAATAAGACATGATTCCATTACGCTTCCAGCTCATCTACTATTGATTTTGAGAAAAAAAATGGCCTAAACTTAATATTTTTTGCACTTCCAAAAATTGTTCTTCGAGCAGAGAGTTTATGTAATCCAGCTGATCTGAGTATTTGTCGAACAGTTTTAAGTGAAACTAAAATACAAAAGTTTACAGTTAATTATGTAGAAATCTTTACGATACTAAAACGTGGATTTTACAGATTTTTTATCTATAAATCTCTGACAAAGTTGAGTCACGTTAAGTGTTCTTAGCCGGACAATCTCTTCTTACTCCATTTTGGTTCCGAATTTCTTCTTTAGAACATTTTATCACGTACTGAACTGTAGAATGGAATAAATTTACTAATTTAGTGATATCCCGCATTGAATTTTCATCCTTATGATAAAAAATGATCAATTTTTGAATGCTCTTCGTTGTTTCCTTACGACTACGAGCCATTTTTAAACACTAAATAAAATATAACGAAGTACGCTGTAGAGTCCTTCCGTTTTACACTCATGTCCATAAATTAAGGATAATGCAAAATCAGGCAAAGGAAGAGTTAGAAGCAAAACAAATTTGACTTATTTGTAAAGCTTATTTATTAAACAAAAGGTAAAGAGCAAAAAAAGATGCTATATGTTTGATATTATTAAAAAAATTAGCGAATTTTTCTCCCTGGAGCAAATTACAAAAAACACCTATTTACAAAAAACCAATATTACATGGTTTGTATGATTTTTAATACATTGTATGTCTCCCAGACGATGCGATACAGTACGTACAACGCCTAGGCATGCTGAGTATCAAATTATCGATCTGATTTTGGGGATATTACAACACTCAAAAAGCAATGCTCTCCGAAGTTCTGGTAGACATGTAGGAGGAGGTTGACGGGCTGCAACTCGTCGGCCAAGCATGTCCCACACGTGCTCCACTGGATTCATGTCCGGTGAGAATGCTGGCCAGTCCACGCGGGTGATATCCTCTGATTGAAGGCATTCGCTTACGATGTTTGCACGGTGAGGACGGGCGTTAGCATCCATAAACACAAATTGTGCGCCCATGGCGCCCCAAAACAAACGTGCATGTTGTTCCAGAATGACGTCCCGATAGATTTGGCTTGTCATGGTTCCAATTTGAACATGCAGGTCAGTTCTGGAACCCAGAATAATTCCACCCTAAACGAGCACTCCTGCACCACCGTAACGGTGTTGTTGGTGGTAACGGGTACCTGGAGCTCTCCATATGAAAGTCCGGCGAGAATCAGACTGCAAGCTAAACCTGGACTCGTCGGAAAACATCACACAAGCCCATTGTTGCGGTGTCCACAATGCATGCTCTTTACTCCAGGCTAACCGCAGGCGACAGTGAGTTGCAGTAAGTGGAACGCATCTGACAGGTCTACGAGCATATAGACCAATCTGCCCTAAGCGTCTGTACACGGTCTGCCTTGAAATTGTCATACCAGTGGCTGAAGAGAGCTGACGAGACAGATCTGAGGCTGTGCTCCGCCTGTTTCTTTTGGCAGTAACTGCCAAATACCGGTCCTCATTCGGGGATGTAACTCTGGGGCTACCTTTGCTGTAACGTCTACTCGCATTACCATCATCTTGGAATCGTTGCCAAAGCCCTGAGATGACACTATGGGCAATTCCAAGTTCGTCTGATACTTCCATTTGGGTACGCCCACATTCCAGACGGCCGATAATTCTACCACGTAAAATATCTAAATGCGTTTTTTGTGTCATAACTATTCGGTTATTGCACTTAAATGCTTATAAAGCACCTGCGAACAATTTTACTTCTTTGCCTGTATTCCTTATACGTATATCACTCTCTTACACTCTCGTCATTGTGACGTACCATCGGTGTCATCTGGTTACTTCCTGAAATTTTCATATGATTCTTGAAGTGTAGTGATTTTACAGGTGATATATTTATTTTAGAGTTCGATTTCCGCGTGACTCCGAATTATCCTTAATTTATGGACATGAGTGTATTTGAAGTAGAAAACACGAAAACGAGCAATTGTCTGGCCGGTACTTGAACATGGACCTCTCGAATACGCATCGAATATGTTTCCAATAAGATCAAGAAGGCATGCGGAAAAGAAGAAGAAAAGGTCTTATAAGCAAACAAAAAATAATGCAATTATTATTAAAGCAAACAAAAAATAATGCCAAACAATTTTTTAAATGTCACCAAAATGCAAAAGAAAGAAAAAGTGGCACACGATAATTTTATTTATGAAATTTTACGAAAATGCTTGGGTGTACGATCAGTTTTGTGGCGTGTTTTATCTATCCCTCCTTACACTTGCGATTTTAGAAAAGGAAAATAAGTCAGTATTAAAAATTAAAAAGTTTGGTCTTATTCAAAATCCGATGGAGATGATATATGAAAAACTATTGGGCTTTATATTCGAATTCATTTTCGGATTACAACGCTTTTTCTGCAAATTCTTTAACTGTGTGAACACTTTTGGGAGACATTGTAAATGCGCTGAAAGAATAATTTATGATAAATTTTATACGATAAATAATTTAGGCGAGCTCATGTGTTTTATACTGTATTCTGTGAAAAATTTATTATAAACACACTCAGAAAATTCTTCAAAATATTATATCACACAGTAAAATAGCAATAACTTAAACAGTTCCTTAGGTGCAAATTAAAATGTTGAAACTAATTTTAATCAATACAAGTTTTATGCTAAAATTACTTAAAATAATAAACGTAAATATATATATGCTGTTAGTTTCAACATACTTAATTTTTAAGTATTTATAAATATCCTTGCGTTCGTCACATTTACGTTGTGATTTTTGGAAGTGCAAAAAAATTAAGTTTAGGCCTTTTTTCCCTCAAAATCAATCGTAAATGAGCTGGATTCGTATTGGAATCATGTCTTGCCGATGAAATCAAATTAAATGTTTTTGGTTCCGGTGGGCATATAATTGCATGAAGGGGAAAAAAATGAGGAGCTTAAACCCAAGACCTTGGTTGGAACAGTAAAGCATGGTGGTGGAAATGTTCTTGTGTGAGGGTGCATGTTAGCATCATGATTCAACATGTGTGAGGGTGCATGTTAGCATCATGATTCAAAGCATGTGTGAGGGTGCATTTTAACATCATGATTAAGCATGTGTGAGGGTGCATGTTAGCACCACGATTAAACAACTTAGAATCTACTGATGGTACAATGAACCATACTCTTTTTTTAAATATTTTAAAAGATAATTTAAAATTATCCGCCCAAAATTTGTTCAGATTTAATAAGTAACTGTCTATTGATTTCACTTAAAAATAACTGAATACGATTCAGACTACTCTTAATTCGTGTTTGTTGCTATTTAATACCTACCATTTAAATTAATTAACCATCATAATTAAGTTTCATATTTATATCTGCAATCTCATTAAAGAATAATTTTCTTGATTAGTAAGACAGATGCTAACAAATAATTCCTGGCCATTTTCAATCAGAATGAATTGCTGACATTTTGATGGCTAGTCTAAGACATTAATGTTCCTCTTCCGAACACTGCTTAGTGAACTTATTATATTGTTGCAAGGCTTCACCTTGGTAAAACCTCGAGTCTTTGTAGAATAATAACGAATTATAATCAATTTTAATAACCTCGATTTCCTGGGCTGATGTCATGGACAACTTCCATGGTTAACTCAAAACCTGTTAATCGAAAAGCGGACCGTAAAACAGAATAAACAACAATAACACATGTTGCGAATACTAGAAAGACAGTACTAACAACTTACCTGCATTTTCAAGCAGCTTGATCTGCAGAATAAATTTATTTAGTTAAATAAACTATACTGTTCTTCAAAATCAAAATATAATGTGAAAAAATTTGCTCACTAACTAACGTTTCTCTGAATATCGAATGGTATATTTCATTTATGCTAATTATCTGCAAATGAATACAGAATTGGACTTATGGGCATAAGTTTACACATGAATAATGCAAATTAAGCAGCTGACAATCTATTGATAACATAAAAATGACATTCTTTTCTTTAAATATCATTATAGGACTTACGCCGCTGCATTTACAGAAAGAATAAATAACTGCATTAAAATCTATTCTCCAATTACCAAAAGAAACGTAATTTTACAGTTAATGGTTCCAACCACATGCATAATGAACCATCCAGCAAGAAGCTACATATTCATCCAGCTGTATGATGAGCCTATAACCAGACGCATACATCTGCAATAGCAGTACACCATACACAATACGAAGCATCAGTACTACACAGATGGTTTATGTCAAGGTAATGGAACTGACTTCGTTTGTTCAGTACACCACTGAACAAGAATGTCACACATGCAAAGCAGAACTATTACCTCAAAATAGCATCTTCCAGGAGGAAGCACATTCAGTAGTTTATTGGCTAGTGCATGGGCAATAACCCATACACTAATCAATAGACACTGCAAAGCCAGTATCTACAAGACAGTAGGTCACAGCGACATTTTATCCACAATCCAGAGCATCATCAGTGCATTATACAAATGAAGCAAGCTGTAGGGATTTATATTTATTTCAACAAACAAGTTAAAATTCTATTTTAAACTTTCCTATAAGCCTTCATTCCTTTAATTGTCAGTGCCAGAATATTTAAATTTTGTAGTGCGAGTGAAGGAATGCAAATTTCTACTTTGACGAAAGTATTTAAAAGCTGAGTTTCAGTGGGAAAAAGAAGAAAGTAGGCTACAACCGCCGCCTCTGTCGTAGATACGTTTGCTTATTGCTGGTTCACATTGCTTAATTGCATTTACCTGCTGCTACTAGTTTCGTAGGTGGTTTAAATAACGGGATCTCTGTAGTCTAGTAACGGGATCTCTGTAGTCTAGATGAGCTCTGTAGTCTAGTTCTATCACTTGTTAGTATCTTCAAATTTTTAGTTTAGTTAGCTGATTTTCAGTTACCGCCCAAGCAGAGGCGAAGTTTGTTACCGTTGAGTTGGCGCATTGTAAATTTTAAAGAGCTTATAAAGGGTACTTTAACCCTTCGCTTGTGCAGTTAGTACTATTCCCGTTTTCACACGGAAATATATCTAGACTTTACAAAGCAATGGCGCTTAAAACATCTTAATTATCTCTTGTAACTGGATAATGGCAAATGCTATAGATCAAGGAAGTGTAGGAAGAGATGTACTGGTAAAGGAACCTCTTCACATTGTGTAACCAAATTCACAATATCTGCTGTTACCGAACTCCCACCCTAAAACGAGTCGTCAACACCTTGACTAAAGCGAACTGATAAGAAAAATGGAACTATGCACTACAAGGCCGTCTCACTCATCAATTTGTACCCTATGTATATCCACAGCACAGCTAATACGCTATATTACACATCATATTGATTTCCAGTCTATTTTCATTCACGTTACCCAAGTGAAACAGGTCAATGCATAAGGATTCCAAGAGTCCCGGATATTACCTGACGAGCTGTCCTCTAACGTCCAGCTACGATTCAGATTTCCAAAAAATACAGATTACATAATTCTCTAGCAGTGCTATATCATTAACTATGTTCATCAAGCGAACGCCATTCACCGCAAAGATCAAGGCAATCCTAGACATTCTGGTAGTACATCAGCGCTTGATTTGTGAGGTGTTACATATTTCCTCCTGTCTGCAGTTACATAGTACTCACCCGTAGAAATATATATTTCATATATATCTGACCCTCTATCACTCTTATGCATTCTTTGTTAAGCCACCTCGGGAAGGGGATTTTAGCACACCAGGAAATATAGGACCATACTTGATACCATCAAAAGTAGATGACAAAGTACTGGTATTCTTGTCTTCCGTCTCCTACCAGTTGTTACACGAAGGTTGCATGATGCTGGATTTCAAGCGAGAAAACCAAGAATTTGTGTCTCACTCAGATTATTTTCAAAGAATCCCGTTTAAGTAGATACACGTAGTTATGTTTAATGGAGCCAAGAAGAAAGGGATCATGTACTATTTATTGGTAGCTTCAGATTTAGCTTCAACTGTGATTCGAGACCTCTGGAGGAAGCCAGGAAAGAGCAATTTTCCTTCCCATATTCATGAAAAATCGCATTTCGAAAGAAGCGGTTTTGTTGTTTGAGTGGAAATTAGTCACACCAAAAATCATATTTATGTTGTAGGTTTTGTAACCCAAAACATAGATATGATTCACAGATACGTAGACGAGATTTTGGAGCTCAATTTAAAGGTAGTTAGGGGTTTTGTTGGCCATCCTTGGTGTCAGGTTACTTGTAACAGGAGATATCACTAGAATAGACCTTGACCACCAGACCTGAGCCTCTGAGGGCACATGACTCTAACAAGCTAGCAGAAAAACTCCAAGAACAGTCAAGAAAGTTAGATAAAAGTGGGGAGACCATTGTCTCCTGTGCTGCATGTGTGCCAATCTAATGCAAAGCGACGAGAGACACCACCCGTAAAAACAAGTAAACGTTGGCAGTCAGAGCTAGATTACGAATTTATGAACTCTAGCATGTGAGTAGCAAATGGTCTGATCAAATTACCTCCTGGAATGATTTTGTAGCTAAGAACTTCGGAAAAATTTGCAGCATCACGGCTAAGTCCAATTTTGAAGAAACGCTTATTAAGTTTAAAAATGTGGTCCACTATAGGATCGATTTTCAAGTGGTGATGGATCTGTCTATTTCTAATCAGGTAATGAGCATTTACAATTCTTTTCAGAATCTTGGTTCAGAATAAATATTGTTTTCATAATTATTTTTCATTAATAATTCATTCATTGTGTAGAAACATTAGGTTATTGCGAAGCAGAAGACATGAAAAATGAGCAATTCCCTCGTCGGGAATCGAACCAAGAACCTCTCGAATACGCGCCAAGTTTGCTGACCACTACACCACGAAGGCGTGCAAAGAAGGTGGGAGGAATACGTTATAACTGATATCAAATTTCAAAATGAAACTGAAATGTTAACGACGTATGCATAAATACTTTACTTGCTGTGTTGTGTTGATAGTATTTGAAATCAAGTTAATTATTTTTCTTATTTAGGAAAATCTTAATTTTCTACTTAATTCTTCAAATTATTAATGTAGTGTTTTATTAATTCAGTATTCAGTTTTATAAATGCTTTAATATCGGGGGGGGGAACAGATGCTTCTAGGAATATTATTTATTTTCTCTTATTTAAATTCATTCAAGATTTCTGTTCATTGTCAAAAGGATTCCAGAAAAGAGACGAATTTTGCTAAGTTATCCTTTCGAATGGTTGTTTTTTCCATGGAAATTTCGACAACAAATTTCTTTTGTGCAATTGACCTTTAGGATCGGATCTACGTGACGAAAAGGTAAGTGGTTGCCATTTCACCTTCTCTAAGGGTCATTTTAGTTTGGCGATCGGAGTGTCAGGTTTGGCTAAGTGAGAGAAGGGTGCGCATGTGTGATGTACATATTTTGTCCTTCAGGTTAAGAAACAGAAATTTAGTCCCGAAGAGAGGCAAAAAATAATGCCATTACGGTAGCCCGTGTTTGTGAAGAAAGCGAAGGAAATTTGAGTTTGAATCACTTTTTCGACTGACTTTGAGATATTGTACTAGGAGTTCTTTTTTTTTTGAGATGAAAAGAAATGTAGTTTGTCTTCTAGTAGTGCTTACAGCGGGGAGCGGCAATTATGCTCCCCGGCCGCGAGTTTGCTTTGTGTTGACCTTCTGAATTATTGAGCGAGTTTCTCTGAAATATCTAAAAACACTTTGGTCTTCTTCGTTAGGTGAGAAGTTGGTTCTCTTTCGAGGACTGAGAGAAAATAATTTTATTTCTGTGACTAAGGACGTCTGACGTTTTGCTAGAATCGTTTTGGTTGAAGTGGCGTTTCTTGCTGTGAGTTGCAAAAGGCAGGGAGCTGCCATTATGTTCCCTACTTGCTTTCACTTTAAGGCTTGAGAATGGATTTCATGATGTTAGCATCCGGAATATAAATAGGATTTTCTCAAGTATCTTATAAAAATGAGGTGTGATCCAGCCTTGGTTAATTCATAGCTTCATACGGCCAGGTTTTTCACGTTAAGGTTGATCAAGAATTACACTCTTTGACATGGCATGTGTGCGCGTTAAACAATGGGAGATTTCATCTAGTTTCTTTCCACGCAAAATGCGTTAACTCTATCCAGAGTTGGTATTATTCATTTCAACTCGGTATCATCGGTTTTCTACTATTGGAAGTGTCCATGTGCTGTGAGCTGAACTTCGTAATTGATACCAGAAAAATGTCATTGATGCCAGAGGTGAACGAGTCACGCCAGTTTCTTAGCCACTACGAGTCTTCGTGTTGATCGGGAACCGGACTGTTCCCTTAATTGTCAAGCTCTGTGGCAGTATTTGAGGATTTTATTTTTCCTTCTCGTGATTCTTCCATGTGTCTCAACGGCAGTCCAGCTTTCAGGCAACCACAGTGGAAATTTGTGCTTCACCATCGATCAACAGATAAGTCCTTCTGTTACATATTTTTATTTGCTCATTCCGTGTAAACCAAACTTTTAATTAAGTTATAATGAAAAATTCGACTTTTTCCGCTTTTCCTTAGAGACTAATTATTTGTCTGAAATTCCTCTTAATTGATAATGAAAAATCTTAGTAAGTTAATTACAATATTATAATAAGTAAAAAGAATTTTAGGTGCAGTCCAGAAAGAAGGTAATGTAATTTGACCTTTCTTAAATTACTGTAGTAGTTCTAGCTAAACATTATTTAAATCATTATTGTGATATGGTACCTAATAATCGAGTTAAATGTGAAAATTAAATAAATAATTGATTAAGTCAAAAGTGAAAATGAAATAAGTAATTGGCAAGTAATGTTAACAGTAATGTGAAATTAATGAAAATATGAGGAGTCTGAATAAAATTACTACATTTAATCTGGAAATCTTATTATGTTCTCTTTTATACTGCGATATACTGTATTGTACTGGGTTTCTATTGCCGGAGCAATACTTCCCAGTCATGCAAGGGCTTCCAAGCGGAGCCTGGTATTAGAAAATTCCTGATTGAGTTTCCTCTGAGGGGAGAAATAACAAGGAGATATTCTCTTTTATATGTTGCGTTTAACTCTTTTATCCGATTCTTCCTATGAGAGAGTTTCCGGAAAAAAATCTTAATCAAAACGCAGTCTTCCATTTTTATACGATCACAACTATGTCTAAATTGCTAACTCTTATGTAATTTATGATTTTTCTTTGTTTACCAGATAGTTAAATTAGTGCTTTGTTATTATTTTCATTACATAAGAGCGAAAGAGAGGCTTCAGAGATTGGCGTTTGTTTTGTCTGATTGGAGATATCCGTCTCTAAATCTTTCGATGCGGAGTCGCATATTAACGAATTATCTAAACCTTGGACATTGCACAGTCTGCACTTTTCATCTTTATGAGCACAGAAACGCCTTGGATGATCTTTCGAAAAGCAAATAAAACATAGACCTTGATCCATTAATGCCTTTCGTCGAGCCTTTAAATCAAGTGGGCAACCATGATTCATGTGACAAGCAGATTTTTTATTCTCTTTCTTAGGCGGGATAGAGAACTTTCGATTTTGATTATAAAATGATTTTTGCCAGTATTTAACGGGACTTTCGCTTTGACTAGTTAATACTGAAGCACCTTGCTTATTTCTACCGTACATTTCTTTCAGAAAGCATGCAAGAAGAGAACCTTGATGAGAACTTTGATAACCTTGATGGGAACTTTTGTTTCGTACTAATATTTCATTTATATCAAAATTCTTAGAACGCGCTAATATCATTGATGTTTCTCTACTAGTTGCCTTGAACTAAAAAGCATCAGATTTGTATAAAAACTTTTGATATTCAAAAACGTGAAATATTTAAGAGAAAAAATTGCCTGCAGCGCAGTGCGGCTAAGAACGCTATTCTACTGAAACATGAACATGAACAACTGTTGCAATTCACACAAACTCAATAGTAAAATAAAGCATGTTGCCAGTAACAAGATTATTGTAAATCACAACATAAAATTAGACAGGGAGAAAATAAAATATACAAGGAAAAAAAAAAGAAATGCAAATATTAAATATACATCCAACATTAACTCCCACCCTTGCCATTGCATTAACAACAGATCATTCCCGATGCAATGGCAATGGTAAAAGTTTTACTATAGGTCTTTTAAAATAACCGTTAACAGTTTTTACTGTAACAACTCTAACATTGCCCTCCTTAATAAATACAATACAGTCAAAAGTCGTTAATTCGGACACCCATAATCCGGAATGATCTATAATCCGAACATCAAAGCTACAGACTTTCTGCGCATGCATCGCATTGACGCATGCGCGTTTAATGTATAACGGACGGTATAAGCTAAAATTATCTAATTTAGTTAATGTTGCATATTGCGTTGTTCCTTAATCTTCGAATTGGATCCGGCTTATTATTTTTTGCAGACTGTTAGAGCAATTTTATAAAAGTAAGCTTGAACTTTAGATTATGTCAAATAGAATTTCCGATATAGATTTACTAATACGTAAAGGATCTACAAACGAAAGTATGTTTTGAAATCCGAAATCTGTTTATCAATTTCACGCTGCTCTGCGGCAGAGGGGGGAGAAACGCCGCGGCGCGCAATGAATTGGAAGTTGATCTGTAAGCACTATCCTTATCTTCAGGGCAGATGTTTTTATTTTATTTGGCTTATAATTCCTTACTAAATGTAGTATTTCATCTCGATGTACTCCGTCTTTCATATGATTTAAATAAAGTTCCTTGTCATTATAATTCGCTTCCGATAGTGAAGAAAGTGGCACTGAGATTATTGAAAACGAAAAAATTTCGATTGACAAATTAGTCGGTATTCTCGACACAGCAATTATAGGACTTGAACAGCGGAACTTTGTAACTAAACAAGAAATTATGTCTGTTTAATAGAATTAAAGAGAAAGTATTATCACATGAAACAAAGCAACTTAAACAACTTACATTGAAAGAAATGTTTAATAAAGTAAACAAATAAATATTAAGCTTTTTCTTTTTTGTAAATTTTGATACCCTTTAGATCATAATTATACTTTATTTCATAAATTACGGTTTCATATTTTTAATTTTGTAATTTCTGCATGCCATCTCACCAGATTTAAACTGATGATCTATAATCCGGAAAAATCGATAATCCGGAATCGCCGAAGTCCCGACGTGTCCGGATTAACGACTTTTGACTGTATCACCTACAGAAAAATTTGGAAGTTGTTTCTTCCATTTGTATCTTTGTTGTAAGGAATTTAAATACTCCTTATAATATCTCTTCCAAAAGCCTTGTTTCATTTGCTGTAATAATTCCCATCGTTTTAATAAAGTGGGTTTGGGAATATTAGAAAAATCCTGTTCTGGGATGCTAGTAATAACATCCCCAGTTAAAAAAATGTGATGGAGTCAAAGCATCTAAATTAGCTACATCATTATGATTAGTTTTACTCGTAGATAAGGGGCGTGAATTTAACGCAGCTTCAATTTGAGTTAGTAAAGTAGTTAATTCCTCAAATGTTAGCTTTGTCTCTCCTATCATTCTTTTCAAATGAAATTTTATGGACTTGATCCCTGACTCCTCCAAAATACCAAAGTGGGGAAAAGCAGGTGGAATCATTTTCCATTCCATAGTATTTTGAGCCAAATAATTTTAAATCAATTCATTGCTGTTAAGTGAAAGTAGCAGAGTGTGCAATTTGGACAATTTCCTTTTTGCCCCAACAAAGTTCGTACCATTATCCGAAAATAAGTATCGAGGTGTATCACGCCTTGATACAAATCGCCTAAGAGCAGCAATGAAAGAATGTGCAGTTAAGTCACTATCTACCTCAATATGGTAAGCTTTGGTAGCTAGATATGCAAACAAAGCTATATAACCTCTAGTGGACTTAAAGCAACGACCTTTGTAACATTTCAAAATTACAGGACCGGCATAATGAATACCTGTGCTAAAAAAATGGTCTCTCAAGTGTTACTCTTTGTTTTAGTAAGTTTCCCATTAATTGATTATTAGATGACAATTTATATCTGCGACAAACAATACATTTATGGATAAAAGACTGAATAAGTTTCTTACCATTTACAATCCAATAGTTTTGCTTTAAAATGTTAGCTAGTAAACTGGGCCCTGCATGCATAATAGTTACATGATATTGTTTAACAAGTAACAAGGCAATCCTGTGTTGACCTGGGATAATTATGGGATGCTTAGCATTGAATGATAAGTCAGAATTTTGCAGCCGACCTCCCACCCGTAAAACATCAAGAAAAGGAAAAAGTGAGCTTAAAACACTTTTAGGACTTAAAGATGAATTATTTTTGAGATCCTTTATATCTTTATGGAAGTGCACAAACTGAATCCATTTAATGATCAACTTCATAGCTTTCATTAGATGAACGTACTACTGCAGGATATTTTAACCTATTATCTTCAGAACCAAAGATCCGTTCTTTGCACCTAGAAATAAATCTTAAGCAAAACGAAATTACATTAACTATTTTAGATAAAGAAGAACAGTTCTGAAATAAATTGTCCAGAGTGTCATTAGTCAAATAAGCTATTGTACAAAAAATTGATCTTGTCCTTTGATCAGTTAAGACAATTGCATCACTATTGGTCTCATTACTGACAGAACATTGTAGAGGCCACTTTGCACTGTCGAACGCTAAGAATGATGGCCCATGCCACCATAGGGATATGTTCGGTAGAAGTTTAGAATCGATTCCTCTAGAAGGAAGATCGGCAGGATTCTGTTTCGACGAAATATAGCTCCACTGTTGATAGGGAATAGCATCTAATATTTCTGAAGTCCTGTTTGCCACAAAAGGCTTCCATTTTCGAGGATGAGCTGCTAACCAACTGAAAACAACCTTAGAGTCAGTCCAAGCGTGAAAGGAAATTTCAGTGCTGGAGAAGGGTTTACGGACAGCTTTGATTAATCTGGCAAGGAGCAATGCACCTAGAAGTTCCAGTCTAGGTATGGACACTTGTTTAATGGGAGCAACATTGGTTTTAGCAACGACCAAATTGACTTCATTTCTGTCGTGAGATGTTGGTTGAACACAATAGATGACAGCAGCGTAAGCAGATTCTGACGCGTCACAAAAACCATGCAGATAGATGTGGTTGGACGTAGTTTGAAGCCACCTCGAAATTTCAACATTTCTGAGGACCTCAAGATCTTCTTGAAGTCGCTGCAACTTCTCTTGCCATTCTTTAGGCAGTGGGGCATCCCAATCAAGTTTTAAAAACCACAACTGCTGATAAAACATTTTCAACTTGACTGTACATGGTGATAGTAAGTCAAGAGGATCAAAGATTTTAGAAGATTGAAAAATGAACCTTCTTTTAGTAATTTCAGTCCCGAAATCCATAGAAATGTTAAATAAAAATACATCATCTGTAGAGTTCCAAAACAGCCCTAAAGTTTTGGCACATTCATCTGAGAGAACTTCCAGGTCACCTTCTTTATTATTATCAATGGATACATTTTCGAGAAGCTTAGAGCAGTTTGATCTCCATTTCTTTAAATTAAATCCACGTTTCTCTAATAGCTGTAAAAGCTTAGTACATAGGTCAACGGCTTCCTCTAAACTTTTTGCTCCAGATAAACAATCATCTACATAGAAATCATTTTTAAGAACGGAAGTGTCGCGAACGACGCACGCTCCGCTCTTGGGGAACGGATTGAGCCTCCGGACCGACAAGAATCGGAAAAGAAAGTTTGTTTTTTGAGAACTGGCAACGATGAGTGTATGCTTTTAGAACAGTGACGCAGTAGAATAATGACGCATTTAGATATGAATAAGAATGATGCTAAGTAGTTAGAAGTGTTTTTTTGATCTTGTAATGATTTAGATATTGTTCCTCTTTTTGTGTGAATTGTCAAATAAAGTGATTCATACAAAATAGTGCCAATTTTAGATGAGTTTGAAACCAAATCGGAGTCTACAAAAGCGGCGGACCAGAATCGAAGAACGCGGATCATAAAGGTAAGCAACCTTTCTTCATTTGCTTATCTAGAATTTTGAATGATCTGTTTTTTACTGAATTGAAATAATAGGAAGATACATGAGGATAATCCTGTTCTTCATCCAAAGCAATTTGCCGCAAACAGCGTGTCGCTAAAAATGGTGCATATGCAGTGCCATAAGTAACTGTACATAATTTATATGTCTGCATTTTTGAATTAACAGATTCTCTCCAAACAATTCTTTGTAAATGTTGATCCTCATTATCTACTAAAATCTGGCGGTACATTTTTTCTATGTCAGCAGAAAAAGCTATTTTATGTATACGAAAGTTGAGCAATACTGAAAATATATCTCGTTGTAGTGTTGCACCTACCCCTAAAACAGAGTTCAAAGAAACTGAATTTTTAGGTTTACATGATCCGTCAAATACTACACGAAATTTAGTTGTACAGTTACTCGGTTTAACAACAGCATGATGCGGTAGATAATATACTTGCTTATTTTCTTCAGTCTGAACAACTGGAATCATATGATTTAAAGTTTCGTATTCTTGTATGAACTCCTTGTATTGCCTACCAAGTTCTTTATCTAAATCAAATTTTCTTTCCATGGATGGAAGACGAGGGAAAATAGCCAAAGTTTGGGAGGAGTCGTCTAACTCTTCAGCTTTACTCAAAATTGGCAGTCGGACAACAAATCGGCGGTTTTCGTTTACTCGATAATTTTCTTTAAAATGATTCTCACAAAACTCTTCTTCAACTGTTAATTTCTGATTTTGGAACGTTAATTCTTCCAACTCCCAAAAACGCTTATGTGCTACATCGACGTTATCCTCAATATGTAAACTAATGCGATAAAATATATAATCCGATCCCTAAAGATCCTTCACCTTCGGACTTATCCAAAATAAAAACTGCGATCAAATCTTCGCAAATCATTTCAAGCAACTTAAAACATTCGCTTTTCCCATCTGTTGCGAATTGTGCCAGATTATATGCTCTTCCCAAAATTCATAAAAGTGGTATTCCTTTCCGCCCTATTGTATCAAATTTAGGTACTGCCTCGTATCCTTTAGCTAAATATTTAGTTTCTAGATTTTCCACTCTATTAGACAATAACATTTACACCATAAAAAATTCAATAGAGTTTGTAAAAAAGGTTAAAAACATTTCTCCTAGTAATTTACTCATGGTTTCTTTTGATGTAAAATCATTATTCACCAATGTCCCAGTGGAGGGTGCATTAAGATGTCTAGAAACCAGACTTCGCGAATTTCATTTCTCTTGCATCGAAATTGATGAGCTAATTTCTCTCACTCAACTCTGTTTGAAACAAACACATTTTGTTTTCCAAAATAAATATTACAAGCAAACTGAGGGATTAGCCATGGGAAGCCCCCTCAGTCCCATCCTGGCTGATATCTACATGCATTATTATGAATCAAAATTGTTTGAAACTTTAAACTTCCCGGCATGGTTCCGCTACGTAGACGATACTTTTACCCTGTCTGAAGGTAATAAAGATGATTTAAATAAAGTTCTTTCAACAATGAATTCTATTGATCCTGCTATTCAGTTCACATTTGAACTTGAGACTTGCAATTCTCTTCCGTTTCTCGACATTCTGGTCACACGTAACACATCCAACTTCAGTACTACAGTTTACCGTAAACCTTCATCGGTTTGCCTTCCACCACACTTTAAATCATGTCATCCGACTAAACAAAAGTTAGCTTCATTTTATTTCTATGTTTTTCGTGCTCTTCAAGTTTGCTCCTCCAAACTAGCCCTTGATGAAGAACTAAATTATTTAAAAGCAATAGCTATTGACAGGGGCTTTTCACCCAACATTATTAATCAAGCAGTTAAAAAATTCTCATCTCAACACATTAAAAGCCACACTCTTATTTTAGGAGATTATAAAAATTCTGTTGTCATTCCCTTCTTTCCATCAATTAGTTATAAAGTTGCACATATTTTGCAGAAATTTAACTTTCGGGTTGTTTATTCTCCCATCAATAAAATTCCAACTTCTATACTCAAGGACCCCATTCCGGATATGAATTCCTGGGGTATTTATAGGATTTCTTGCCAGTGTGGTTTAATTTACATTGGCCAAACTAAGAGAGCCTTAAAATTTCGCGTCAAAGAACATGAGGTATATGTTAGAAAAAAGGAAACACAGAAGTCTTCTGTTGCTCAACATTGTTGGTCCGAAAATCACTCTTTCAATTTTTCTGCTGCCAAAATTATTCAAAAAACATCTTCCATTGGAGAACTGGATTTTCTAGAGGCATTTCACATTCATAAAAATCTTTCTGTTCTAGTTAACGATCCTAATTCCAATCCAAATTTGCCTTCAGCTTTTAGAGAAATTATGTGTTAGTTCTAGTTTCGCCAACAGATGGCGCCACTTGCTTATTCTTGTCCAGGCTTTCTTATCTTATCTAATCATTATTTCCTATCTTGTTCATTTGCGGTTTTGCAGCTGAAGATGATGGTTCGGTAAAACCATCGAAACTAGTCCTGTGAAAATTTTGTAGGTATAACGCTGATTTTTGTTGTTTGACTTCTGAATTAGTATTTATTCGGCGTGTTATTGTGTCTTAATTAATGCGATAAACACTAATGGGATGCGGAGTATTGCCTTCTGTTTTAATTCTGCCCGATACAACCCAACCAAAAATAGTATTTTGCGCAATTACATTTTTATAGCCAACAATCTGCCCTGGCTGAAGCAGAGAAAAGAAATAGTCAGTTCTAATTATCATGTCTATTTGCTTCGGCGTACTGAAATTCGGATCTGCAAGATTAATTGAATTCAAATAATCAAGGTCTTTGTTGTCAATCTTTACTGAAGGTAAATGCGAAGTTAATTTTTTAAGAATATATGCTTGTATTAAAACACCATTTTTTTTTTCAACTCAGATTTCGGAAACAATTTTACATTTACAAAACCACAAGTGAAAGCTGCTTCAGAATCACCAAGTCCCTTTACGCAAATACGAGCATTTTGTCTGCGTATATTTAATTGTAGAATAAATGATTCACTGATGAAAGAAGCTTCACTTCCACTGTCAAAAAGAATGATACATTCATGACCTTGACCAGCAGAATCGTAAATTATTATAGCCGCCGTTGGTAAAAACGAAGTACTCTGACCCTGAATAGAAAAACTCGAAATATTATTTTGTTCGTCTGAATTAGAAATCTGTTCATCAGATGGAGATGAATTTGACAACACTACGTTATTACTTTTGATATCTTCATGCAGTAAAGTATGGTGTTTTGCTTTGCAAATAGAACACACATTCTGCGATGAACAAAATTTTAATTGATGATTTCCGAAACAATTGAAGCATAATAAATTCTTCCGGATGATATTTTTCCTAGTCGTAATATCTGCACCTTTAAATTTATAACACATTGATAAAGTATGAGAACCATTGCAGTGCTGACATTTTAGAACGGAATGTTTATTATTATGTGAAACATTCTTCGAAACAGAGCACTGATTTTTATGCGATACTCGCTTTTCATTATTATGAGTGTTTAATTCGAGTGAAACACATCTTGAGTTTAAGAATTCCAAAAAACATTCTAAGGTAGGAAATTCTTGTTCACCATTTTTTGTGACCATAAATGGCGCGTTTCCGGATCGACCTTTTCTAACAAAAGCATCTCTAGACGAAGCCTTTTCGCCAAGAGATTTCAATCCACGGATAACTTCATCAGATGTATCAGATAGTTTTCTTAGATTAACAGAATCAGCGCTAGTAATTTTGGGTTGCTTAAAAAATGTTCTGACAAGTGACATGACAATTTGATTTTTTCTATCATAACGATTCATCAGTTTGTCCCAAGCCTCATTATATGTAGTTTCGGAAATCTTAATGTGCTTAATAATAGCAGCTGGTTCGTCTGTTAAAATTCCTATCAAATACTGGAATTTCTGAATTTTCGCTAATGACTGATTGGTATGAACTGTCGCCATGTACAGATCTTTAAAATTAAACCAATCAGTATAGTAACCATTGAAATTCGGAATGTTTAAACGAGGAAGTTGAAAGCTAGCCTCAACTGCAGTGAGATTTGAAATCAAAACATTTCAGGCCGTTGTGGATTCAATGGCGGATTGATACATTACTTTCGTTTCAAAATATTTAGCTTCGAATTCAGCAATTTCAGAAGCTTCTTCGGGTAAAGCAGCATCATATCGGTGCTACTTTGGTAGACTTTTGCACGGATTTTGGCGATTTTTTGGCGAGCGATACGACTTAGACGACTTCCTAGACAAGTTGTTTATGGTAACCGATACTTTGTTGACATTTTATTTAAAAAATAATGCTTTTTATTATGCATAAATTCCGTGTTTTAAATATTATTTATGACTTCAAAATAATAAAAAGGAATTTAATTTTGCATTTTTATTTGAAATAAAAATTTTATTGTTTATGATATTTTATGGAATTTTATGTTATGAATGATGTAATGAATGACGTCACATTATTTTAAAAGTAATTGGTTTTAATATCTATAAATTTAATCTAATGTTTTAAACATTATTTATGGGTGTTAAATATTAAAATACAATTTAATTTTGCATTTTTTTAAATATGATTTTATTATGAATGATTGTTTAAATAATTTTAATTCTATGCGTGATGTAATCAGCTCCCTGATTGGTTACTGAATATTTGTGAATTACCGCGCCATTTTAAAATTTTATTATTGATCTCTTCGAATTCCTCAGATTTCAAAGCGAATGGATGTGTCCGCTTCGAATATGATTGTTGTTATTGGTAATTACCAAGAATTATTGGTATCGGAATAAAAAAATTGCCGTTTGAGACCTTATTTTGGACAACCTTGCTTTACTAATCAAAGATTTATTTATAAATTGTTAATAGCGTCAGAGGGAATTTATTTTAAATTTTTGGAGAAAACCTGGCTAATTGCTTCTTCAATGAAGTGTGAGAGATGTGGATCACACAGATGAAGATCGTTAGCGGACCGGTTTTTTTTTTTTGTGGTACTTATCAATATACGACAGGTTAAAAAATGTGAGTACATAATTTTATTTTACTTCATAATTGTATACTTCAATTTTTATTAAAAAATTAATTCAATGTTTTAATAAATTCTTGAGATATTTATTACCGCATATGGTTTAATGTTAAATAATTAAATCCTATAAAACATATTTTAAAGTATTTAAGTAATATTTTAATTCTTTTAAATGTTGGTATGATGTTCTTAATTCGATATTCAATTTAAGTAATACTTTAATCCAATTAAATGTTGCGCAATGTTTTTATAGCGCTGTTTTTATTCTATTATATGAAAGTAATAATTTAACCTTACTTTAGCATTTTATAGTCTTAGTAAATGTATTTATTTACATTTGCCAGCCATCTTAAGAAACAACGTTTTCAACAAAAAATTCATCCATTATTTTTAACGATATTTATTTTTTTTAAACGATATTTATTTTCGAATACTTTACTATATGCGTAAAATACGTAAAAACAGCATTATTCAAGATGGTTGACGACTGTAAAAACCGCGCCAACAACTGCGCCAATGTAAATCGCCAAAAATCCTTGCAGCTGTCTACCAAAGTAGTACCATCATATTGAACAAAGTCCTTAAATATTTGTTCAATTCTTTCTAATCGCGCTTTTAATTTCGTTAAACTTGGCTGATTACTGAAACTATTGTAAAGCCGCGTTAGGGTAGATTTCGTTTCTTCCTCTTAATCTTTTAAGATCAGCATCATTTAATTCTGTCATTATTACCATGAATAATGATTAATAAGCACAAATAACTTCAACAAGATACTTAAGCAGCAAAAATATATTTTCGCTTATCTTTCTAACGTCACGCAGACGATTCGCAGTACCAATACTTAAAAGTTCGTTACACACAGTTCTAAAGCATATAATAATAACACATTAAATAGCATTAAATGCCTCACCTGGGGAACCAAATAGTTGGCCTTGAACTAAAAAGCATCAGCTTTGTATAAAAATTTTATTGATATTCTAAAATGTGAAATATTTAAGAGAAAAAATTGCCTGCAGCGAAGTGCGGCTAAGAACGCTATTCTACTGAAACATGAACATGAACAACTGTTGCCATTCACACAAACTCATTAGTAAAATAAAGCATGTTTCCAGTAACAAGATTATTGTAAATCACAACATAAAATTAGACAGTGAGAAAATAAAATATACACGGAAAAAAAAAGAAATGCAAATATTAAATATACATTCAACATTTACATTTCACTTCCGTTTTCAAGAACGTTAGTAGTTCATTAACATCGAAATTTTGTTTATCACTTCTTTTCTTAGTGAATTCTAGAGCTAAATTCTCGGGTATTAACTTTAACAAAATAGGGGATAATAAATGTCCATAAGAACCACTAGTAACATTTAAAGAATTTAAATTTCTTATTTGTATTTCTATATCGTCATAAAGCTTTCTCAAAGCAGCCGTACTTACGGAATATTTTAAAGGTTCTAAACTCAACAATTTATTCATATGCGCATTAATAAGCAGGTCATCTCTGCCGAAACGGTTTTTTAGTATATCAACAGCCACCGTATAGTCTTCACTAGTAAATGATAATCCAGTAATAGAATTTAAAGCTAAACCTCCCAAAAGCGATTTTAAATAACAAAACTTGTCAACCGAACGGAGACTTTCGTAATGGTGAATGGAATTACTAAACTGATTCCAGAATTCAAGCCAAGAACAAGGATCACCGTAATATTTTGTAATCGTTAATTTTGGCAATTTTAAAGTATTCGCTTCAGAAGTTTTCAACTTCGCAAATACATATTCCTCACTAGAATTTCTAGATTCAACTTTGCATGCGTTTTTTCTTAAATTTTCTTGAATTTTACATTTAAAACTTATAATTCTTTCCTGATATTCCTGCGCGGAAATTACCGTAATTTCCGGAAGAAAGGCCGCATCAGCGTAAACGCCGCACTCGAGAAAAATGGCGGGAAAAAATTAAAATTACACAGAAACGCCGCAATAGATTAAATTGCGCATGAAATCGTCGTGGGCCGTATAGATGCAAAAACTCAACCTAAGTCCTGATATATGACATACCAGTTAAGAAAAATGCATGAAATGAAACCATAACTCAAAAATAAATTAAAGGTAAGAAATGTATAGCTTCTGTGCCGTTTAGAGACATTTTTAAAAATTTTCTGCTCCCTGCTTACTTAAAAACTATTCAACAAGTACTTGTACCCAAACTGATGGGATCTGTATTTGGCAGAATGCCAAGAAAAATCCATTCATGCTGAAGGGGAAATACGTCAGAGTTCGTTATTGCGAGGCAGGTGGAGTCATGTCCGCCTTTGAAAAAAATTGCAGAAAAGGCAGGGGTGGGGAGAGGATGGGTCCTGGAAAATTCATCGAATGACAGAGGAGAGAGACTATTCAAACTGATGAGAATGTTGATTTGAAAGGGGGAAGAATGTTATTGTTCTGAGATCTCGTTTAGGGTGAATAAGGCATGTAGGTCCGTTCAAGGGAAAGAATGTAAACAAAATAACGTTCGCAAAAAGCAACTGAGTGGTCTTTTGTGTGGGAACAGCACCAGTCTATGCACAATGACAAGGCCATCCAAACTATGTACAATGACCATCATAGGAAATATTTTATTTTTAGTGCACCTAAACACCGCATGGGTAGAAACGCCGCACCCGCTGAAAATTTAAGTTTTAAACACGTAAACGCCACGGCGTTTCTTCCGGAAATTACGGTACTTCTAACTCCTGTTCCGTAACTATAAGTTTTTCAAACTCAGACTCATATCGCTTTAACAACTGCGATTTTTCAAGTAATATTTCGAGTAATTCTTTTAATTTCTCATCTGCGGTTTCACACTCTTCTAACAATGCAGACTCTATTTTACTCAGCAACTTAGTAGTTAAACTACGATTCACCGTACGCAACTTCTTTGCCTTATTCATAACCTCCATTTTGCCATTAAATTCTATCAACTATTCTTCTGTCATTCTTCATCTCTGTTAATCACGTCCGGGTTAAGTGCACATCAGCGTAGCCACTGAGGGAGGGGTTTCGAAAATGGACTAATGAGCTTCTATCCATGGACCTTATAAGAAATACACTAACCCAGTGGGCGGGACGTGCGTCACACACATGTCGGGAAGAGAGAGTAGGGACGATTTAGTTTATCGTAACATTGAAACATATGGCGTTTGTATCACATAACTCTTTTTAATTATTAAATGTGATACCTTGTATAAATGATGAGATAATAAAAATCACAGTTTTTGCTAATAAGATTTTATATATCTTATCAAACCACTTTTTAGTGCATTTTGAGTATTTTTTCTTACTGCATTTTGAGCATAAGCGTAATTCTTGTCTAAACATCATTACTTTGATAAAACGGTAAAAACTCTAAACAAAAAAATTATGAATTTACTTTTGCCTACAAATAAAGTAAAATTAAGTAAGATTGATAGTACATGATGCTATGAAACTAATAAGGTAAAATTAAACAAGATTTGGTAATTTTTTTTAATTTTATGAACATTTTCAGGCAGTAGTAGCAAATATTTATCATTTCAAATGTTTATAGAAACCAAGGATTGTTTTATTTATTTTTTCTGTTTTCAAAATTATTATGGTATTAAAAGATGATCATTTATGGCAATATTAATAACTCATAAAATTCGGAGCATAAACTTTTCTGAGTGTAATGAAAAATTTAAAAAAAAAAATTCGCAGTAAATAAAAAAATCTTATGCGGAACTAGAAATAAATTAAAAAAAAATATAAATATACAAGGTATTATATGTCCAATCTTAAATGTCTATTAATGCGCCTAAAGTAACTTTGTAATTTTATATACCTGTAAATACTTTAAGCAGAATGACTATACATCCATAAATACATATGTATAAAGTAAACAATTTAGGATATTTGTTGCATTGAAAAATTCGCTTACTTCACTTTTTATTTCAAATATTTGTGAAAACAAGATTATATATCTATTTATCTATTAATGTAAATACACACACCTATATATATATATTTAGAGAGAGAGAGGAAGAGAAACAGATAGTGTGGTTTATTGATGCTTAAATAAAATTAATTTAGTAAATCTGCTTCGAATATTTTCTCTCTGTTTAGATTCATTGTAACATGCAACTGCATGATGCATTCTGATTTTTAAATATTGAAATATCACTGCTTTAATTAATTTAATCAGGTGGATTTTATCTGGCTCATCATCACAAATATGGTCTTGAAGAGAAGGAAATATATGTGTTCCTACGCTTTTTAAGACTTTTAGAGTCATGAAATTTATATTTTTTTTATTCAATTTAAACTCCTTTTCAGTCTGCCTAAAAATTATTTCTACATTTTTGCAGATCATTCGGACGTCACTGGAAGGAGAAGTCAAACCTTTACATCCAGATTTATAATATTTGAAACCTAGCAAACCATCATATGGGTTCTGTTGAAACTAAAGCTGAGAAACAAACATTACATTTTACTTTATAAGCTAAGCTTTTAACAACAAAACCAGCTATATAAGATGTATACTTTTCGTTCTTAAATATTCTTATTTTTGATTAGTTATAATGCCAGGAATTAAAATTTACCTATAATTTAAAAAAGCAGCAAAAAATTATAAATTTTAAAGAAAAACTTTCAAAAATTCATTTTTAGGCATTTTAGTATTTAGCTATAGTTTTAGTAATTGTAAGAGAAAATTACTTGGTTGAATTTTTCTGTTAGTTCAGATTTAAAATATTATTCTCTAAAAGAAGAAGTTACAAATTCGCTTACATCATAGGAAAAGCTAAAAATATATATACAAGCCTGAAAGCATGCAACCGCTTTATAATTATTTAGAACGTTAATTATGCTTGAAAAACATGCTAAGTATTTAAAAAGCAATCTCAGTGTCAAAAATAAAAATATTTAAAAATTCTTACTTGTTAAATGAGGCACTACTACCAGCTTTTTCGTGACAATTGTACGCGCTGCAATAGCCAACCATTGCTAATTTCTGTCGTCCCTACTCCTCCGGATGTGATCAAGGTGACAGCCGGGAACGCGCCAGACAAGGGAGAAAACGCAATTGGGTTAGTCTATTTCTTATAAGGACCATGCTTCTATCGCTCTTTTGACACTCAATCTTCGTGCATGTCAGCATGTTACGTTTTAATTTGCATTTGTTTCGCAGTTATAAATGTATTGCGTAATAATAGAAAATCTCGTAGTGCTTTCGTTTTATGAGTTTAATTAATCGCTGACATTTCACTTTCGCGATTTTTATCACTCATTGATATTTGGATTGATGTTCACGGCATATTATCGCTGTTTACATCGAATCAATTACTCAGGCTACAATTAGCCTCGAATATTGTGCATTTACTAACAAATGCGAACTAAGAGAATTCATGTGTATAGTTGTTTTTTATTTTATTTTATTTTTATTTTTGAGCTGAGAAGGACTGGAAGTGTTACAATGAATCTAATGTTTTCTTATTTCAGTGCTTGCATACTTTTGAAAGTGTAAGATTCAGAATACATATTGTGTATGATCTGATTATATCCATTGCTAACATTAAAAGTTATATGTGAATAAATTGAATATATTCGTTGTGAATAGATAAATTCATTCTGTTTATGAGTATTTCTTGTGTAGACAGTATATTTAAGAGTGAGCAGTTATTAAACGTGAAATTTAACACACTAAGTGCAAATTAGTGAATTACGAATGCAAATTAGTGAAGTGAATGAATGAATAAAACTTTGAATAAAATGAATAAAATTATGCATTGGCTATTATTGTAAAACATCTTTTTCATATAGACTGCAATAGAAACTGCTGACTTCTATTTACATATAGTATAACTGGTATAAATATTTTTCTCATATGCATAGTTTTATGTAAAGATAGCTCAGATGGGTATCACATATTTCTTTCGTCTTATTTGTCACTTATTAAGTAATATTTCGCATGAATATTTTTGCGGAATATCCAACATGTGTTTGTATTTATTTCAAATTCTTTCAACCAGGTAGTGAAATCTTCCCAATTGCTTAGATTTGATCAAACTTTGCAATGAAAATTTTCAGAAAAATAGACGATGTACAGAAATTTGTACAGAAAATTGCGTGGCAAAATATTTTCAAACATCTTGCTTAAATCTTAAAGCGTGCGAAAAGTCATGTGACATGACAGAAATATTACTGGATGCTCATTGGTCCATCCTAGAAGCCACTCCCTCGGTGGCTACACAGATATGCACTTGTGAAATATACGTCCGGGTTCGCCAGAAAAAATGTACGCATCCAAATGATCAGAAGGTTGTTGATGCGTGTTCCTTGATCTATTACACCAAGATATTTTACTGTACATTTAATTACAATTTATTTACAAGCCGTATGCCACCTGGCATGTTTGCAAACGTTATGCCTCCTGGCATGTACATGATACACATATTCTGCCACCTGGCATGTAAATTGATACATCATGCTAGTTTTCTGCCACCTGGCAGATGCGATGCAGTTATATCAATTAGCGTAAATACGCCCGACATTTTGGCGTGTCCGATTCCTTTACGTTCTATAACGCAACTAACTCTTTGCGCGGTGCGCTCTCTGGGCACACATCACTGCAATCACCGAGGAGACCAAAATAAGTAGTAATAGTAGTAATTTAGTTCTCGAATTCACCAAAGAATATTGTGAACCCCAAAACTCACAATATTTCAGCTGTTAAATAACAAAACATTTACTAGTAGTTAGACATGGGTTCGATTCCAAGCAAACAGCTTGGCTGCATGAAAGTTTCGTGGTTTTCTACACGTGTAATGTGGATGCGAGGCAGTTTCCTTAGAATGTGCTCTAAAAAGGCATTCTTCCTGTTAGATAGATAGCCCTCATGTACTTTTCCATAATGAAATAGATCAAAACCAAATAGTTTAATGCAGCAAAAATTAAAAGAAAAGGGGGGAAGTTTAATAAAGGCAAATGAATTCCTTTATTTTGATTAAAACAGAAAAGAATTGTGTATATTTAGATAAATAAAAAGAAGTTCATTATTTAAAATATACCTGTATGATCTTTGGATCTTTGTAATAAATGCAATAAATGAAATTTTTCCCATCTGCAAAACAATTAATACATATTCGGTCCCTAAAAAACGCCCGGTTATCTGCATTTTTAGTTTTCTCGATTACCTGTGGCTATATTTAGTCTAGATATTTACAGCCTCGTCGTGTGTCAGTTAAATTATTAACTAAAAGCCATACTCAGAAAACTGTTCTCTTCTAACATAAATTTCATTCTTAATGAAAGTTCATAGAGGGCTTTCTTTGTCTTTTTAATTTGTTCGTCATCCAGAAAAATTCGGTGTTTCGGATCTACATATAATGAACCCAGCAAGATCTCATTGTCTAGCAAACTAGTTTCTCTTTTCGTCATTGAAGAAATAATTCCTTCTGAAATAAACCCTCCATTACAGAAAGAACAAAGACCCCATTCTTCCATTCTCGCCTCCTGTTAATTCTTCAGACTGCAGCTTTTTTGTGGCTATATACGGTGTAGAAAGAAGAGTTTCCAATTCTGTAAGATCATTCCACAGTCTTTCTGTTAGTGAAACATTAGGGTTATCTACATCTTCTAAAAAGTTCTTAATTCTAACATCCTCTTTATCATCAAATATGTACTTCCTTATCGCATTGCTTGATCAATAATTGCTCTTTTTCCTGCTCGCTTCCTAAGAATGGCATCAATTTTGGGATTCTTGCTGCTGTTGCTGCTTACCTAAATTTACCAGTGAGATTTGTAACTAAATGAATCAGTTTAATCACTAATGGCACATATCACATCCATCCTCCTCCCTTATATTTATTTATTAATATGTCAATAAAATAGAAAATAACTATTTATTAATGTATGTAGTCCATAAATAAAAATAATAACTCAGCTTGTCATTAATTTTTTCAATTAATTTTAATTTCATTTCAAATTCAAACTGTTCAACAAAAACTGAAGTCAGAGTCGACCTGTTTATAGCGAATCCAGCTCCGACTCCTTTTACCCCCTCCATGCCCCCTCCATGGCTTTGACTGCCCCCTCCAAGTCTGTCCTCTCCATGGCTCCGACTCCGACTCCACAGCCCTGAAGATATAAGTGTAATACTTTCTCGTTAACGAAAGCGATGCAGTTAAGACAATATTAGCATATAATATTTCTAATTTAGATACATATTTATAAGAAAGCAAATAAAGCATATAATGTAGCATTAAAGTTGAAAAAAGCAAATATATTATGCATAAAAATATGCATTTGAAGATTGTAGAAACTGGTTCTATTCTGGGACGTAATTGCAAAGAATCAACCTTTCATTGATTGTAAATATGAAAAGACTGTGTATGATATTATATCTCTTCACTTAGTTGCGAAAAGCATATAGGTATTATTAGAATTTTTGGATCAAGGAGCGAGAAGAATCCTGCAATTGCCAGGATTCAAACCATGCAACTTCTAGTTGTTATTTGGACGTGTTAAGCAGTTACACAATAAGAGCACGCGCTGAGGAATGTGATAAATTCTTACAAACACAGGGTAGAAATGAAAAGTATTGCAAAAGTACATATATTAAATTCAATGATTAAAAAAAAACGGAGAAGAAGATGGTGTAAAATCGTTTTAATTACAGTAAAATTCCACATCAGTGAAATTTCTTTAACTGAAATTTTCTTTGAATTGAAATGAGAGAGAAACATTGTTACTGAAATAGGAAAGAAGTTCCTTTTTCTTTAAATAAATACTTTTCCTAAGGGGCTCGTTGTATAGGTAGTGTAATACAAAGAGAAATATCAGAAAAACTGGTACATATGAATCTACGAAACACACATAATAATACTACTTGTGCACATGTTTCATTGGTTAAGTATACCAGTGTATAGAGAAAGTGATGTGTAGCTTTGTACAAACTTCTAGAACTGTTTCTATTCTGAAATTGGCAGGTTTTTAATATATAAATTTTTTCAAGGAGGTTTTCAAGGAGAATCAGAAAATGGATTATAGCGCTTTGGAGAAGTACCATTTCTAAAGAGTACCATGACAGCAGGAGTTCTATCGAAACTTTACATTTATGACTATAGTGTGGCCATAAAATAATCGTGGACAAACAGAACAGCTTATTCTGAAACAGAATATCCATGATCATCGCAGACATACAGCATGCAGCTAGCCTAATCAGGGCAGCTTGGGTATTGATCATTTGAGGACGGAAAACAAAAAGTGTGGCCTGACTATTCTATGAACATGAATGGCCTGGTCTGACTATTCGTGTTCTCATTTGTTTCTGGTAGATGAAATTGTCTGTATTTGGAAACTACTCTCATGTCCAAATTTATCTTTACGTACACAAAAAAGTGGTATTCGATGAAATATCAAATCGATGTGATCAAGTTTTGTAGACAATGTATGAATGACAAGCCTAGACAAAGGCTCTGTTATTTCTGAAATATATGCTGTGTGATGGTAGGCGGCACTTCAAAACGCGACGTTTATTCTTAAGTTTACATCGATGTCGAATTTGTCAGCGGTTACAGCTTGAAGGGTAAAGCAGGGCGACGTCCAGATGATTTTGACTTCTAGCTATTGAGCTAAATCTTCCCATATGATGTTAACATTAGCTCCAGTATCAATGGTCATGTTGGCAAGGAAATGTATTGATAAATTCCAGGATAAAACGTCCATTACTGACTCCACTCCTTCCAGAAATCTGAAGTGTGTTAAAACGGGGCTTCTGAATATCTGACAACCTGAATTCCGGATGGCCACTAATTTGTTTCTTGCGTTCTTGCTGGGAAGGTGTCTTATTTTTCTTGCATTGGGGTGTTCTGCAGTTTCTTCGTACGTGACCTTCAAGTGCGTGGCGTAATTCCAAAATTCTAGTGTCGGTTTGTTGCAACTTCTGTTCCGCGTCAAGATATTGACTTGCTTGGTTAAATCGTCTAGATGAGTAGTGAGTTGATCTATTGGTTCCTGGACTTAAGTAGCTTTAAGACTTAAGCAGCTTACCGAACATAAGCAACTCAAAGTCTGTCAGGCTGTTGGAATTCTATCAGAATTCAATTCTAACCTCATTAATAAAATTACGAATTTCATTTGCTTCAAAATCAATAATCAGAAGTTAATGTGTCTCGCACTTTTAGCTTGTCGGCAGCAAGTTAATGTTCTGTCTGTCCTGAATATAACTGTTAACTCTGTTCCTTAATTATATCATATTTTTCTTATTTGCTGTGGTAATTAGCATCGTGAGATGAGGTTCGAGTTGACTCAAGAAAATAAAAAGGATAGTGGCAAAAATGAAGTTAAACTGGCTACCTAAATTGCAAATCGTCTTTGTCATCTAGTCCCGAAATCTTCCTCTGATGAACTATGATGACTCAGTTTTAATGCATCATTGTCACTTGCATCAGTTCTAAATCTTTCAGACTCTTCCTCACCATAACAGTTTTGGAAAGTTAAAATGCATTAAACAAATAGCATTTTTGTTTGTAAAGATTGTGTATCTATCATAAAATTCGAATTTCTGATTAAAATATTATTTAGTAAGACCTGACACTGTTCTTCTCGGAAGTCTTTGAATGCTCAGAATAATTGCTCTTCAATGTTAACGGTAATTGCGTATTCATTTTCAGGCCATTTGGGTTTATTCAATAATTTTGAAGGAAAGCTATATTTTCATCAAGTAAGAGAAACCTGAGTCCCCAAAACCGATGTGATGGAGTAGAAGAGTTTCAATAAAATCACATTTTCGAAATTGGAAACTACAATAATAAAAATTTTATATTTCGTCAACTCTGTACTATATTTAAATTAGTTTCACTTAATTCCCACTGCATTTAGAAACCAATTTAGACATTAAAATATTGTTTCATAGCTATCGGAATGTTACAAAATACCATAATACCCCTGAAAGTAACATTTAACCCACTAAAAAAGAAAAGGATTAGCAAATGGTTGAAATTTTGGAAAATAATTCCTGGAAAAAAAGAAGACAAAAATAAGGAAAATAGAATGCTAATCAAATCGTTCAACGGAAAATGTTCGTAAAATCCTCTTCTGTAAAACTGTAAACCAGTTAACGACAAAAGAGCAATGAGCAATACATTGAAAAGAATTTTAAAAATATTCGGAGATTATTAAAAAATTCCTTTTTTTTAAAAAATTTCTTAATAACTTAACAGCCAGAGAAAAATGTTTTAGCAGGGGAAATTTTAACAACCAACCTTCATCATTTTTTCTAGATTCGACAACCCTCTTGAAGAAGGGATGAAACAGAGGGAGGGAAATAGTTCAACAAATTACTGCGAATAACAGATATCATTAAATTATAATGCATGATAAATTTTTTACCTCATCATTTTATTGCCTTTTATAGCAGCTTGGAATATTTATGTCTTCCTTTTCATCATTTAGCTTCGCAATAACTTAAAACATTGCAAATGAAATCCACGTGAAAATTATTCTAAAAACAGAGCTAAACATCTATTTTGAAGTAGATAGTTTTTCTGAAGACAAAAGGAACCGACAAAGAACATTTAGAAAACAACTCAGTTTTTTTTTAATGTTGCCACATATTTCGTAAGCTGAGGTAAAAAATCGTTCCTTAACTACGCTATGCAATGGTCTTGTGCAATAATATTCACTCACCTTCACGCTATGGATTATTAGAACTGGTAATTTCTCAATATTCGTTTTCTTACATTTCACTGCAGTTCTTTTGTTCAGCTTAAGCTAAATTATATGTCACAATTATAAGTAAATAAAAATGTCTTGCATTTGCCAAGGTTAGGATCTTCACCTGATACTGTTGCACGATACGGGATAGTCTATTTTCTGAGAAATCTGCTTTATTACTATGTATGTGAAAGTGAGAGGAGTCTAGGAGTGAGAAATCGTTGAAAAATAGCTCTGCCCTGGCTCGAAATAGAACATCCCGAGATTTTCGAATTATAGGATAGATATTGTAAGAATTGAAGCACGAAAAGCATGTGGAGAAAATGCTTTTAAATCCTGAACTTGCCGCACGCTTGAATAGCGTTCGTCTTCTATTCTAAAACGAATATTTTTTTTTCTCATATAAATATCATGAACACAGAGCATATCTTATAACCGTTAGTCATTTGAAGACGCAGATTTTCCTTGGATTAATAATTCGATTCGAATAACCCGATTCGTTTCGAATAACAGAAACTAATTACCAGAAGTTAATAAATGATGTAAAGAAAAGAAAAATAGTGGCTACTAAGATGTAATCATGGAACTGTCGGTTGCTGAATCGCTATAATATGAATGTTGTCGAAAACAAAAGTAAACTCATTTATCCTGTTAAAGAAGGCGTCAGTACTATACAAGACTATCCCTACATGAACATTATTTTCCTCATATAGTACTCAGAATTTTATATTTGACGTTCTGAAATAATGACCAATACTCTACCATAATATATTAGTAAGGTTATAGATTTTTCTCTACCACAATTTACCACTGAACACTAAAAGTAATTTAGTTATTGAAATTTCTCATTTTAAATATTTTTCAAATCTTACCAAATTCATAATAAAACCACCTTAAAGTAATTACATGCCTTTTTGATAGTTACTCGTAAATATTGTTGATTGTAAAATAAGATATAAAAGAACTTTTAAAGCGTTAAGTTGTACAACTAATTTAGAAAACCACATAGCAACAAACAATAATTGAAAATACACTGTCGGTTGGCGATGCGCATAAAGATCAGTCTATGGGGCTTAGGAAGGTGGTTGACAATTTCTTTACACAATAGCCGCAAGATATGGTCGAATACGTCATCGTTGCAAAAGCAAAGTCTGATGACAGCCTCCACTAAGTTAGCTTCCCCTTTTTTTCCTTCAATTGTGCACAGTAATTTGTTGATGAGCAATTTTTGCAAAATCTGCCTCTCCCTATTACGGCTGATTAGGAAGTCCAGGTTTTTTTACTAATGTCCGAAACTTTATAACTTTAGTCACGAAACTACAGAAGAGGGAAGAATAAGGAAACTTGGAAAGAGTACAGCAAGCCGTAGATCGATGATTATGTGCTCCCAAGGAAGGTAACTACGAGCAACAAACAACGGGACATGACGATTAAGCGCTTATTAATTTTTACCTGAAATCCGGCGACGATGCATTTTGAATAATTTTGCAACAAAAGCCAGTGACGAAAAAAAATAAATTCTCGGAAGAGCAATTTATCTGGGAAAACTCGGGCCCTAACCTAATTCCTCCGTCATAAACGCCGACCATTATCACGAAGAGAATTCTCAATACAATTTTTCCGGTCTCCGCAGCTCGCAACCCAAGGTGAGACTAATTTACCTCCCTTTTTCTTTTTTACATTTCTTTATGGTGAAAAAATTTCCGGCATCTCGTGCTACAACTTTTAAAACCTCGGTATGTGTAAACTCCAGAACGCCTCTACATTAGGTGTTCTGGAGTTCTGGAGTTTAGAGTTTTTAGGTTTTAGTTAGGCTCAATTTAACTATAAATTAATAGTTAGCCAATCAAACACTTATCTTCAACTCTCTCTAATCAACGAAAAAAGGGTAAGAGTTTACCTCCAAATTTCCAAGAAAAGGTTGAACCTCGTTTTAAAAGTGACATACCCCATTCTCGCACTAAATTTCAAGGAATGTTTTTAAGCATAATTTTGTCAAAGATGCGACACCAGTAGTGATAAACAAAACAGAGAGTTTTCAGTTCAGAAGAAAGCCAAAATTTTGTCGCCTCCAGCGAGCGAAACACGTGTGCAATTTGTAAGTAAAAGAGGGGGGGGAGCGCACATGTCCACCGATTTAATGACTCCAAGTGGGTAGCCCCGGGGGAACAAACATCATCTGCTTTTCATCAGTTCTTTTCGCAAGCTTAAGAGCTTTACCGCATTCAAATGAAAATGAGTTTAAATAAGAATATATTAAGAATTAATTCATAAACATCAACATATTTATAGATTCATTAAGCACTGTAAATTAATGTAAAACACATCAGAAATGCTTTTTCAATATCTGACGATAACTCTATTCGATGAATTCGAAACCTATCAAATTTATTCTGAGTTATTTATGGTAAGTTCGAGCCCTTATACAAAAAGTTGATCAAAGAGCATTTACCACTTTCTCGGGCCGACGCGTCTGGTATGAAATTTATAGTGGTATTGTCCTTCTTAATTACTTACCATTAAGGCGGAAAATGTCCTGTGTCAATACTATCAGTTACCTTTCAATTATATTCAACTTTTTTCCCTTCCCGGAAAATCGCAGCATATTCTTCTAAACATGCTTTATCTTTGCTAACTGACACATCCTTTTATGCAGCGTCCAAGCTAAATCTTTATTCGATGGAAAATCTGTCATATTAGATCGTCCGAAAGAATTTTCGAATTATTTTTAAACTCTTCTAAAACTAAAACTCTAGTCCCCTGATGTGTCCCCTGATGTCTCTCTATGGATTATTGTGCATTTGGACTTTTAAAAGAAGCTCTTCATAAGCGGCATCCCAAAACACAAGATGGACTCTGCAAGATTGTGAAGGATGAGTGGAATAAATTCAAACTTGATGTTTCAAGAAAAGGACTTTTATCTTGGAAATCAAGATGTAATATGATAGTTGACAAATGGGTTACCAAATTGAACATATTAGAAAAAAAATTCTAAGGTTTGTTTATATATAAATACTTGCAAAATCGTTACAAGACTGTGTGAACACCCTTTGTATATCGCTGAATATGTTTGATGTTTTGATGACTCAGTATATTTACTACGGAAAAAGAAACATCATTAGAACTAACCATTGTTTGTAAGCAAGCGAGATAAAAATAAAATATGAATCACAAACATTTCGAAATGAAATATAGTAATTTCCATGGAGAATATCATGGACCTTATAAGAAATAGACTAACCCAAACGGGTTTTCTCCCTCGTCTGAGGCGTTGCCGGCTGTCACCTTGATCACATCCCGAGGAGTAGGGACGACTTGCAAAAATTTAACATTGGTTGCTTATTGCGGCGTGTATAATTGTCAAGAAAAAGCTGCTTGTAGCGCCTCATTTCACAAATTAGAATTTCTACATATTTTTATTTTTGAAATTGAGATTGATTTTTAAAAATTTAGCATATTTATCAAGCATAATTAACGTTCCAAATAATTATAAAGCTATTGCATGCTTTCAAGACTGGATATTTTTTTAGCTTTTCCTATGCTGTAAGGAAATTTGTGACTACTTCTTTTAGAAAATAATATTTTAAATCTGAACTAATAAAAATTTCAAACAAGCAATATTCTCTTGCAATTTTTATGCTTTTTATTGGTGTAAATAAATAAAAAAAATGCTAAAATATTTAAAAACGAATTTTTGAAAGTTTTGTTTAAAATTTTAAATTGTGCTGCTTTTTTAAAATTATAGATGAGTGTAAATTTGCCATTTTGCCACATGTAAGAATGAACACAGGCACCAACTTTTCATTTTCTTCACGGGAGTTGGAGGGGAGGGCAAGATTTGCATGGACGAAAACGCAAAAGTCTATAGAGCAGTGCTTCTCAACCTTTTTTGTCCGCTGACCGGTAAAACTTACGAAAAAATTTCGCGGACCAGTGTGTTTTTCCCTCCCCCCCGAAAAAAAACTTTACAAAGCATTCAAGAATTACTACATAAGTTAATTGTAATATTCTTGTTACCATTTGCCTACAATTTTTATAAAGGAATTTTATTTCAATTATATTTCATAATACATCATAGTGATAAACACGTTTGACTCCTTAAAAATGTTTATATATTTAATTCTAATATTAAAATTGTATTTAACCGTAATAATTAATTTTGCTTGTATTTTATAGAGATTATTTTTTTTAAATTTATTTTTTAGTTCTGCATAAGATTTTTTTTTAAATTTACTGTTAATTTAATTTATTAGCCTAAAGGGGCGGTAGCCTAGAAAGGCTGTTAGTTTCGAAGCGGCATTTTGCGCTGTTTTACTATAAATGTCCGTGTCTCCTTGCAAATTATTGTTACCAAATATTATCGCCCTGTATTATATTTAAAGAAATTAAATAATGAAGAATGTGCATGAATACATGTATGTTTCTCGCACTGCGACAAAAAAGACGGTATCTAGAGCCATCCAATTTTGAATAATGTAATCCTCCACCCGAACTTTGGCACCTGGATGGTCGAATTTCGAATTTGTTTTAATCTATTTCATATTTTGTAAAACTTTAACGAATTTTTGATTAACAAACTCAACGAGTTCAGAGCGAGCACTGTACGGAAAATAACAGTTTTATCTCCAGTGCGGAAATTCTAAAGATATGCTGGTTTCAAATGTATGTGGTTTACGGGCGAAGAACATGATATACAATAAGTATAGCTAACACACAAAACTTTAAAAAAAAAGTTCCCTTTGGGCGTAATATAAAATCTGAGTTCTAGATTTTATTTTATTTTTTCCTTCATTAAAGTTCTTCATAAAATTCCTTTATTATTATTTTTTCTCACATTTTATGCTCCGAATTTTATGAATTATTAAAATAACTAATCCACTTTAAATTAATAATTTAATGATCATATAATCAAATAAATATGATCGTTTTGTAATGTTATTATAGTTTGGAAAATCACTGCCTGAAAATTTTCATTAAATTAAAAAATGTTTTTATCAGATCTTGTTTAATTTTACCTTATTTATTTTAAAGCATCGCGTACTATCAATCTTATTTAATTTTACTTTATTTTTACGCAAAATTAAGTTTATAAATTTTGTGCTTAGAGTTTTTACCGTTTTACCAGAATAAAGATGTTTGTACAAGAGTTACGTGTAAAAAAAATGGGCGAAATGCAGGAAAAAGTGCTTTAATGAGATATATTAAACCTATTTGGAAAAAACTGTGACTTTTTAATCTCATCACTATACAACGTGCTTTTATATCACATTTAATATTAAATGTGCTTTTATATCACATTTAATAATTAAAAACAGTTATGTGATACAAACGCCATAGGTTTCAGTGTTAAAGTAAACCAGATAGTCCCTACTCTTTCTTGCCCACATGTCGGTGACGGGCGCCCCGCCCACTGGGTTAGTCTATCTCTTATAAGGTCCATGGAGAATATATTGTGACGTCACAAGCTTATTCTCACCCATTTATGGGCGTCACACAGCTCCGCCTTCTCAACTTTGTTGATGCAGCCTATTCCGCGCTTTTCCCAAATTATTTATTAAGAGTGAAATAGCTAAAGGTTGTATATTGTATTGTTTTTAAAATTACATCCTTTTAACCTTAATAATTTTCATTAATCATCCCTTAATATTTTTTCTTTTAAAATCGTGTATAATAGTCGTAAATTTATTTCTATTATCCACGATTTCTCGTGAAATCAAGATGTCCGCCATTTTTTAAACACGAAGTTTCGTCGAAAATCTGGATGGTAACCGTTTTTCAAAACACCATATTTCACCCGTTTTGGCGCCAAAACAAATTCGCTAAACTTTGAAGGTGGGCTATACTGAAGCTGTTCCCCTGCCTTGGAACTGCACTGAAATGGATGGAGCGCCAGCCTGAGTGCGACCACATGCAGCTTCTCATTATCAAACGGAAGAACTGGCTGTCTGAAAGCGGATAAAGGCACTCAAACAGCTTACTTTGACCGAGGTGTTCAGCAAGCAATGACTTTCAGTACTTATAAGTACTGTATAGTACGCTACTTGGCATTTACGTAAAAGTGTTGTCTTTTCATTTTTATTAATTAAAAACCTCCTTTTCTTTAAAAGTAGCTTTTTTCTCCCATTTTTAACAGACAGTAATGCAGAACCCTTTCTTTGGAAAAAATCCAATTATCCGAATTTTTGATTATTCGAATGGGATTCGTCTCAGTTGATTCGGATAACTACTGTACGTACTTTATTTCGGATGGCTAGAGAGGCAATGCAAGCAAAGAATATAGTATATGTTCTTATAGTATATGTAATTAACATTAAAATATTAGAATAAAGTCCGATGTGTTTTGGTGTGTTATTTGATTTTCGGTTTTAGTGTAATATATTGCAAAAATTCTTAGCATTCATGACGAAATTTTATAAAATTTTTAATTCAATTGTATGGGTTTATTTCAATTTTCTAATAGTTATTTTTATTTTTGAATAAACCTTTCCTTTACTTCTTCGTTTCCCACCTACGTTTCCCTACCAGAATGAATTTTTAGGCATACGTTTTATGTGACTAAGCTCGAATATAGTATTTAAGCTGAAGTCTGGATAACTTCATATGAGGAGCCTAGCACAGCGTAGAAGATCTAGAAGACCGTGCTCTGGCTTCCGGCCACGTTGTTACTAATAGGCTAATCTTTCTACTGTTGACCCTTCTTTATTCCCCTTCTGACTAGAAATCTGCAATAAGTCGTTAGACAGTTCTTTGATATTCTCTCTCTCAAAGAATTCCAATTTCGATAGGATATTATACAATTATTCCAATTTTTAGAATGGGCGAGTGATTAAGACCCGAAGAATTGAAAAGAAACCAGGAGTCAAAGCCAACGACGTTAAATGACGCTATTAACACTGAACAACAATCATAAACAGTAAATGATCCACGGATATTTCCATCAGTTTCTTAATTCCAACATTCGTGTGCCAATAAAAAGAAGCTAAAGTATGACGGCAGCTATTTAACATATTGCTTCAGTAGAACAGGAAATGAAATTTAGCGCATTGAACTGTGTTTTGAATGTGAAATTTCATTACATAGTGTAGCTTAAATCCTGCTAAATTAAAAATGTATATGGAGTTTCATCATCTCCACCTACGTAATGAAAACATTGAATATTTTGAAAGTAAATTGACGAACTAAATAGCAAGAAACATGTGCTCTCGAAATAAATGTATTACAACAACCAAGCTCCTCTTGAGCCATTTTTTGTATTAGTTGCCGAATTGCTAAAGTAAGTGACGCAGCTGATGAAAAATTGATAAAGCCGTACTTTAAAGATGTAATATCTTACAAATTCTGTAACAAATATGTGAAAGAAATTGACAGCTTGCCACTCTCTGCTACCATCGTCTCGCGATAATTTGAGACAATGCCACATTTTTGTGAAGAAATAATATTTTGTTTAAAGTCTTCTTCCTAGCAATTTACCAAACGGGATGGATCGATGAATGTTTCTTATTTAGCCCGCTTTGATAGTCTTGGTTCGTTATGTTTCGAATTCTGCAATCCAAGAAGATATACTGTTATGAAAATCTCTTCCAAAAAGAAGTACCGGAGAAAATTGTTGAGGTTATTAATAGTCATATGAATGGAAAACAAACAACATTGGAATTTTTATTTGCGTATTTGTACAGATAGAGCAAAATCGTTATTGGGTTTCGACAAAGGAATAATTTCACGAATAATTTCGGTTGCAGCGTACACTAAACATACTGATTACATACCATTGATAGGCTTACAATGAAACGAATAAGAAGTGCATTAGGGCGTTTAAAATGATGCCTTGAAAATGACACATTTCATAAAATCAACAGATTTAACTGGAGATTATTTGCTTTATTATGCGAAAAATTATCCAGTGACCATAGAACTCTACGTTTTCACCCAGACGTCAGATGGTTATCGAAAAGAAAAGTCTTGAACTTATTTTTGAGTTAAAGAGATGAAGTCAGACGTTTTTAACTGAAGAAGTCATGAAGTATCCGGAAGTATGTAATAAAATACGATTGCATTGTTTGCCCTATTGAGCAGACATGCTTGCCATTCTGAATGAAGTAAACAAACCCTTAAAGGATTGAATATACATATTATAAAAATTAAAGAAATAATGTTTGGTTTTAAAACTTAACACGGGGTTATATGTCAAAGATAAATGACGTTCAAAGTATTGTGAAGCTAAACAGTTTTCAAATAGAAAATGAATTGAATTTAGACGACAGTGTTAAAACGTATATAGCTTTATGTATAAATATTAAAAATATAAAGCTTTTTAAAATGAAGAAAACTGTAAGAGAATATTTCTCAGAAACGAAACTATGTATAACTGTATAAAAAAATCCATTCAATAAAATAGAAAGCTTGCCAATGAAGGGAACGGAATAACTTATAGACATATGAACAGAATTGACGTTAAAATCTAAATTTAAGTAAGATCAGCTCCTAAATGTTTGGTTGCAGATTTATGTAGAATACCCGAAGGTCTCTCCCACAGCTGACTTTAATGCCATTCGGAACCACTTACTTCAGTGAAAACAAACCTTCTCAACGTATGTGGCAACAAAAACAACAATGTTATTTAAGTTGTGATGGAATCGCATTTGGAACAAGAGATGTGCAATAAAGTTTTGTTTCAAAAGTGGGAAAACTGCTAGCGAAAACTTATCAAGTGATGCAGAAAGTTTACAGTGAAGTGTGAGTTTCGCGTTCTAACGTGTTTTTGTGTTTTGATAGATTTCAAAATAGGAGAAGATAACATATTGAGATGACGAAAGAACGGTACGTCCTCGCACAAGCCGAAATGGCGCGAACATCAAAGCTGTCCCTGCTGCATTAAATCAAGATGGTGAATTAGCGATTAGAAGTTTTGAAAAAATTATAAACATTGATAAAGAATCTGTCCATACAATAATTGCTGAGGATTTAGGAAAAGGGAAATTGCATGCACTTTCGTTTCGCACTCATTAACAAAAGGATGATGGTGTGTCGGCTTGTCAGGACCTTGAAATGCAGAACCACGATCCAGACTTAAAAAAAATCACTACAGGTGATAAATCGTAGTGCTTCGCGTACGATCCAGAAACGAAAGGCATAGTGCTGAGTAGGTTGGTTAAAACTCGCCAATCTACTCTGTCCAGGGCGAAGAATATATGAGTGTTTATTTATTTATTTATTTATTGTAGAGGATTGATTCGGCAGTAATTCGTTCCTAAAGAAAAAACAGTGAATACGGTATGGTACATGGGTGTATTGGATAAGGTATTGAAACACATCGCCACTGTGCATCCGGGCTTTCATGCTAGCAAAACAATTGATTCCTGCTGCACGATACGCGCCGTCGCACAATGCAGCTGTTTTTCGTGCCTTTTGGGGGAAAAATGCAACTATGCTACGTCATCCCGCCTATTCGTCAGACTTATCACCACCAGATTACGTTTGGTTTCCAAAATTGAAATTAAAGTGGAAAGACCATCGATTCGACGATATCAAGACTGTCCAACAAAACGTTACAAGAATGCTAAGAAAATTCCAGCGCGCTGTGGAAGGGCTTGCGGATCACGCCAACCAATGTATAATTTCACAAGAGGTATACGTAGAATATCCGGTAAAATAGTTTTACTGCACTCACGTTTTTTTAACAAGCTCATTCCTAAAACATTTTAGCCAGACTGTGTATATACTTAAGGAACGAGCTGGAACGGTCAAGACTTGAAAGCTTCTAGGAAATGCAAGGTGCTGTCCAATAAATGAAACGTAAAAGAAATAAATTTACAGAAATTAAATTTTAAACAAAATCAGTTTTTTAGGCGACTTGCCGTTGACAGGCTTCGAACTAGAGATCTTCGGTTTTGGAAATCGACACCTTAGCCATTGATTCACGATGTGCTCCGTCGAAAGGGACACTTTTCGCTACATTTCTGTCTTCTTAGCAAGAAGCAGCTTCCCACTGCGATCTGGTCTGGTTTCTTGTAACAGGTCTCCTGGAAATATTGGGCGTTCTTCCAACGTCTAGTTATCATTTTGGGTCAAGACAGGATTTTAATCTCAATACGTGAACGCCGCCTTTTGAACTCCGTATTTCGCAAGTCACGCCCGATAGCTGTCGTGTTATTCGATGCGGTCCAAAATAACATCTTAGAAGCTTTTCGGATAATCCAACCTTTCGTATTGGAGTGAAGTCATCGATATTGTAACTGACAGGTCAATGCCTCTCGTTGTATCGACGCTAGTCTGTTGCTTGTGTTTTGAGGATGTGGAGGTTTGCAAGCTGTCTAGCTTCCTCAGCTCTGATGGTCAGATGTTGCTCTTAACTGTTATCGTGATCTTCGGCATTGCATGGAAAAGAGTTTGAATATCTCTACCACAAAAGAGAAAGAGTAAGCTGAATCTTGTTGAGTCTTGTTTTGCTGAATTATAGACAAAAGTCGCAAATTTAAGGAGGGTATCCGAATTTCTCTGCTCAACATCTATATATGAAAACGTATCTGCCAGTGTCTTATTGAATTTTTCTTTTAAACCATTAATCTATAGATGTCGGGCGATCGTCAGAAGACGAGATATCCGGAATAATTGATTCATGTTTTTAACAACACTGGTTAGGACGTTACGACCTTGATCACTTAACATTTCTTTGGGGACACCGTGCTTCAGTACGATTTCTTCAACTATAAATTTTGCAATTTCGATGGCCTCAGCAGTTGATACTGCCCTGACTTTAAATCTACTAAAGCAGTCTGTGCAAACAATAATCCACCGATTCCAGTTTTGGGTAACAGGAAAGCATCCAAGTAGATGTATTCCAATTTTGGTAACAGTATATCAGGGAGCTTTTTAGGGTGAATCTGTCCTGGCGTATGTTGCGGTGGTGATTTCTGTCCTTGGCGTTCTCGACAGTGTGATGCGTATCGTCATGTGCTCTCATATAGCCATAACAATAGTACTTCCCCCTTATTCAGCCATACGCATTGTCATATCTGAGATGACAGGCGGCTGGATTATCATTAAGACTTCTTAGTGCATCGCTATGAAGTTGCCTTAATATTACCAAAAGCCATTACTGTTCCATAGGATCATACTTCTTTTGTATACTATACCAATATTTTATTTAATAATTTTGGTATACGTAGCCTCTCTCGAGAGTTCTAACAACAAATCTGAATTGTTTGTCCTTTTGCTGCTCTTTTTCTGTAATTTGTAATGGCTGCGGAAAAAGACATGCTGTCATTCCTCTCAATTATTGTTTTCACGAGTAACTTCCTTGATAGTGAATTTGCATCGGAGTGCTTGCGATCACTTTTCTCCACGATATAAATGTCGTACTCCTGCAACATTCGAGCCCACTAAGCAAGTCTTCGCGATGGATCCTTAACACTCGACCGGTCAATACAAAGAGTGGTAATCCGTCACTGCCGTGAGGAGTTTTCCTTAGCGATAATAGCCTCAATTTACTGATCGCCCATATGACGGCAAGGCATTCCTCTTCGATTGTAGAACAGTTCCTTTCAGCTGCAGCAAGCGACTTGGATGCGTAAGTTATTGATTTTTCTTTGCCATCCTGGATCTGAACCAGTACTGCACAGATGCAGGGATTTTGCGATATCAGCGAAATTTCGGATGATACGTGGGTAGTAAGAGCACAACCCCAGAAAACTCCGGACATCGGGGATATTTCCGGAACAGAGATCTTTTAAGCAACTATTGTCTTTTGTGGATCGGGATATATCCCATGTTGATCGACTAGGTGCCCCGATATCGTCAACTTCTTTTGCCACATGAACATATCTTGGAACTGAATGTCAGTTCTGCTGTTTGGTTAGATTTCAGAACTTCCCTCGAGCGATTTTGGTGTTTTTGGAAATTAAATGCGTGAACAATAAATCATCTAGATAGCCTCGATAGCCTCTTAGCATTGTATCCATCAAGCATTCGAATATCGTTGGGGCATGGTATAATTTGAAAGGCATGATTTTAAATTCATAGAGATATAATGGGGTCACGAAGGCTGTCTTTTCTCTGTCTGTATAATCAACCTCTGTTTGCCATTAGCCTGAATCTAGATCCATCATAGAGACAACTTCTGCACCAGCCAGGCTGTCCAAAGCATCATCCATGCGAGGTAACGCATAGACATCATTTTTGCTTGTTCGATTTTGTGTAATCCATATACAACGTCATTCATCATTTTTCTTCTTCACAAGCACGATTGGAGATGACCATTGATCTTCTGTCTGTAGCATCACGTCTTCGTTTAGCATTAACTGCACTTTTTCTGCAATCACGAGTCCCTCAGTGGCTGACACACGGTATCGCCTTTGCATGATTGACGTGGTGTCACCTGTATCGGTTTTGTCTTCCACCTCATTGCATTGAATTACTGTTAAACCTCTCGCTGCGCATGCCGCCATTTCCACGGGCAACGTAAAAGTAGCAAAATTTGTGCAACCCGCGATTTGCGCGGGCAAGAATTTTTGCCGTTTATTTAACTGTGCAGCACGCTCTTTCTCGGTTCAAGGTTTCCTTTCGGCTTTTCTGTGGTGTTTAATTGTTTATTTAGATGTGGGCTAATAGATGGCGTTAGTTAGCCACGTTTCTGCCAAAAATACAAGAATACGTTATGTAGCATTTTGCGCGCGCTTTTTAGAGCTCAAAGATATCTGGAAGGAAGCGGTTCGAGAGTGATATAATCTATATTCCTGACGATATTTCCGACACTGATAGTAGTTCTGACTCTGATTTCAAGTATATTGAAGATAGTTATAGCGAAACTGATGAGAATTTCTCGGATTCCTCTGCAGATAGTGATGAATCTGAAAATTCAGTTTCTTTTGAAAACGTTCGACAGTGGTGCAAAATTGATATGCAAAATATTACATTATGCAAATATTTTCATTAGTATATATGTTTTACCTTCGTATTTTATAAAATAAATCATAATTTGACCAATATTAATTTTCAAAATTTTCCTTTTATATTATTATTCTTCAATTTCAGTATTCTGACAATCTTTTTCTATGATCTAATTCTATATTGAAAAAAACTCTTTTACAAAAATTTTTGTATATTTTAACTCTAAAATATATGTAGATTTGAAATAGGAAATAAAAAAATACGCAATTTTTGAACCTATTTTTATAAAAAAAAGTGCGGAGTGAGAGGGTAAAAGTCGAAAAGTCACTAAATTCTTCTCGTCATCGTGAGCATTGCTCAGATCAGTATCCAAAATTTTTTCTAATATTTCTCGACTTAACATTTTTTGGACTTACGTTCATCAGAACCTTCTCGAGCTTGACCACTCGAGAAACAAGCATGGTCACTTGCTGTGGTCGTTAAATAGCCTAAGTTCATCCTTTTCAGTATAAACGGGATATAAAGAACAATTTGTTATCCATACTTTGCCACAACCACCCTCAATGGTGACAATTGAAGCTTGTGTCGATAGCACTGTTTCGCGTATCAGAAATCTACTGTCACCAATTATAGCTCCATCTGCTTCTCATGCTTCTGGATTCAAGGTAAAATGTTGCTTCAATTAAGTAATCTGTTATGACAAACAGGCAGCACTCTGATTTATTTAAACCTTCACTGCCTAGGGGGGTTTCCGCAAATTAAAGTTATTGATTTCCACAATGGACAACATCATCGGTGTCGTGAAAAACGTTCCATCCAAATATCATTTGATGGTTGCATTGCGGAAGCACAACGAATTCAGATGGTCTCTTAGTCCCATTTCAGTATAGGTTTATTCACAGTAAACGCAGAAGCATTTAACTGTCGACGTAATTCTCTTGATCTGACTGAATAATTGGCACACGAAACAATAAGGGCTTTTACACACTGTCTATTCACGGTAACAGAGATGGTATTCGTTTTTAATTTGGCTGTGATGTACGTCGGAGGATTTTCTTCAACTGGGGCCTTACCTGCTCCACAGGTCACTTGAGTTCGTTTTCCTAATAGGGTTGGCGTGGGGAACGGCTAGAGCAGCATACTAGTGCCTATGGCTGTCAGCGGTTCAGAAAGTGGATAAGGTGAACAAGTAGACTGTGCATCGCAGTCGTCGAAACTGTATAGAGAGTTAAGTGCCCATATCCCGTAAAAGGTCCCTGAGCTACTACACTTCAATCAGCAAAACCATATATATTCTGCAACGCAGAGCTGCAGGCGCATTCCGTGCGCAATCTGAATACTTAGCGAAATGATCATACTTAGTGATCATACGAATTACAATGAACGGCGAACCACGAACGTAAGCAAATTTATTGTATTTGTGTTCGTATAAACGTCCGAAGGGTGCTCACATGGAGTTTCAGGGAATTGTTATTTCCCAGAGGAGGACGTGGGACGTATACATGCTTACCTCTGTTAGAGATCAGGTGTCCTCGCCTTCACTCGAACCTGGATCTCTCGATTGAGCGGCAAGCGTGCTACCGTTTCACCACGACGGAGAAAATACCTTATACATGCAAAAAATTCATTCATAAATTATTATACGGTTTATATGAGTTTTTTAGTTATAGAATATCAGTTTCTCCTGGAAACACTTGATTGAAAACATAAGCTACTGTGAAACTAATTTTTATACAATGATAATGTTGAAATATTCTTTCTGTTAAATATTCCTGATTTTATGTGTTAGAATTACATCTAAAATTTTACTTCTAAAACAGTATGAAAACGTTGACTATAAAGAATGAAACGAACCGTTACATCATGTTTGCTTGAACCGTTATATCAAATGAGTGCATATGCAGATTCTCGGCATTCCTTTGGCACAATCCAGCGCTCTACGCTTAAGGTATCAATCTATACGCTTTGTAGTATGAGATCAAAATGTATAAGAAATCTAGCCCTCTTCCCCTCTCCCGCCATTTGTACATGACAGCTTCTGATATTTATCGCGAGATATGTGAAGGATATCTTGCTGCGATGACAAAGCAATGAAGGACAGCTTAATCAGAAAATAGGTGAGATTGGTTGAAGAAATGTCGAAACGAATTTCATGACTTTCTTGCGCTCTGCTTGACCATTAATAATTTTTTATTGTTTTTGCTGACATTCGTCACGCAAACTGAAGATTTGAGCGAATGTGTATAGAGAAATGAAAACCAAATGATGGAGAAGTAAGAACGACCTTCCGTGAACAACTGGCTATTGTGACCGTACTCCTCCGCGGTTGTTGCCCTTCCTTCTCCAATAAATTATAAAATGACACGGCAATTTAGAAAAAAAAAAAAAAGAAAAAGAATCAGAAACTACATATGAACTATTGTGAAAACTTTACTCAAAAATAACTCTCGTATTAACTGATGACTTATGAAAATATTAGGTTTAGTTTCAGGGAATGTATTAGCAAATGCTTTAAAAAAGCATTTGCTTAAAGTAAACTTGAAAATGAATTGTCGTATACATTATTCCTATTTAAATTCTACAATATTTATTCAAATTTAAGTTACGGTTTAGTCTCCTGAATGATATATAATTAATTCCTTTTATAAAAGGAGTTCTTTTATAATTCTCATCTTTCCTTTTATATAAGCTTATATTAGCGTGTCAAGAGTCTTCTGCAATTTGTTTTTTATCTTGGCTAAAGTTCTGTTTGGCGCAGCCCCTTTTAATTGGCTTATTTACGCTGAAATACAGGTTGACTGCCAGTCTTCATCAAGAAAAATTTTTTCCTATTGTCATGCTTTAATGTGAATATATTTTCTTAAGTGACGTGTTTGCCATCTTACGCACTCATTTATATATTACGTAGAAAGATTACCTCATAATTATTTTCTAGTATGGTTTTTCAGCTTTTTCATCTAATACTACCATGCATGTTTTCTTTGCTTTATTTGCCTAATCCAGAACGTCTTGCGCAACAGCTTGTTCCGATATACCTACTTTTATGATTTCTTTGCTCATCATATGATTTAGTTATGAGTAATAGTGAAAAACATCTCTGCGTGTGTTAGTCAAGCATTGGTTGCAATTTTTTTTTCATCTTTCAGTAACAGAGAAAATCAGCAACATACTTAAAAATAGTTTGTACCTAATGGCTATGTGTAGGCCCGTGGATACAGCCAAGAGAGCTCTTTTGTGATAAAGTTAGAGTATTTCGCTCCTATGAAGCGGACTCAAGTTCTTTCCTAAGTCCACGTAGTCTTTCGTATTTGCCCTTCTGGTTTGACACACAGATGATGCCACGAGCAAAAACCTTCTGTTAAAACACCAAAGCGTTGAACAACTACGAGCCATAAAGCACCGTAGCCCACAGGTAGATATGAGCCAGTTTCCTTAGAAACTCTTCTGTGATAATATGATACCCTAGACCTATAGTCTTCGAATATTTTACCTCCGTTCAAGACTAATTAACCATTTTATATAAAGTACATTCTTTGTTGCATTGTGCTTTTTAAAATATATTTAAGGAAAATCATTTGATATGAAAATATTCTATTTGATTCGTTGCCACAAAATTTCTGAAATTGATATGATGAAAGTTTTTGAAAATTTTATAAGGAGAATGCATTAGTTTAAGCAACCTTAGGTAGAAAGATGGACATATTACAATGGAAAAGTACATTTCTCAGTGATGCACTTTTTCAAAAGAACTGAATCACATTCAAATCGCAGATTATAAAACGTTCTTCTATACGCATTCAAATATTAATGAAAAGTCCCGCACTGGCTGAAAGGATAGGAGAGTTAATACACAGGCTATCCTTTTCTTAAGTAAATAGTCCTTGTTTGCTTTGCTTCAATATTTTAATCAAACAATCAAACTACAAAACTCAACTTCTTTTAATATGTGATCATTGGTAAGCATAGTCAGAATTCAGAACGAAGGGGGGGGGGGAGAAATTCTTCTTCTTAAAGGTACGAAACTTATTACACATTCATATTAATTTTCCGTAAATTGCAAATAAATGTTGCTTGTGTACGGGTTCGTTATGAATTGAATGCACCCAGAACTGATGATAGCTTGAATGTATTTTAATCTAAAGTTTATTTTACCAAAAGGAATGCGTTACAGCTCTGGATCTTTCCTCAAAAGTACTAGTACAACTCTTCTCAATACCACAGAACACAATCAGTATTTGACATTTCAAAATAATAAGAACGTTAAACACAACGCAATGTAAAGTACATCATAAGAGCGAAGCTCGCACGGAGATCTCTCTACTCCGTAGTTAACTCTGAACTAAAAAGAGATGCGTTAATGCTTGCTTAATTTGCCTGTGCTGTACTTTCCTGCTTGCTTGGATAATTCCACGGTTGGACCTGGTGTTGAAGTTTACATGAGTTGTAGCTCAGAGTGAGCTAGCGAAAAGATCAAGTTGTAGCTCAGATCGAGAAAGAAATGCGAGAACATGAAGTCCTCTTTATCCTAAAAATATGACATGGGATGCAGTATACATAAAATGTACTTACTTTTTAGCAGGAGTTACTCAAGTCTTTAAAAGAGCTGCAGACATGATAAATAAAATAATAAAGCACTGAGTGTAAGTCAACGACCATCTGAATTCTTAATTTCTGATTACATGAGATGTACAGATAATCAGGAGAGATGACTAGTAATTAAGAACGAGGAGAGTAATTTCTCAAGTTCATAAAGAACACATCTGTTTTTAAGCACACACCATGGTATGATAAAATCATAAAAGTGAGTAGGAAAACAGAATATTATATATAAGCCCAGATTAAAGAGTCATCAGCAGTGATATGAATTCTTAAAATTCTGATTACATGAAATATTCGGCCAATAAGGAGTGGTGAAACTAAAACAGAGAACTTCTCCAGCTCTAACTATTGCTGTATGCCGCGATTAGCTTGGAATATGCAAGGTGCTTTCCCGGTATAATAAAATGTGGTGCTTCTGTGAACTCTAGATAGATTGAATGTTTGAAGATGGGTCCAGGAGGACAGCTTGTAAGTGAGACTGTGATATTACTATATTATTCTACTTTACTATTGCCGAGCCAATACTTCCCAGACATTCGGAGTGAGAATAAATACACACAGCCTGGGAAAAAAAGCACCTAATTTGCTTCCTCTCTGAGGGGAAAACTGAGCCTCTTTCCGGTTTCATGTAGTTGGCTATCCTTTGGCAATTTCTCGCCAAATTTGGTGACAAAAATTAGTTGCTAAAATCATCGTCAGCTTGACGCTATCTTGCAAATTTGGCAAGATAGCCATTTGCCATGATGTTAAATTGACTTGCGGCTGTAACCCAATTTTTCCGAAGCTTCAGTTTTGATGTCTATCATGTTACATAACACAAGAGATACTACAGTTTTAAATATAATTTTACTAAAGTTATTTACACATATACAAAAATTGTAACAGTTGGTCTGAATCTGGTCTCCAGTAGTGCTTCTCCCACACACTTCTTTACTGGACACGGACCATTTCCAAGGCTGCTTACAGCTTTTCAGCTTAGTTACTTCAGACAGTTGTAGACGTGGAACGCTAGGTGGTCCAAATCCCTTTGCTTTTAAATGTCCTCTCACGACACTATTTCATTTTAAAAAACCCACTGACGCACACTGGTCCGGGTGGGCAGACACCCTCAAGAGAAGTAAGATGGCATTTAATCACATTCATCGTGTAACATATATTTGTGCTCGTGAATTCTTTTGAACAGCAGTGATGTGAACAGTAGGTACAGCAGGCAATTCTATACCAACTATAGAATATCAGTAGCTTTCCCTACTTCTTACTATACAAAAATGGTATTTTTCTATTTACAATAATTAATTATAATCAACTACTCAAATTAGGATAATTTCAAGCACTTTAATGGCATGTCATTGCGCCTATGTAACATTCGTGACAGCCATGTTTAGTGCAGAACATGAATAACTTAGCTGGAACATATTACCTACTAGAAGCAGACGCTTCTAATCATTATTAATCTTTAAATTTTATTGTTTACCTTATTTGTGTATTGTATTTTATGTGTTTCAATTCACATATTGTCTCAGTGTGTTGAACTGTTAAGTAGTAAGTGCGTTGTGTTCTATTTTCAAGTAAATTTTCGGTATAATAGTAAATACATATGTAGAGTTCTTCGGGTAGTAAGATGAAATTTTGGGTGCAAATGTTTTTGTTTCAGTTTCTAGTATTGTGTACAAATTTTCAACTAAAATGTAACAGTTTCTAACAAGTATTCGTAGCCGCAGAGCCAACTTTCTGATAAGCATATTGTATATTGATTGTTATATTGTAGTATTCGCTATTTTATATCAGTGTATGTACAGTATTCAATTAAGTGTGTGTACTGTATTCAATAATTTGTTTTCTATTTTGTGGGGTAACAATGGTTAGTTTAATGCTATATAATGGTAAGTAAGTGTGATGTATAACAGTAGTCTTGAACCAGACTTTTTTGGTTGTAGAACTTTGTAATGTGTATTGAAAGGCATTGCTGGATTTCAGCATCCTAGCTCTGCTGTAATATATTATCTTCCTAATTTTCACTGTGATTGTTTCCCCAAAAGTTATTGTTTAGTGTCCTTTTGATTAGTTTTACCGTTATGTATCGAATTGTCTACTTCTCTGATACACGCATTGTATATGGTGCGTTTTATTTATAGTATTAGCTATACTGTGTCAGTGTGTTATTCAGTATTTTAGTAATGTGTTGCATAATATGTTTGTTTAGTAATATGGGGGATAATAATAAGTGTATAGTTGTATAATAGTAAGTTAGTGCGATGTATAACAGCAGGGCTGAAAGCAGAATTCTTTGGCTGTAGAGCTTTGTAATTACTGCAAAATATTATGTATCTAATTTTCACTGTGATGTTTCCAAAAAGTGCACAGTTTATAGCATTATATTTCAGCTAATTTACTTTGTGTAGCCAAGCAAAAAATTTTTCTTTTTTTTCTCTTTCCATTGTTGGTCTTGAATTTTATTGTGCTTTACCCAAATTGTGTTCCTCGAATAAGTACATTGTATTTTGGGTTTTTGAATTGATATATTGTCTCAGTGTGTTGCCTATTCATAAGTAAGTAACTGAACAGTCTCTGTGTGTTGTACTATTAAGTAGTATACTGTATTCAAGTAAGTTTGCTGTATAATAGTAAATATATATGTAGAGCTTTCCGGCGAATACCATGACATATTGTGTTTAAATGCTTTTTTTCAGCATCTAGTATTGAGTACAAATTTTTACCTTTATTGTAACAGTTTCTAACAAGTATTCGTAATCGCAGAGCCATCTTTCCGGTAAGCATATTGTACATTGAGTGTTTTATTGTAGTACTATTTGCCTTTTTATATCAATGTATGTATAGAATCCCGTAAGTGTGTTGTATAATTTGTCCTCTAGTAGTGTATGGTGCAATAGTTAGTCTACTGTTGCATAATGGTAAGTAAGTGTGATGTCTAATAGCAGTCTTGAAAGCAGAGGTCCTGGGCTGTAGAGCTCTGTAAATATGTACTGAAGTACATTGTTAGATACTATGTTTTGATTCGACTCAGGATCCTAGTTATACTGCAGAACATTATCTTACAGTTTTTCACTGTGACTGTTTCCAAAAAGGGTATGTATTGTTTAGTGTTCTGTTGATTAGATTTAGTGTTACATTTCAGCATTATATATACAAGATTTGTCTAATTTACTGATAAGCGCATTGTTTGTTTTGTGTTTTATTTGTAGCTTTTGCTATGTTATATCAGTGTGCTGTACAGTATTCCATTAAGTATATTCCTTGGCTATAGCGTTTTGTAATTTCTGCAATATTTTATCTTTATAATTTTCACTATGATGTTTCCATATAGTATTTTGTTTTTGGTTATATTTCAGCATATTTACTTTGTGTAGCTAAGTAGTTTTTTATCTTCTTAATTGTATATATTCTATTTTGTATCAGAGTGCTGTATGGTATTCCAATAAGTATATATTATTATAAATATATAATAAATTACATATATGTATACATAATAAATTATACTTTATTATGTATATTATGCTTGTAAGCGTGTGATATACTAGCAAGAATATAGTTGTATATAGTAAGAAAAGGAGCTGTATAATGGTGATTATTGTGTTGCTATCCAACAAGTTTTTTGCACGTACAGTAGTGTAAAAGAACTCTAGACTACTTAAGTGTGACAGTCTTACAATAAGATTGACAACCTTACAATCAGGACTAACGTAACAGCAACATTGTTACTGCTCACCACTGTTAAAATACAGAGTAGTGGTTCGTAGTCTAGCATAGCAGTGTCACTCAGTACTTATAACTTACATTGTCTCAGTCCCCGAAGACTGCAAGCTGTGTTTTCCAGTTCAACAGCGTGAAATATTTATAGTGTACTCTTTTTATGTATGATTTAATCTTTGCTGCATTGACAATTGGCAAAAAGATTTTAAAACCTGAATATATGACTTATTTTGTATGTACATATGTGACTTATTTTTTTTGATGTTTCAAACTAGTTTTGTATCCATGCAGCTCTGTACTTCTAAGAAACTTTTTTTTAAATCTATGCAATCAAGAATGTCATATGGATACAAGATAGTCCTTTGTATCCCTTATCTAGATGTGACTTTTTTAAACTTTAGACTCAATAAATGCCACTATGGCTTCTGCAGGGTGGACATCATACTGCAAGGGCTTGTTCCCGTCCAGTAGTCCTCCGTATGAGTGTAAAAGTACATTAAAAGTCCAGTAATCCGATTTCGAATGGTCCGGCAAGTCTGCAGTTCGCCAAGTAATTATACTAATAATTTAGTGATAGAACTTAAGCGGATATCTTTAATGATAATACTTCCTATCTCAAAATTACAAAAAATTTATCTTGAAACACATTTTCAGTAATTCAAAACTGAGCTTCATATTCGTTCTTGAGGAAAGAAAGCTTATTTATTTTTAAATCGATTACAGCAAAACACTGGAGTGCTATCTAGCCTAAAGAAAGAAATATCTTCGCGAAGAATTTTGAGAGAAATCTAGTTTATTTTATTGTTATATAGTCGGAAAAGAATGAAAATATACATCTAGGCAGCCCATGATTTAGGCGCTTGTGTCGGGACTCCGACTGGAATTATAATTTCACTCAAAAGCTAAGAAACAATTGAACAAGACTCAGGGCTGAATTTAAGACCTGAATATGTAGTACAATGTGTTGTTTTAAGGGATGAATAGAAACAAATGTCATTCTTTTTCCTGCACACCAGTGAAAAATTAAAATGGTTACAGCGTAACTAAAGAAAATAAAGAGAATGCTAAAAACAATACGACAGTCAGTGGCGTAAATATGGGTATGCAAGGAATGCCGTAGCATAAGGGCTTTTAAATTATAGACTTCACACTAGTTCTTGTTTTAAAACTTGGTTATACAATTAATTTATTTACATCTGTATCTCACGGTAATGGTTCATTTCGGATGAAAATTAAAAAAGAATTAAAATCTCTTTTCTTTCTTGCTATTTATGCTTCCTACTCTTACAGTTTTTTACATTTTTGCTTTCAGAAATCAGAATTAAACAGTTTATAACTCTTCAGACGCTCATTAATTTCAATATTGGTTTTTGTGTATATAGTTTTGGGAAAAAATATTTAAGCCCTTTTGCTTAGTTATTTTTTAATCTCATAAAACAATCTTATTCGATATAAGCTACTAGTATTTGAAATTTTTGCATTGCAGAGAGGAAAAGATGCGCTATTACGAATGGCAGTTATTTGCGAAATTTGACCTAAAATACACTCTCACCAATTGTAGGCCTTTCATACTTGTCACTGTAATAGACCGGCCGTTATAACAAGCGTCGATTGTGTTAACATTTCTAGCATGCTTTCTTAAATTCTAATTATTTAGATATTCACTTTGAAATCAAAGAAAATATATAACAATCAGCTATTTGACACAAACAATGAAGGTTTTTCTGAAAAATGAAGAGACACAATAGAAACTTTTAGTAATGATACAGGCCAAAATAAGAATGTTACTTAAAATGAGTTATTTCTAAAAGTTTCTCATAAAGTTTTCCTCGAAATTTAATTGCCCAATTAAATTAAGGCATTAAATTTTGAATTACTTAGTCCTTCACCCGAATATGTGTACCTGGAAGCCCGAATTTTGAATTTTCAATTTGCCTTATTATTTATTTCATATTTTATAAATTAAATGAATTTTTGATTAAAAAATTTAACGCTATGAAAGCAAGCAGTGGTAATACTGTTCGAAATAACATTTTTATCTCAGCTCATGAGACTGTTGCCAATCGAAAAAATGTAAGATATTTATTTATCTTTCAATTTTAATTAACAAACTCGATCCTATGAAAGCAATGTGTTGCCGCAGCTGGAAGTAATTTTTTTTATCTTCCACTTACCAGCGCGTTACTCTTCATTAAAGCTTGAAAAACTTTCATATTTAATCTGGAAGGTTACTGAGTAATTAAATAACTGATTTAAAGCCATTAAGCGCAGTTCTTGAGAATACGTTTTTCTTACTTTTTAATGTGATTAATTTAAATAAACAAGTTTAATTAGAACTATTCAGTGTTTTTTTAAATTACATTAGCTGGACTCATTAAAGTCGTTATATACTTTTTCTTTTTTAAGATAACTATTAGGCGGTTAGCCGCATGAGAGGCTAGATTTGAAAGAAATGATCTAGCGAATATAAAAGTATGTATGGCAAACTCAGACACTCTATCTGGAGTTCTAAAGCTATACTGCTTTTTAAATACATATATTGTATTATGATTTTGCTGTTGAATTGAATTTTATGTAAGCGAGATGAACGTGATACACAATTAATAAATTTAACACATAAAAAGTGGATGGGAAAACTGAAACGAATATAAAAATGTACGCCAACACTTAATGCTGCATCTGGAGTTCTAAATATTTTCCGTTATTCAGCTTTTAAAAATTTTGTGATTTTGGTTTTGAACTGTATGTGGCTAAAATGCGAAGAAAACGATGTTTAATAATAAAGCTAAAAAAGACAACAACAACAACAAAAAAAAAGTGCAGTTAGCAAGAGTGGGACAACAAACTGGTAGACTGCGTGCTCACCGAAGAGCATAAAAAATCTTACCAAACCCTTCTGGGTGGCCGTTAAAATCCTTTATTAGTATCTAATTTCGGGGGGGGGGCTTAAAAAACTTTTTTGCATAAGGGCCCAAGAGTTCTAGTTACGCCACTGACGACAGTATTGAAAGAAATTTTAAAGGGGATGTGTAGGCATGAAAACAAAGAAAGAAGACTGCAACACTTTCAAACCACGATCTCTTTTTTTTAAATTGAGTTTCATAAAAGCAGCGCGGGAATCTTATTAGGGCTCCGGTGCATTCTGGCTAGAACTACGATTTATCTCAAAAACTGAGAAGTACCGAAACACAGTTCCGGTGCAGTTTAAGCTCTGTTTATAGGTATAACTGGTATTTAATATGGTAAATATATATGCATTTATTGAATTTAATTGCATTTGCATTTTCAAATTATTACAGTTTAAAGGGACGCTGAAATACAACTTTGCACAAGGCAGCCTCGTACCCACGGAGCAGCCCTAGTAGTGACACTGATATTTCTATTCCTTTTTGAGAAATAGTTACATGAAAAAATACAGTGCATTGTAGATTAGTTAAATTTCATTAATTTAAGTTTCTAGTTGGCAAAACTTAAAACACAAGATTTGAAAGACAAAGTTTTGAACTTTATACCCATCATTTGATTAACTGATCAATTAATAGATGGCGCCACTTAACGAAAATGTACTTTAAATAAATAAATAAAATTAGGTTGCACTCACAGTACAACAAGAGGGAAAAAACAGTTTCCTCTCTCGGATACTAATACAATATGAGTATCTTTTTAAATGGCAGCTTTTGAATTAGAAAAAAAAGTTATTTATAAATATTTTCCGAAAGAAAATCATTTTCATTGCAGAATATTAAATTCTAAGTCATAGATGATATTTGTAGTGCTAAGTACAGTGTGTTAATTCTTGCGGCCAGATGCACTAAAGTAAATGAAATTTATATATAGGAAGCAAGGAATATTATAAATCAAGACGACGATTTTTTTCCTATTTTGTTTAATTATATTGCAAAATAAAATTTAAATATAGATGGGTCAACAACTTGCAATTTAAATATCCGAATGATAAAAATGCTGAAGAAATTTCAACAGAAATTTATAGTTTTAAAAATTATTTAACTATAGTAGTTCCAGCCACTAAAGCAGTTATACGATTTCTGAAAGATAATTTACGAATACGTTTTAGTTACATCACAGATGAATTTGAACATTTCGTCTATATATTCGTAAATATATTTTTAACATTTCCTGTTACCCCACCAGCGGCCGAATAGTAAGGCTGCTGAATTGGTTGTTTGACCTGGGTTGCAACCAAAGATAATGAGATAGCTGCATAATGGGTTAGTGTGGTTTTCCTTAAGTGGAACATGAATACGAACCAGTTTTCCTTTTTTCCTAGTCCCCTCAAATTCAACCATTTTATTGCAGTTTAATGAAATTTTATTGCAGTTCAACCATTAATGCAGTTAAATCCAGTTTTAATTTAGTTTTTTTATTACAGCCTTCATTCTAGAAAAAATTTCCTCTGTACCAGTTTTTTTTCTTTCAGAGGAATAATTTCCAAGGATTCCCCAATTACTTCAATAGCAACCTGTACGAAAATGATGACTCTAGTGCTATATCTGTGATGACAGTACGCTCATCAGCAGCTATTGAGAATTCAGCAAAATGTATAACGACATCGCAAAGCACTAACGATTTTATTAATATATTCACTTAACCCCTTGGCTGACAAACCAATATTTTTTAATAATTGTTATTTGTTAAGGCAAAGAAGTTCATTAGGCTTAATTAAGTAACCTTCAAGGAATTAGCCATCAGTAAATGAGTTTGATCATTTTGTAATGATGTGCGCAAGAGTAAAACTTGCGTGAACTTTTGTTTCATTGAATATACTAACTTCTACAAAAATTTCTGTTATCGTTGTAAGTCTGATTTCAGAAATTATAAATTTTCCTTTCCTCATCTTGCCTTCCAAATATTTAAGATCTTTCTTTATGATTCGTTTCTCAATGGCGATAAAAAACTCTGAAATTTTCGGAATTGATATTCCCTTATTCCTTATTACAAATATAATATTCATGTGTTGTGCAATAAAACAACTAAGGCGTTTTGAGTTTCGTATCCTCTATTTAGCGCAGTTTTATTAAAGAATCGTAAGTCAAAACAACTATGAAATCTTTACTTAATAAGTAAGAGAATTTTGATTAGCATAAGTAAAGCACAAATTAACAATCTTCGTGGACATTTAAAATTGAAGATGTTGAAAAACAACTAACATAATCTCTTCATCGGACATAAATATTTTCAGCCTTAATACCTATTAGGCAATAATAATAGGAGTGCATCCTATGACGAAAGATAACATGTCTGAAAGAAAAAATACTGAGTCACTGAGACTAATAAGCTGAAAATGCTCTGCCTCAAGACTCTAGGAATAGTGTATGATTAAAATACATAAAACTGACTTGAATTTATGAATACTGTATGGATACATTGGAGTATGTGAAACAAAAGAAAATGTTATTCCACCTGTTACAGTTTAAACATAACTGATATTTTAATAACGCAGAGCAATCGTAATGAAATAACGTAGCTATTTCATCTTAAAAAGCGTCGATTGCTTCACAATATTTACTATGTTTTTACAAAATAAAATAAAAACTAAAAAAAAAAAAAAAAAAAAAAAAAAGCTTTAAAACTGCCTACCATATTCAACTGGGTAAGAAAAAGCACATGAAAATAAATAAATAAATACATAATAAAAAACCCTGAACCCTCTCAGATTTTATATTACGCCCAAAGGGGCTTTTTATAAAGTTCTGAAAGAAAATCATTATATGATCACCTGTGTGTTACCTTTTTTTTTTTATTAAATATCATGTTCTTCGCACTTAAACCACAAAATTCAATTCAACAGCAATATAGCAAAATAATTTTAAAATGAGCATATCTTTAGAATTTACGATACACAGTCTCTCGCACTGAAGATTATTTTTTTTTTCTCCGTACAGTGTTGCCATTGCTCACTTTGAAATCGTTGAGTTTGTTAATCAAAAACTCGTTAATGTTTTACAAAATATGAAATCGAAAATAAACTAAATTCCAAATTCCAAATTAGAGCTTCCAAATGCCCATATTCGGTGGAGGGATTACGTTATTCACAATTTGATGGCTCAAAGTACCGCTGTTTTATTACAATGCAAAAAACATACATACATTTATCCAGATTCTTCATTATTTAATTTCTTTAAATATAATACAGGGCAATAATATTTGGTGGCAACAATTTGAAAAGTGAAATAGGCACTTAAAGTTTTCGACGCAAATGTCAAAACGAAACTAATAGCTCTTCTGGGCTAACAACATAGCCTGTTTGTGATCTGACAAGGATAAAAAGTTCAAAATTTAAAAATAACTTAGAAAAACAATATAAATAATCTGTATCTTTATTGGTCCAATCCCTACATTAACCCGCCAGCAGCTGAGCGATAAATCGCTGAATACTGGGAATTAGGTCCGAGGTTCGAATTCCTCGAACGGCTTGGTTGCATGGGCGTTTTCGTGGTTCTCCTCATGTGTAACGTCTATACGAGCCAGTTTCCCTTAGGCAGCCTTCCACATAGGCATCTCCCACCTTAGACAGATATCCTCAAGGATTTGTCGAAATCAGATAAACCAAACCAAGCCATACAGGCAGAAATAAGCAGAGCAAAAATGTTTTTTAATGCATGTTAACATCCATTTGAATATATGTTTTGAATGAGAATATTTATCCAAATATATATATGTTTGAATATATGGGATTGATAGGAGACATATTGCTGCATGTTTTATAAATAAGCTCTTAATCTTAAGATAAAAATGAAGAATATATCATAAAATTTCAATATCGCTTTTTAAATGCTGGTTTTTTTATTAAAAGCTTCATTTATGTTTTAATGCATTATGCGCAGTAAAATGTTGTACATCATGCATAAGATCTGTTTTCCTTTAACAGTAAATGTATGTATAGAACAAGGACTCATAAATACTTGTCCTTTAAAGCTTTGCTTATCTTCATATCTCAGTTTCTTAATTTCATTATTACTCTATGCGAATAACTAGCACTGGAGATGAAATTATATTATTATTTTAAGTAAGTTCAACTTAAGACACAATAACACGCCGAATAAATACTGATTCAGAAGTCAAACAACAAAAATCAGCGTTAATTCACAAAATTTTCACAGGACTAGTTTCGATGGTTTTACCGAACCATCATCTTCAGCTGCAAAACCGCGATGTTCCTGAACCGCAGTAACAAATCTTTTCAGAAATATCGTTTCTTTGAGGCCGTTATTCGTTAATACCTGGTGATCCAAAAGTACGTAAATATTGGAAAATTGAATAATTTACTGGCTAGTGTAGGTGGAAAGGAAAAAACTGACACACATGCTTGATATGCCATGGGGTTTTACTGAGAGTAAAACAAAAGTGCTTAAAACGGCCAACAGATGGCGTTTTATATGATAAAAAGCAATAATTAGCATAAAATTTGATTTTTAGCAAAGACTTATAACACTTTATTTATAAAAAATTTCCAACATATCTGCCGTCATTCATCAACAATACCTGTAGTCGAGGGACAATGTTGTGAACAGCACTGTACAGCACATATGTAGATATTTTGAGAAACTGCCGTCGTATGTTGTCTTTTAGCAACCCTAATGAAGTCGGACGATGGCGGCAATTTTAGGTAACCCCAACAACAAATAATCATACGGATTGAAAGCTGGGGATCTGAGATCCTGCGAGGCCAAATATGACGGCAGGGGCGGCCCAGCACGCGATTCTCGCCGAACGATGTGTACAAAAGATCTTTCACACCTGTAGCAATATGGGGCGGAGAGCCATCCTGCATAAAAGTCATACCTTTTAGAAGGTGTTCATCAGACAGACCAAGGATGATATATAATAACTAATAACATATCATCGTATTTCGCACCCGTGAGACTGACAGTGCGAATAGCAGAACCACGCATTTCCTCGAAGATAAAGGGTCCTGTGATGTCCCGTCTTCTACACATCTCTGAACAGTGTGAGTTCTTCACGTATCCACTTAACGATATATATATTTTCGACATGAAGAAAGAAATTATGCACTCGTTCCAAAGTAAACAAAAAAATCTATTTACGCTTTTTAACATAATATCAGCATTCTGTTTAACAGCACACTCAAAAAGAACCATTGAATATAACGACTATCGTTCAGTTCCAGAACGTTTCATGAGTCACAAACACGTGCATGCCACTACTTCATCGTCCATGCTTCTCCTTCTCTTGTTGGTTGCCAAATTCCCCTTCCTTTTCTGACTGGGGTGGCTGACCTTGCCAAACTCTCCGGCAGGGCTAGGTCGGGAGCTTTCCAAATCGACCATATACATAACAGGTCCTATTACGACTGATGTGATAAGTCCACATCGCACCGTGACCAACACCCGAAGGCGAGCATAGAAATTAGGCAAAGTCATGAAGGGACTGATTCCCTCTCTTCCTATAGCTCATTTCATACACAATTCTCATGTTACATCACTAACATTTTGCTGCCCAGCGCAATATGTCGGCCTTTTTTATTTGCTTTCAATAAAAACCCGTGTAATTTAAGGCATGTGTGTCAATTTTTACTTCTCTACCTACATTATTCCGTTAATTATTGCATTTTCAAATATTAACGGACCTTTGGGTTACCCAGTAATATTCACATTATCTGATTGATCAACTTACATCATCTTCCGCCAACCATTCTGCAGATGTGCGCATAAAGCTTAACATGACTGAACGTGGTTTATCTGGGAATGTTGTCACGCCATTTAGTCAGCTATTCAAACAGGAAGGAACAACAACAACAAACAAACAAACAAACAAACAAAACCTGACATATTTTGCCACATTCCTCTTGACATTGACAGAAAATTTTAAATATTCATAGCAAATCAAAACTGAGCTTTATTTAAGGCAGTAAATGTGTGAGATATGTCTGCTCCAACCCACAAGAAAAGGCTGAAGTAATTTCACTCTCTCATTGGAGAACAGCATGTGTGGCGCATCCATATCGCTACAATACGAACGTGTGAGGGGTATAAGTAGTGCCATATTTTCTCTTTGCTTTCTTTTCTACTACGATGTAACAGATATTTTTATTACGATGTTTGCCCGCGCTTTATTTTACATGCAATGTTTAGTCCGCGAAGTATTCGCCATGATACTTTCGACTCACACTTTGATAAAGAGCGGTTGACAGAAGCATACCTTTTACTATCACCTGTGGTGAAATGTTAAAAGTCTTTTTTTTTTTATATATGAAATTTCAATTCAAAATGTTCAGTGAAATTGGAAAAAGCACATATGATTCTGCTCATTTAAGAATACATATTTAAAAAAAACTTAATTGCTGAATCCTATAGGTATGCAACTTAAAACATAAAAGTTTAATTATATTTCCTGTGCAGCTCTATTTTGTGAGCCTGTAAATCTTTTTAAACGATATACTGATTCAAAATTTCAAAATGATCGTTCTTCTAAAGGATAGTATGAAATAATTGTTATTGAATGATATTATTTTTGTTCTTAACGTGTATTGACTTATATAACATGAAAAAAAAAGAAAAAAAAAAAAAACTTTTCAATAAATCAAGCAGCATCCAGGATTTCTAAAAACCATCTTATTTCAGCAAGGTATCTCGTATTGCAGGTATAGACTCACAATGCATTTATAAAAAACGTATACTGTACATTAAATACATTCCCTGAATTAAGTACAAATTACAGCTGCAAATGATGTTGTAATCTGCACAATGATTGCAACTTGTAGACGCTACAGTTGTAATTCATGTATTAAAACTAACGTAACAATGGTTTTCTTTTATGTAAAAATGTATGGTTAGCTAATATGCAGACAAGAAAAGTATAAAAAGTTTTATACCTGGTTTTAAAGCATAGGTAAGAAATTTCGACGTAGACTGAATAAATGATTTTTAGTAAGTAAATGAATAAAACTTTAATTCAAAAAAGCATAAAATCTTTTCAGAAAGTTATCTTTTGCGATTAAAACTTTCATTTATTATGCATTATGTTGGAACCCAACAGCTAATTTTTATTCTTGCATCATTTTCAAACGTACTGAGTCATCTTTTACTTTTGCTGATTAATCAGCTTTAATATAAAGTTCTATGTATAAATTTTTTTAGTCTAATTTCTTTCTATAAGATTATGCACAAGACAAGATTTAAGCGAAAATAATTTAACTCTTTGGATACAAAGTTTCTTTATCAAATTTGTTTTTCAAGTTTATGCAAGTAACAAGATTTATGCAGACGTACTTCTAGACCTTGAGACTCATCATCGCTGTTGGGATTGAAGTCGTTTTGCAATGCACACGACAGGAATTTATCTATTGCATTGATATCACCGTGCGACATCTGGAACAAAGAGTGTAATTGCAGAAATAAAACTTACCAATTTCCCTTTCAGAAAACCTTATTAATTTTATTTTACCTTTTATCATTAACTTTTCAAGCTCAAAGAAAGATTACATTAGTTACATTTAAATATAATATATAGGAAAAAAGTAACGTTTGAATGTAAACTATTAAAGTTCTAAATGTCATACCTGGTATGATTTAAATTCATATTCCTTAAAACTTTTTTTATTGCAGGTATTTGATATTTTTAAAGTCAAAATTGCATCTGATACTGAAAGAATCATCTAATGTTTTCAAAACGTGTTTCCTCTTCGTTCATAATGACATACAAAAAACAAATTAAAAAAGAAATATTAAGTGAACTCTGTATTTAAAATGCAAAGAGAATCAACTAATTCTTTCAAATTTTTCTATAACAGATAATTTCTTAAAAGTAGAAAATGTTACAATGAAAATTTTAAATGGTATTTATACCACTGTTAAATTGTTGGACATTAAAATTTTTATACCATGAAAAACGTGTACAGCAATTGCATGAAAGGCAGAATATATCAGCATACGCAAATGATCGGGTTTCAGAGCATGAACACATTGCATGCAAGAGTAAAAACACCTCGAAAGAGTATAAAACAGTAGATGGAAAAGCTTTTGGTAATCGGCTTACCCATTGTTTTTTACATTGGAGGACGTTTTATTCTTCTTGTAAGAAGATGATGAAACTCATATTATCACGTTTCAGAATTCGATCGAAGAAGAATTGTATCCTACTGGACCTAAGGACATCATACTGAACTGTTATAAGCATTTGCACTCCATGTGTACAGAAGGGCCACTCCCAGTGATGTAAGAGATTTCGATGATCCCCGAGGCTACAGGCGTCTTGTTTTGCATGACGTCGTCTACAGTTCTATGGGTTGCCAGCAAAACAACGGTATCTTTGGCTTTCCTTGAAGCAACAGAAGAAGATAACTGGGATTCAGAATAGTTAGAGTTTGGCTAGTTTGAGATCTAATGTACTAAAAAATTCTTTTTGGAAGAAAAATTTTATCTACAACCGTTAGCCAAATATCTTTCTCCGTTTTTTTTTGGGGGGGGAGGTATGGTTTTCCTAGTATAGACTAAAACTGGAAGAATATGCTTTTTGTTAAATCATGATGATTTATTTGCCGTGTGATTTAATTGCGAGTAAATGTATTAACAAAACATTCTAAGGCATGCGAGAGGAAGCTTCATGCGTGTTATAAATATCATATTCAGAATTCGATACAGAATGTCGATTAGCTACCTAACTTGCTTTTACACCCTATAAAATAGCTATCCAAATTATATCTACTAACAGAATATTTTTGCCAAATATGAATCAGTAGCAAGAAACTTTTCCTAAATAGCATCGAAAATCAATGATAAAACTGCAAATGTGACGATGTAAGTGAAGAGCTTATGAAGCAAAAGTTTCCATGACCTTCCGTTTCATAAGAAATTGAACACGCAATGTGCAAAAATTAAAAAATTGCAATTGTTTCCCTAACATTACTCTAACACTGAAAGAGCTCATTTTTTTATACGATAACATTATAAGCTGTGCGATTGGTGCGACCAGATGCCTGTAGCGCTACCTAGTTCTGTAATGTAGCGTTAAGCAACCTAATTTCATTATTAAAAATATTTTGCTTCTGGAATTTTTTATGCATAATAAACTGCTTACGGAAGCTGAATAAATGTAACGTTGCTTAATTTATATTTTACTGTTTGTATTTTAAGCCTTGGTGAAGGTTCAGGAAATGAAATTGCCTTTGGAGGTATGCTGGGATAGAAGAAGATTTAAACGTAAATTGTATTTACGTTGTGTTATTTTTTAATGTTCCACGTCATGTCAGATATAAATGATCCGTAAATAGTTACGTTAAATATTTACTTGACTGTGTTGTTTTCGGTTAAGAGAAACATGTTTCCTCGAAAAACGTGCTTTTAGAATGTAAATAATTTCGGTTCTTATTTTTTATTCTTAAATACCATACAAACTGCATTCTAAAGAAAAGCTAGAATTTAGAAAGCAGCTGTCGTCTTTGACAGGATCAAAAGTGAGACGTACAAATTCTTATGAAATGCGCTTTTACGCTTGGCGCACAAATATAGGAAGTCGAAAGCAAACTTTTCCCATACGCAGAAGAAAGGAACAGCCGATGTTTAAAAACATAAAGGCTATTTCCCCAAGTAGATATATAAAATTGTTGTTGTTCCTGTGCTTTTTAGCTGGTCTGCCATTTACTCCTTGGAATTTTGAGAAGAGTGAAAAAGGCTGTGGGTATATTACTTTTATGAGTAACGCTTTAACAGGAATCAAAACAATTCTGTTTGCATTCTCTTTAAGTTACTGTCATTATTTCTTGGGTACTACTTCATTGCTCGTTACATTTTATGCGTACAATATCTTTGCTCATGTTTCACTGTGGATCATCGTTTTCCGAAAGAAAATCATTATTTCTTCTCTAAAGAAGCTTGCTTACTTAATGGATCAGTTGCACATAAAACCCATATCAAATACTTACATTCTGCTTTTAATTGCTTTTGAAATCATAACAGTATTGACTTTATTTACTCTTCTTGCAATCGTAATTTTTTGTGACACTGAAGAAGGAAATATACCAACTATTCTTAACATAATCGGATACACGTTGACTTATGAACAAAGAAAGTTATTTATAACAATTCTGAAATTTTCTATTCTTTTTTCATACAGTGTTAGTTCGTCCACAAGTGGGGTTGTATTGCTTTTAAGTGCTACGTCATACACCTTTGTCAGCAATCTCTTACAGTACTTTGGACTAAAACTGAAGAAACGTTTACAGTTCCATGCCTTGGATAAAGAATCAATTTCTGAAAATATTTCCGTATTTGAAATGATTTTATGCGCTGCAGATAAAACAGATCAAGCCTTTTCTGGAAGTGTTCTCTTCTTGTATGCATCAACGATGGCCTGTTTTTTTACTGCTTTGTGTTCTATTATAGACAGAGGATTTTACTATCTCTCAGTTAATATATTCGTATCAGTTACATTTGGTACAGCTATGGGAATGTTTTACGTTTTAACTCGTGCTGGTAGTCGCGTCATCAGCAAATTCAATGACGTGAAAAGAATACTCACCGGGTGTTCCAAACATATTACAATGAATAATGTTAACCTGAGAGAACTAGTGAATTTTTTCATTATGACGCAAGATATTAAGATGGCAAATATATACTTTACTGCTGGAAATATGTTTGTCATCAATGACCAAATGATTTTGACAGTCACGGGAGTTCTGATAACTTATGGAGTACTGATATTTCAACTGAATAGTATAAGTAATGACTAATATCATTTCATGTATGCATTCTTTCTTCATTTTTATGCTTACCATTTTTATTTTGAATGCGTGCTGTTTTCACGATGCGATAAATATATAGTCCGAATTTTCTCACTTCTGTAAATAATCTATTTACTACTTACTATACAATCCGTTAAATTAATTTTCTTCATTTGAATACTATTGTTTTTATGCAATGTAGTCTTCTTCAAAGATTTTACCGAAGAAGGACAATTTTTCCTTGCAAACTTCTGAAATAATTTCCAAATTCAATATTAAGAAATCAAATCTCTGATTAATTTTTCATTTTACAATTAATTTGGTGAATAAAATTCTGCAGTCAAGATATTTAAATGCATGTTATTTGAGATCGATAATTTAAGCTCCATATAGCAGCTTTTTTGCATTATCATGTTATATTACTAAAATATCAGGTAAGTGTTTTAAACTTATGATTTCGTTCTAAATTATATTATTATTTATCATATTATAAATTTATTTTTATTTATTTAAATATATGATTTATTATTATGTATCAATTTATTATAAAATTTATTTATATTTAAAATTATTTGTTATTTATTATTATTATTATTATTATTATTAATTATTTATTAATTATTATTTAGCTAATTTAAATCGTTCGTTTCTATGGAATCATGGAAATGAAGCTTTTAAATTATAATATTGCATTGAATATATAAAAATATAAAGTATGCTAAACTGTTGGTCTTTTATGTTTTCCTATTCTATCACTGCTAATTTTCATTTGTTTTTGTTTAGTCTGGCTAAACATATGCCCCATGTACTTTAAGGATTAAATGAAAGAAGTTACCTTTGCTGCAAGATAAGATAAATGTTAGTATGATATAAAAGAACGTAAAATTGTTTGGAATAAGTCAGTTTGTTTCTATTATTTAAAAACAAAATAAGGTGATAACAATCTAGGCGTTATCCTTCAAGATGTTAATCTAATGATTGTTATTTTGCAGACTTCGTGCAAAGGGTAGTGTTTACCGTTTTCAAAGTATATAATTATGAGTTAGCTTCAAGGTGTCTAACTACGATTTGCAATAATTTCTTTACAATCTAAATAGTCTGGCAAAGTTTAAAGTAAAATTAGGTGGCTTAAAAAACATATAATTATTAAGCTATTTTTTTAATTTATAGCCCTCTGAAGATGAAAGTAACTGTCACATCCACTTCCCCGCGCGTTTGCTCTGCTGTAAGTATTAATACTTTCAGTTAGATTTAAAAGATCCATAATTCGAATATCGGGGAGACACAGATGATTTTTCCTGTTTCCTGGTACGAAATGTGTAAAGGTCTAAAGAAAGAGCACAGAGCTAAGAAATTACATTTTTTAAACATCTGACGACCGCATTTAATGCATTAAATAACTTTGAATTGACATTTAACAATGTAAAATATTTAGGAAGAGTAAAAATGAATTTTCCATGTTAAAACATAAATTATTCATTGGGAGGTTTCGAATTACTGAGCTGTCCTATAGAGAACAAAGGATAAGAGTTATGCCAAATCCAGACTGCATATCGAAGAAAGCCGATTTTAAAAATTTGACAATTGGAAGATCGCAACTTATGTGCTTCCTGGGTCAGACTTTCGTTAGATTTCTTAGAAAATCTCGATAAATAATTATTAAGACATTTCGAACCTTCTGAAGTTTGTAATAACCCCTACAGCCTTTACACGACAGACAGAGATTTGTTTTTATATTTTAGGAATTGAATTGATAGGACTATAAAATCATACTTCTAATTTTGACGAATATAAAAATGCCAAGTTTCAGGAAATAAAATTGCTTAGATCAGAAAAATATGTTATAAAGCAGTTTTTAGGAAGCGATGAGAATTTGCCATGGTTGTAGGCTAAATTGCACTAGAAAAATAGATGAATAGCTTGTGGCGCATATAACCGATGCGCTGGATTATATTCCCTGACAATCTGCAGACGCACGCGGACTTGAAAATTCACGCCATTTAAAACTGAGCCAGCTTAGTTATGCAAAATTTGCGTAGTCTTGGGCTACGCTGTTTAATTTGGAAGTTCATACTTACGTTATTTTAATATGACGGCGTTTTGAGTGTACCCCCTTCCTCTCCACTTGAAACTTAAATAAAAAGGTTATTTAAAAACCTTCCTACGATTTTGTCGTGTGTACGTTAGATGGAGTGATAACTCGCTTGGCATTTTAAAAGTGTCTGAAAGGACATTTTAGTTAATATTACATAATTACTTTTACTATAACATTAAATCCCATTTTTAAAACAAGTTACAATTTTCTTTAAAACGTATTTCAGTAGGTAGAAAATGTTGGTTGTGAGCCACAGAGATCACGGATCATGGGAGAGGAATCAACTGAGGAGCATACGGGTGTTGCTACGCCATCAACCACGTGGTTCAACCAAATATTTTTCTTGTATTGTGTCTGTATGAAAAGAAATATTCGCACGTTTCCATTAAATGCTTTTACGTAACCAGAACTACTCTAGTGTTAAACTTACACTATTTGATTAATTTCATGAAATTGACTTATGGGGCTGCAAACACCGTGCAATGGAATATTAATGCGAAGGTAGGCCCTCAAATTTTCACTCCGAAATTCATTTCGACTGGGGCAATGGAAGTTTGCTAAAACGACAATAAAGAGATCGGTTTTGAGGTTTCCTTTTATTCCGTCATCAAGATCTCTCGCTACTAGAAAATCGTCATATACTTTTCATCACCAGCCCATTGCAGAATAAGTTCAAGTTAGCAGTAACATAAAAAATTAAGTTAAAATGTCCTAAACATGTACTGAGTAACTCATTTATGAGAAAGCTGATGATTTATATTCATTTGGTTCAATTTTTATAGGCATTACTTTTAAATCATCATACTCAGCCAATAGCGGTCCATTTCCCTTTTTTGTTAAAATATTTATGATTTCGTTAGACCCACGTTCAGCAAAATTAGATGCAGAAAATGCGAATGTATTTTGCATAAATACAACAAAGCAAAAAGGAAAAAAAAAGATGGTCTTCGTTCTTGCAAACTCTAAATAGTCACTTTTTTTTTTGTTTCCTCATAATTTCATTATTTCTTCTAATAACATTAATTCGGATCCATCAGTGTTTAAAAATAAATATTCAACCATTAATCTTAATGTCAAGGATTTTTTAACTTGGTTGTTACGAGGAAATGTCTAATATCGATAAATATAAAATTGCTTTCGTCAAGGTTTCTCACTGAACGAAGATTCGGAAAATTAATAAAACACGCTATACACAAAATTAGGTTTACACAAAGATTATTTTAATCATAAAAAAAAGCGTTCATTTTGATCAATTTTTAGTTAATCTCTTTGCAGATCGAAAATAATGGCGCCAAACAAGGTATCAATTTATCAAGAAACTTATGTCATTTTCAAACTTCAGAGCATTTTTTTTTTTGTAATGACACAATAATGTTATTAAAAGCTATATAACTGAATTAGAGTTATGATGGTGGGATTTACGTATAGTGAACAAACATAAATTTATGAAAATCATTTTAACAAAGAACAAAAATTACATTATCGAGTGCAAGTTCGTGCCTTTCTTTTTAAGAATATTCCCAAACTATCGATATTTATTCTAAGTCGGTAAACATTATCAACATATGAAAAGAAGACATACTTTAGCAATTTAAAATATATATTTGTATTATTAAATAAGGATTGCGTGATACATTAAAAAATAAAATATTTAAATTCTTCTTCAAATTTTTCTGTAATTTTTTGCGTTGTTCTTCTCCCGAAGTACACAACGACCTGTTCTCGTTTAAAAGAGTATCAGAGATTGCGGAGACTCAGATTCGTGCAATTCTCGACAACAGCGGCTATCAAAGAAATGCATTTTCTCGTTGTTCCATTTAGAAAAGTTTCCAAAAAAGTTCTGTTTTCTTGCAGAAATTTTACAGCAGTTTCTTCTATTGCTGGCAAATTCCATAAGCTCATATTCAAAGAAAAATAATTTAAGGCAAAAATTATCACGATTTGTTTATAAACACTGTTGGAACTTGGAATACAGCAAAATAGAACACACATACAAAAATGGCAGCGTTGCTTGACTGAAGAACTGGTATGAGCATTGTTGCCAGAGTTTGGCGCATTCTGAAAATTTGGCGACTTCTACTAACGTGGTTGCGTTAATACGTAAATACCGAATAATGTATGTAAAACCTATAAACAGGTAAAACGATTGCAATTCAAGATAAAAAACAACGAGGCTGTAAACAAGTAAGATTTAATAATAAAGTGAGATTAAACTCAAATGCTTTTCAGCAAGCTGTTTAAGTTAGAGTTAGGTAAATAAAACAGCATAAAACATTATGTCATTATTATATAATAGTTCATTTCATAAAAATAATAAAATGAGGATTTTTTACCTAATTAACTTTGTAAGAGTCATCAGAATTGTCGAAGCAGGAAATATGGAAGCTTAAAACTAGAATAATCAAAACCTGCATCACGCCTAAGAGAATGTCACAATTAAGGAAGATCGGTGTAATTTTTCCTTTAATAGATGGCGGATGGCTTTAATAGATTGCTTTTGTGTAACTATTCCGACAATAAGCTAAAAGAACTTCTTTGTGATTTCTGCTCATAACGGAATTATTGATTATAAATTTCACGAACCTTAGTTTGTTAATTTAATATCTAGGCTCATTCGCTTCAGTAGCTTTAGAACCTGAAAATGAAGTACGCAGCTGCTGCAAATTTACAAGAAATTTATATTTGATGTAATTTTGGATGGTTATATAAGCGATATCTTCTAGGTGGTTACTTCTAATATCAATATGACTTGACATTCATCGAGTTTATGTAACGAAGGAAATTTTTTTAATGAATAAAATTATATACCAATTTTAATTTTGGCAGAGAAAATATCATGGTTTCATTCAGGAATCTGACATCGAATTTTTATTACACAGATATGTTGATTTCACATAATTATAAATCTTCAAACTATCAGTATACGGTAGAGGAAATAGCTTTGTAATATTCCTATCTGTTATCACTTTGCAGAATAAAAGCTTTATTGGAATTACTCTTGATCGAAACAGGCAAAATATTAATGTATTGGACATTTGTCTTTTGCCATGGGGAAAACATTAACCATTTTTCTATTCTTGAACTCAACTCACTCAGCATTTCTTAAGAGAAGATCGAATTTGAAACTTAAAATTCGTTCTTGATACAAGGGCTGCTTATAAGTATCATGCAGAATATAGTGAATGAAAAACTAACATTAAAACAATATTTAAGTGATAACTATTTACTTTTAACCTATGCGAGGGTCGATCAAGTATGAAAGAATGTTATTTTTAACAAAATGTATGTTAAAGGAAAGATCTGCATTTCTGAAAATCACTTTTTCACATCGTACTCTTCTTTTATGAAACCCCTTTTTCTAACGTTTTGGTCGGTTTTTCATTCTGTTCTCGTAGAATGAAGATGGACCTGTATCTAACCAGTAGCATACGAATGTTTCCATTTTATCATCAAATCGCTGGCCTCCAAGTGCTTCTTTAAGAGTCCAAAATGTGAAAATCCAATTCAAAAACACAGTTTCTAATACTTTCCCCAGCGTAGAAAATTCAATTTTAGTTTTCTCTAATTTTCCTTCGGCTTTTCTCCTCAACTCCTTGCTTGTATGTTTTGATTCTGAGGTGTACTGATGCTCCCATGTATTGTCACAGGTGACGAGTTTCTCCGGGGAGGGGGAGGAAAAAAACACCCAATTCCCCTTCGTCAATGCATGTCTGATTGCTCATTTACAAAACCCTTTTGCGTCCCATACTTTCTTATGCCTGCCCTGTTTGGGGATATATACCAGCCACACAAATGTTAAGAAACTCCGTGTTACAGAATGTAACACTTAGGCAAGCTACCAACAGCCGATGGTTCATTCGGAACACGGCTATCCATGAGGAATTTGAAATTCCCACTATCTTCAATTACTTTGCACTATTAGCTGAGAAATTCTTAAATGATATCCCCAAATGTAAAGAATAGTTCTATACCTGTTCTGCAATATGATTTCACAAATGAAGTAAACAGTAAACGGCCGCTTGCGGTCTTAAGGAGGTACCTAGCGTAATTAAATTATAAATTAATTATGCACTCTCCCTGATGCTCCTCCTTTTCTATGCTTTGATTTGGATCATCGCCTGATGTATATATTGTATATAGTGCTTTTTCCTTTTGTATACTTTTATATTTTTCACTACTGTATATGGTAATATTTAATTATGTAAATGTTGATATTTAATTATGTAATGCGTATATGTTGTGTGGTCACACTTGGACTCTGATTCAGCGAGACTTAGGCAATTTCTTTTTTCACTTATGCCATTGCCATGCGCACTTATCTCCGCCTAAGGCCTACAGCTGCTGGAGTATGTTTCTTCAGGATTCTCTCATCGGTTCTCTTATGTTATGAACTCTACTTGATTCTTCGAATTTTTCTCCAAATATTCGCACTTACAAAGATTCGAAAATCGTAAAATTCCTACGCCGGGATTGCGTCGTAATGCGGGAACTCATTTTGCGATCAACTCGTCGAGTTTGCCTGAGCCGAAGCAATTAAGAGCGATCTCGTGCAGCATTTTTATCAGCATTCAGTCAGGACGACGGGATGAGCTTGAACATGTTCACGATCGCGCTTGAATTCGTTGCAGCCTCCATTCTTGTCCAAAAAAAGGTATGTTTCATGAACTTGCAGTTATTTCGCCTGGTGTCACACTTTCACGGATGAGGAATTCTCACTTACATGCTTAGCTTAATGCTCTCTTTAACACAAGCATTTTAAAGTCAGTAGCTTTACGAGTCACAAGAGTCGAAAAAGTTTGAATTGCTTTCGAATATTAGCTAATAAGTTATAAATGAATCTGATTGACTGATTAGATACAGCAGACATTTTATATAATTTATTGATCGGGAAATAATTAATGTCTTTGAGTAAATACTTTATCCGTAGTATTAATGGTTTTTCTGATTAAAGGAGTTGATACTATTAATTTAAATGGAACGTTTTGGTAGTCATTGAACTTCTGTGAAAAGAAGCAGATAGTAAGTGTTCGTCTTTTTGATGCAAATTTCTCCATGTAAGAGCATTGTTTATGATCTTATGACTGCAGTATTTAAATACTCGCTTGGCCGATGCAGGCAATCAGTGAGCGTCGGTGAATAAGATAACACATAGAAAATACTTACAGTAGCAACTTTTACAAATATAAAACAATCTGCGATATTATCTTATCGTTGTTTGAGCAGCATCTATAGCAGCAGACCTGATAAACCTGAGTGGAACACCCGTTTCTCTAAGGAAATCTTGTAGTGTAAAAAAAAAAAAAAAAAGAGAAGAGATTCTGCCCCACTGACTCTTAGTAATATTTTTAGTGAATAATATTCATTGATGGAAGTGAAATCTCCATTCTCCGGTAAAGAAGATTCATCGAGTTGAAAAGAAAATTGGATTATTTTAAGAGAATCACGTAGTAAATGTTTCACATCCCGATCCATGTAATGATAGACTAACTGAACATGACATTGAAAATTTCAATATCCATTCATATTGCATTCAATTATCAATTCAGAAACTTGTAATGATGAAAGGATTTGCCCCCGTTTATAACTGCAGTAATGAAACTCACAAAATATGAGCAAATTCCACCCTGCATAAACGCATCACTCGTGAAAAGATAAGTAAACTAGAAGAGCTTGAGACTTGAGTTTGCTGAACATTATTGCATGTACAGGCCTATTGCCCTTTTCTTAGGATTTCAGATTGATAGTTGCAACTTGCATTTCACGTTTTTAGATGAAAATTAACTATATATATGTGTAGAGACATTAGAATTTTTATGTGGAAGCAGGAGTCGTTAAAAATGAGTAACGCCTTCGCCGGGAAACGAACCACGGACGTCTGGAATACGCACCCAGCGTGCAGACCACCACACCACGAAAGCAAGCCAAGAAGACGGGAGAAATACCTTATATATGAAAGACATCCATGAAACACTTATTGACGTGATTTGGCACGACTCTTTAAAGATGAATCACTGATCGATTTGTATAATCAAAGAGTCTTTAAAAATGTTCATAAAACTGATTTGTTTTTTATGCACATTATTAATTCCCATTTACTTCTCAATGCTTCCATTGCATTCTTAGAACTCTTTATTTCCCAATAAGGCTCCTAATGTGAAAAATGATCTAAACTAAAATATTTGTTTATGTAATCATTCGTTTCTTACATTTATTTATTAAGAAAAAAAGTTCAATAAAGCCAGTTCAGAAATCAAACTGGTTTCGAGTTTTGATTTTGTTAATGAAATTCTAACTGTGCTCTGAATTTTGATTTTATTCCATATAGCCAAGTATTTAACGACTGAAAATTTACCAAACTGCAAATGCTTTAGTTGGGTATAAGACTAGTTTCAGTTGAAACTGAGAAAATATTGAAAGAAGATATATAAAACGTTTTCGTGGTTCGCATGCAATAATTTTATTTTGGAAAATAGTCCGAACAATTCTTAAAAGCCAGATGAATTCTTTAGTACCAGTCAAACTGGAAAAAGGTCAAACTTTGACATTTTCCTGATAAAATGCAAAACTGTCAATTGTGAAATACATTGTGAATCTTGTAAAATATTGCTTTAAATTACCGTTAATTTTTCAAGACTGATGAGGCTTATTTCATCGTTTATGTCTTGTAAATATTCGATGCGAAACTTCTATTCTCAATATACTTTTAACCTCGTCAAAATAAATAAATACTTCCTCTTTCTCATTATCTATCTTTCTGAAGTGTTTTCATTAAATAGCAATATATTGTTACTCTAACGATCTTCGCGCACATCATCGGTAATCGATGGAGTGAAAAATTAAATGTCTGGTCACGTGAGGAATAATAAATTACCAAATACATGCTTCATTCTCTTTCGCCCCAGTGTTTATTAACTTATCACGCAAAGATTATAATTTTAAAAGAGTTGTATTGCAAATTCCTTTTAGGAAATGTACCAAAAAGGAAAGACTTCTGCGGTTATATCTGCGGTTATTGTTCAAGGGCTATTGACAATGATCTTCTAACGTGTCAGAAGACAGAAGCACCTGAATAACACTTTGTATCAGTTACATATACTCGATTTGGGGTCCGATTTCTTCAGAGTATATGGAAACCAAAAAACTATTCTCATGCCTAAAACGTAATGTTGATTGCTGTTCTACATTAATAAGAATCGCCATGTCTTTCGTAACTATCTCCTTCCGCAACAAAGACGCATTTTAGAATGTATTTGACGCTCTAGATATGTTAACTTTTACTTTTCAAAAAGCAATGAAGGCTTTTATATAACATCAATTATAAGAAAATGTTTATTTCGTAGATTTTACCTTCAAAGTGAGATTATAAAAATGGACTTTTTCACTGCTGCACCAAAAGGAAATGATCAAGCACTTTTCTTTCACAGAGGAAGGAAGTTACTGCATTCAGCACGTAAAACATTACCTACTGCAATACAGCACGTTCAGTTACTACTAACATTATGTGTATTTATCGGACTACCAGTTTCTCCCAGTGATTTTGACACTAGTGAAAGCTGCTGTGGATGTATAGTTTTCATAAGCTACATTTTTACTATTCTAAAAACAATTTTAATGATCTTTGTATTTAGTTATTCCCATCATTTCCTAAATACCACCTCCTTGCTTCTCACATTTTATGCATTCAACTTTTGCGCTTATATTTCCCTTTGGATAATTTCCCTTCGAAGGAAAAAGGTAATTTCATCTCTAAAAATGACAACAAATCTTGTGATTCAAATGGGTGTGAAAAGCACGTCTAAAATGTATAATGTTACTCGCTTGGTGACTTTTCAAGTCATAGCTACGGCTGCCATTGCTGCTTCTTTAGCACTTTTATTCTTCTACGATTCTGATGTTACAGATATTTCATTTGAGATAATTATACTTGGATACACACTGAAAAACGAATACATAAATCTCTTCGTATTGATTCTTAGAATTTCAGTTATCCTAATGTACACTTTAAATGGTGCTGTATGTGGAGCTGTATTTTTATTGAGCACTATTTCTTATATCCAAATCAGTGACGTCCTTGATAATTTTGGGTACAAGCTGAAGAAACGTTTTCAGTTTGGACTAATAGACCAAGAGTCAATTTCTAAGAACATTTTGATATTTAAAAATTTACTGCGCGCTGTACAAGAAGTAGATCATGCTTTTTCTGGAAGTGTTCTCTTCCTGTATGGGTCTACAATATCTTGTTTCTTCAACGCTTTGAGTGCAGTATTAGGAAACGGAGTGAATAATTTCGCAATCAATATGTTTGTATCACTTACTTTTGCTACATCTTTGGGAATGTTCTTCGTCATAACACTTGCCGGTAATCGTGTCGTCAGCAAATTCAGTGTCCTGAAAGGAATACTTACAGACTGCTCTCACTTAATCACGATACATAATGCTAATATGAAGGAATTAACCAGTTTCTTAATTATGGCACAAGATATCAAATTGGCAGATATACATTTTACTGGGGGAAATATGTTTGTTCTCAGCAACCAAATGATTCTGACAATCACGGGTGTTATGATCACTTACGGAGTGTTAATCTTTCAAATGGATAACATTATCGAAAAATAATAATATTACTTATACTTATTTCTTTTCTATACCTTAAATACGTTCTCTTTCTTTAGTATAAAACCTTATAGAGAAGAAGCCTTTAACACTGCTCATAGAGGTTATCAATTTACTAGTAATAGAGTAAAAATATTTTTCCTTCAATATCAGTGTGGTTTTCTTTGAATATCAATAAACTCTTTAAAGACATCATATATTAAACATAATTTCAAAGAGTAAAATTAAAATTCAATAATAGATATAGTACAAATAATTTAGAAATTCACAAATAAAAAGCTGAATGTTTGCTTGATTTCATGTTTCGCTTAAGTTATTTCAACAAAATCTTGTGACTGCAGCATTTTTACTATATGTATGTTGATTTAAGTTCTATAAAATAGAATCTGCACCAGAATGTTGCCTTAACATCCAAAAATGTTATATTAAAAATGGAAAACATAAGTATTTTGTACAGGTGAGTTCCATAATTAAAATTATCTTTCTTTCAAACTGCGCACTTCTGAGGAATGTAACATAAATAAGTGTCTAAGGAATTATAACACATCTAATGTGTAAAGGCCATCTTCAATATGAATTATCTTTAAAAGACTGCAGTAAACCTATTTTTTAAATTTTTATACTGGTAATTTAATCTATTAAATAAATATTAATTTACAAGAATTTTCTCCTGATACCACATATCTAGTACGAGATATCGCTTTTAGAACCATTCGTATAAATCAAACAAATAAGACTGCAAAAATAACAAAGAAAACGCAGGCATTATCATCACCTGAAAAAAGAATATTAAGCATTTCCAGAAACATTAAAACTTCGTATAAAAATACATCTTGTTCAAATTATATATTATTATATACATTATTATGTATACACGTCACATTCAAAATTTATCTATTTATGTGAAGAGATATATTGGAACTCACAAAGATTTTGATGCAAAAATGGAAATTTTTCTATAAGCAAACTGCAGAACGTTTTTAAAATTTGCTGTGTTGCATTATGGAGATAGTAATAGATAAAATGAAGTGAAAAGAGAAAATAGCTACTGAAAAAAAAAATCATATAAAATCATATCATTTGGTAGAAAAGATAAAACATAACGTGAAAATCCCATATATTGAGCATTACCTAACAAAATTATAAACCTTCTTCAAAGGACATCGCTATTTATTCTTTAATATCATGTCAAAAATTACTACAAAATATAGGCAGTTTAAAAAAAATTAATTACTTGTTGATACAGTGCTAGTAATAATGTGATACTTGTATTTTTATAATTAGCTGAAAGAAATTATGAATATGCTTTGGTGACACTTCTTATGTTATAATGCCTGAATTCTTAGCAGCTTAAATTCTTTTAATATTTACTTGCATTTTTTATGATCTTTATTGAATGATTTGCATTACCTTTCATCTATTTTATAGACGACGAGTAACTGTTTAGAAAAATAATTTAGAAATTTCCTATTTAATTATGTTTGTCAATCAGTATAACAAATAACTTTTTTTTTACGTCTGAAGAAGAATAAGGTGAAGAAAATTATCCCCAAATCTGTAAATAATACTCTATGGTCGTTGTTATGAGTTATTAATAAGGGTTAATAAACAAGTGTTGAGAATGAGTGTACAATAGGACTCCAGAAATGTAGATTAATTGATACACTAACCCCATATAGCCCACAGCTCTGTACGAATACCGGAAGTATTCGTACAGAGCTGTGGGCCGGGTACCGTCCGGGTAATTAAATTAGTCCGCCCAACAGTAATGTAAACGACAAATTTAATTTTTTCGTTTCTCGCACTTTATTTCATCAAATGTTATACATTTAAAATATTTATATTTTTTCAAACAAAATTCAACATAATTCTTTTTGACAAAATTAGAGAATGAGATTATTTTTATTTACCTTAACTCCCAGCCAGCGCATTTCTATTTTAGCTAAAATAAAATATCGAAGTTAATTATTATTTATGAAGACCCTAAAAATAAATAACATTTATTTTTATTTGTTTGTTCTAAAATTATATAAACAGATTACTTTGAAGCAAATAAAATGCGTAATCTATGTCCATCTAATATGATTTAAATTGAGACTTTTTTAATTGGACCAAAATAATAAATGTATTCTATTGTTTATATGTTTTAAATCAAGGGAAAAATTAAAAGCTCCATAATAAACTAGGAAGCAACTTTATTTGTTTCGTCGCTAGAAAGAAGAATAAAATACCTGGATAACTGGTGTTGGATGTGTCTAGAATCGAGGTAACTGGAGTTTTACTGCAGTGAAAAGGGCGGATTCGGATAAATGGAACTGTATGTATGTACTTAACACACACACACACACACACACATATATATATAGTTTGCACACATACTTCAGTATTTTTTTAATTTACCAGAAAATACTTAAGCCTAGCTGTTACTTTTTAATTACTGTTATTTACTGTTGCGTACAATACTGATATAATGATGACATAGTTTATTTTTTGCATTTAGTTTTAAAACACATTATATATTCTTTTGCGACCGAAAATAATATTTTAATTTTAATATTGTTAATAAACTCATATATTTTTAACATGAAATTTATGTATGTTTCTTATTCATTAGCAGATAATTAATTAAATTCTATTTGTTTGCATTTATTTTAAAACTTAAGTAAAAAGCATGGATGCTTTGCTAATCAATCCTATTCACTAAGTAACTAAGATAGAAACATGATAAGTAGCTGCGAAATAAATACTTTTTGTTTTTCAGTTAGTTAGTTATAAGGAAAATGAAGTATGACAGTTCCGCTGAGCATAAATGTTTTTAACATGTTTTAATAAATGAACATTGCTGAAATTCGTACCATGAGTCTCCAGTCCGCATGACCGTAGTAAGTCGGCAATGCTTTTTACCTAAAATATTCTCATAAATATTATAAGCATCATCCATGCGAAACCTGGCCTTTAAAATGAATTTAAAGTACACAAAATAATTAATCATCTATAACCAAAGAATAAAATTTAAAAAAAAATACTTTCTTATTTCCCCAGGTACGATATTTGCTACAGATAAATTAATTTTTTTTGTAGACCACCTTCATTAGTTTCACGTATAGGATGTCATCTTATACGTAAGCCGTATTTTTCTATACTATAAAAATATGTATTATATTATATATGAAATCGTATTAGATTCCGGATAAAATAGCCATTTCGAATTCCGCTGAGTGAAGAATGGATGTGAAACTAACACTCTCTTGAATGAAAAAAGTACTATCTAACGTAATGAGTAGAGCATGCGTTTAAACTTTTATATACTTTATCAAAGAGCTACTAAAAGCAATACTAAGATTTGATTATTTACAAACTCTTACGGTAGATGCAGGCAATAAGTAAAGCGAGATTAATTACAAGTTTGCTTTGCAAAGCCATGTAAAGAGCACGTAAAATTTACTTTCCTTAACCCAATGATTTATACCTTATAATTTCAAAATTTTGATAGCAATCGAAAATATTAATAATAGAAATTATCCCCAAGGTCCCAGGAAGTATCGTATGATTAGGATCATGGAACTGGAATCTCGCATTTTGAATTATTCTGGAACACCCAGAAACGACACGATAGAACATCTGTTTATATTTTTATACGATTAAGAAAGATGTAAAACTATTATTTTATATAATCCAGATACGTAAGAAACTTTTATTAATGCGAAGCTAAATCCAAGCTTTTATTTAATGAAATGTGTTGAAACAAGCAAAATTGCATGTACGCTTAAAATAAGGCTTTGCTGTTTATAGTTGGTTTCGAGCGCAGAAGATGAAATTTCTACTGATTCAAAAAAGCAAAATCTTTATGCATGGAAAGGAAAGTTTCTTCAAAAAGGTGCATAGACATAATAAATTTAAAATTAATTTTGTTTATCACCGATATTATTGTATTAAATTATCAAATTAGTATTATTTAATTAAAGTATTGTTAAATTAAAGAACTAAACTGAAGGATTTAATATAAATTAGCATTTGACGTTTCTCTGTAAGATCTGCTCATAGTTGGAAAGATATTTTAACTCCTGTAGCAGTAATACTGAGATCAAATATAACACAATGAAAGAATAACCATAACTTAAAATATATATGAAGGTTTTAATGTGCTTTGGGTTTTTACATATTTCTCACACATATACATTGTACTACAGAATAATATGTAACAACATATTATAAACGTATAAGCAAACATGAAGTTATCTGTTTAAAAATTCATAGAAAACTTAAAAGTTTACCCGTATGTAACTAAGCGAATCTTATTCTTTTGTGATGATATTATTTCCAAGAGAAAGGTAAAATTTAGTACAACTATAGTACTAAAATTAAAATTTTATTCGTTTCCTTTCAGTGTGTTTTCGACTCACCAAAGAATGTCTATTTCTCACCTATAACATGTTTATTATTGAGGATGTCCCTGGATTCGAAACCTGTATCTTTTCATCTCTGCCTGAAATAAGATTTATTGATAAAAAATAATAGTTTAATAAGATAGTTTAATAAGAAGAAAAATCATCATAAAATAAAACATAAATGAAATGAAATGAAGGGTTAGTTAGCAGAAATTAAAAAAAAAAATCTTTATAATGGAAAAGCAATCTAATAGAGAAGTCTAAAAAATGCAAATTCATTTTGCACCTGTTAAGGTGTGCTTATAGTAAGTCAATCGCTACATGTGGGACTTAAGTATCCCCCCCTCCCCCATTAACTACGACTGTGATATATGTGTCCCAGCCTTTGACTTAAAAACCGATTGTTAAAAAATCCCAAATGCTAAATTTACCTTATTTATGACATAATTTGTTCACTTGGATAGAAAACGGGGTAAAAATTTTGATTTTTAAAATTTGTAGTCAAAGGGTTAAAACTAATCCTAAACATTTAAAAATTGTACTGGAGATGACTTTTTTATTAGCCAAAAAATTTCACATGCCCCGAAATGCAATCTTTAAGATTGTGTTGTCAGTGTTCAAGGTGTAATAATACACAATGATCAACGGTTCATTCTATTAATCGCTATTTTCTAAGAGACCGTAGAAGTATCACTCACTGAAAAGCCTAAATTTTATACCTTGTGATCTGTAGGTTAATTTAAGAACCTGATATTTAAGAACCTATATACAGAAAAGATACTGATCTTCATTACTTGGCAAAAGGGATCCTATGTATTTGTCTTCGGATAGATTATTCTATGTCTTCGAACACGTGTATTGATGTGGCACAAAGCTGCCTTAGCTCTCCTTTGTATGGTTACGAGGCAAGTCAGGTGGCGGAAAACATCCATGAAGTTCATGTTATTTTTAAAGAAATGGACTAATGTTCTGTACAGTTTTGAATTCATTGGAGACCTATCAGAAAGTAACTAAAACTTTCTTACCACTATCGTGAATTAGAGGTGGCCATTCTTCGCTTGCCAGTAGCTCTTGTTGCAATTTCTCAAACTTCTGAACTGGTCCTTTTAAACGTGAGATGAATGGTACTATGTTATTAGTTACCACGCGCTGAATGATATATTTCTAAAAATATTTAATTATCAGAATTTTTCATCAAACATATTTTAAAAGCATACAAAGAAAAGAATAATACTAAATATCATTTATAGTCATACTTGTCAGGCAATGTTGAATCTCTAATTAAATTGCTCAGAGTTAGCAGAATTTCATTAAACGAATAAATAGAATACTAGATATGTTTCATCTTTATCGCGGAATTATACCTAGGTTTGAATCTAAAATTAATTGAACACATATTTCTAAATATAATGAAGGTCAAAAATAGGGAAATTACGAATGGCATCTAGCGATATTTTGCGCAAAGTTCGTGCCGTGAACCAGCTTGCCATGAAATTTAGCCAGATATTATTAAGTGACCAAACTCACAGATTAAAAAAATTCTCCAAGGAATACTTCGCAATGTTTTGAACATCAATACAGATGAAATTATCAAAAAAAGGAGAAGTTCTTAGATAAAGAGAGAGCGGGTAGAAAGAAAGTTGAATATTATAATACATTTATTTATTTTTTATTTGTATACTTTTTTGCGTGCAAATTTTTATTTACTTTTTGTCACTGTAAATTCTTTTTTATTTATTTATTATTATTTGATTTAAATTCATTTTCTCATAAATCTGCGCGTATATTTTTTAAAATGTTGTCTATTTTTTGGTTTGTATTTGCTAACTTTATTTTTATGTGTCTAATTATTTTCATTATATATGCAGTTTTTTGTAAATGCGCTTTGGAATTCTATAAACAAATCAAGCAGATTTAGCTATATTTATCATTTAATTTTGCGAACCTTAATAACAATATCTTTGGATAAGTTGCCAATATTTAAACAGGAATCCCTTAACATTTTCATTCCTACACGCGCATTTCATTACATAATCTGCCTATTTTCCAGATATTTTTCAATTGACATTCATATTAAATTTATGAAGTGATAATTATCCAGGGTTTAATTAATAGCCATACGAATAACCAAACATTTGCGTTATCTGAAGTTAAGAATAAGAGAGTTTGTGTCAGAAGTCGCTGGTTTGAAATTGTTACTTACTTGGAACTTCAATAAACGTGTAGTTAAAAGGAAATCTAACGTGATGATGAAACGCAAGTAGTTGAATTTTACGCACAAGAGTTTTACTAATAATAACTTTTTTAACTAACACATTATTTGTCTAAAGGTTCTTTGTCCCTGAAGGACTATTGTTTTCGTTTTACGATTTTGCGTTGGTTCACTATAAATGTCCGTTACACTTTCCAAACTGTTGCCGCCAAATGTTAGTCCCGAGAGTCTGTTGCAGCCGAGTCCTGCATTATATTTGAAGAAATTAAACAATGAAAAATCTGCATAAATGTATGTCTGTTTCTCTCATTGTGATAAAACAACGGTACATAGAGCTATCGAATTTTGAATGACGTAATCCTCCTACGAATATCTCTAAAGCAATCTCAAAAAGCCTAATATGTTTTAATAAAGATCAAATGAAAGCAATTTTAAAACTAGCAAGTAAATATAGTGCGTTTATTTGCAGTTTAATTTTGTAAGCAATACTGAACATGCATTGCGAAATAATTCCTTGTTCCATCTAAAAGGCGGTTCATATCTGAAGTAGAAAATTAATAACGGATAAGGTAATAATACTTTAATAACAAATTTTTGTATCCAGCAGAAGTATAAATGCAGTTAAATTTACGCAGACACTTTTAAGTTGCTAAAAAACGTATTAATAGTTTTAAGACAAGGAAGAGAGCAAATTATAGGAAATATAATAAACAATATTTCCCGTCTGTTTCGATAGTCTTCAAACTATCGTCAACTCTTGATAGTTTTTAATTACATAAAAGGTAAAAATATGTTAGTTAGAATCTTGGTGTAGCCCGGTGCGCCTAGTGAATCTAAATTTCCTTTATAGCCAAAAATGGGCTGCACCCGAGAGAGCATTAAAGAGGGTAGGGAAAAATATCTGTCTCATTTTCAAAGCTACGAGTGCCAGTTTTTACGCTCAATAAGATATTCCAAATGAAAACCGATTAGAGTCGAGAATGTATTCTATGGCCGAAAGTAATTAGAAAATGTCTTATGGCCATACAACGTAAAATATATAATTTATGAAATATATAGTGTTGAAGATCAGTAAAAATAAAAGATGAAGATGCTAGCATCTTTTACATTCGCTAATCACCGAGTATCCTGTGAAAAACTACGGCATCTTTTAAATATTCAAGTCCTCTTTTCAAGAATATTGGAAGCTTATTGAGGACGTTGACAAGTGAATCCCAATACTGTATGCATAATGTGTCCTCCGTCCTCTGCGACGGTGATTATGTTGCTTCTCTTATTGGTGGTGGCTTGAAATTAAAGCATATATTGTAACAAATTTGGAAGTATGTAATTTTTACTTATTGCCTTTGTAATAATTATGGTAATTAAAACTTTCTATGTTGACCTGAAATTTGGTAATTTATCACACGGCCAATAAAAAAAGAATATTCACTTAAGAACTCTACACATTGTGATCCTACTGATCAACTATACCTTCGATAAGCTCCATGTGTCTACCTCTTGCTTACAAGGCAGGTAGATAGCTTAGTATTCACATCCATTTGTCTCGTAACTCCTAAACTATGCGTTTGTCCCTATATGCTTACGGGATATTTTTTGCATATTTTCGGTCACATAATGTACTGCTGGCATCGGATGACTTTGTTTTGTGTCACGCTGTATATTAAGCTAACCTTCGTATCTTATTGACGCTATGTTCACGGTTTTGTATCTCTGCATTTCCTGCTCTGCTCTCCTAAAATATGATGTATATATAGAGGATATTTTAAATTATCTTGGGCCACAGAATGCACTGCAGTCATTTGACTACTTTCTTTTGGAACACTTTACTTATATACCAAACTTTCAAAATTAACTAAAATGCATCTTCTCGAGAGATGTTGACAACAGGCATGACAAATTCAAAACGACTATCATGAAAATGCAACGTCGATCAATCCCTGAAACTAAAGTATTTCTTTTGCTTACTGTCCAAATTTTCGTTTAATAATACGTATTTTTAAGCTAAGAAAAACATTTTTTAGAGTTGTTCTATGCAATTTTAGTGTAGCAATTGCAATTATTTTTATTTAATGTACACTTTCTCATGTTCATGCATTTTATATAAAATATCTAATGGGGACAAAACATGATTTCCTTACGTGGCCTATTAAATTATACACAATTTTTGCTGCATTTCATTTAAACTTATTTCCTCGAATTTCATTAAAAATATATTCTGATTTAATCAATTCAGTTCTCACTTCGTGGCAAGGCAAAAATACATAAAAACTGAAAACGACTTCATTAAAAATTGTAAAACATAGAAAAAACAAAGCACCAAATACAGATAAAATACAACTTTTACAGTTGAAATTTGAGTTTCTACGCTAAAACAGACAATTCACTATTCTGCTAGTTTCAAATGTAAACAAAAAATTCGGCCTCATCAGACATAGCGCCAGCTAAACTTTTAAATTGTTGATGACTGTGGATCTACCGCATGCAGATAAACTAAAGACATGAAAACCTTAACTGGAACATAAGAACAGAATAATTCAATCACTTTTACAGAAAGAAATGCGAAATTTACCAATATGTAAGAATCAAAGCTCACCGAGACGGGTAACAGGGTGGAAGTATATATTTGGCGTGGCTAATGGCAACGATAAAGGGAGATGCACGAGTAAATGTTATAGCAATCCTCCCCTTCCCATATACAACATTTCTGAGGGTAATCGTTTTTGAGTTATGCGAGATATATACATACGTACGTGCGTATGTAGAGACGTCGCGTAAAACGTCAGTAAACGCCATTTTAAATTCGTTTTGGGAAAAAGAGTCCTTTAGTCTACCCGTGCAGATGGCACTCAAAATCATCATTTAAATGGATTCGAGAGCTGTTAAAATATCTATTTTACCCGAAAGTTTTCGTGATTAGAATACTTCCTTTAGTTCGTATGAGGAAATAAATAGGAATGGTAAAAATGCATAGGAATGTTGCTGTTGATTCTAAAACACTGAAACCCACTCAGAAATGTGTAACAAAACCAGTTATTCATATATTTTGAAATTTACATAAATTATCCAGACATTTCCGAAAGAATTCGTTTAAATAATGCTAAATATCCATTAAATTAATTCAAAATATAAAAAGCTCTCATTTAAATTCAATGCCGCGTACTTTCTCCTTTCTTTCGCATTAATTTTCTACCGCTCGGATCACATCAACAGGTTTTGAAGGCCACACTTGTCTCAGAATTTTAATATATATTATGCATTGGAACATTAGAGTGAAAGCTCATGTATACAATACCGAAAACATAATTCATTTTCTTACAAACTTTGGATCTACTATGCCAGGAATTGGTTTCGTGCTAGAAGTGGCCGTGTAAGATCTTAAGAAACATTATGCGATTATTTCAGGTGATTGTGCACAGCTGATAATAATACGCGTAACTGTTATACATAATTTACCAAAAAGTCTCAAGTAATTGCGCTTGCATGAAATCGAATTTACATGAAGTTGAGTTAAAAGGAAATAATCATTTTGTAATTTACAATCTCCTTCATTATTGCTGAGGTATATTGGGAACTATTACGTATCCAGCAATTGCTGCTTATTTTAGTGAAGCAAATTTATGTCCTTCAGCTCTTGGAAAAATCACAGTTTCGGTACTTCGCTAATATTATTTTAGCTTTTAGCAGCGCATTTCAAGACAGCACAGAACACAAAGGCAACTTCACAATTTCAACATTCATGAAAGCACATAAAAGAAGAATCATTTCTAGGATACGAATTACACTTTGCATTCAAACAAAACAGCAGAATAATATTGCTAAAGAGGAAATTTCTCTGAAAAAGCAAAATTAATCAAGTTATTTTGTTAGGTTATTTGTTCACTTTATATCCAGAATTTAATTTTAGAGCTCTAGCAATTATATGCGTTACATTTATTTCCAATGACAGTAGTAGTGTGGTTTATTTTTGTAGACATTATTTCGCATTTGTTTTAATCCAAGCACTTTTATTACAGTATTTTATAAAACTTTACAGTATAAGGCCATTTGAAGATGACTACATATGATTACTTGGAAATAAAAGCTTACCTCCCATATGAATGACATTCCTAGATTACCCAATGAAATAGCGTACAGTATTCGTGGGAAATTCACATCGGGAGCACTTTTAAACTGAAAGGAGAAAATATTCATTGGAAAGATATTGTTTACTGACCAAGGGTAATAGCTGGTTTAAAATCTGATGAAAGGAATTACATCTGGGAGTCCATCTCATAAGCACTTTAACATTAGCACATAAGCACTTTAACATAAGCACTCATAAGCACTTTAACATTTAATCGATAACATTTTAGGTTAGGTTATTTTGAAAATTTAAACATGGTAGAGAGGACGAGAACTATCCGTTCTAATGAAAAGGATGCCTCTGTGGAGGATTTTCTAAGGAAAATTGTCTCATATTTTCGTTACATGCTGGGAAAACCATGAAATGCAGCCAATTACTTTGATTTAAAACTGCGTCCAGTATTCAGTAGTCTTAACCACTTGCCCTCTGTATGGGCGATTCTAAGTAATTTTCTAATTTATTCTAAATAATTTTCTTAAATACAACATATAATTACGAGCTACACTTATTTTGTGAATTCTCCAAAAACATCTTGAATCAATATTTTAATGCTTTGTGCATTTTTACGAATTTTTATATACTACAATTCGTATATAAAAAGTATGTAATTATTATTTTTGACGCGCTGTTCTGATGTTCATACATAACTATGCGATACAGCACGTATCATCCTACACCTAATACTTAAGACTGGATTCGAATGGACCCCAAATAATTTTAATTTACCAAATTTCCTATTTTCAGCTTCACTGGAAGCGCATCCAGGCAAATACATAAGACACATTTATCTGCAAAAGCCTTATATCATCATTTTTATGCATGGAAATATAAAAAAAAGGTCTTCAGAGGTATAATTTAAAGAGATAAGTCATTTTGACGGATAGTTGCTAATAAATGTGTGTGAAATCCTATTAATCCCAACTCTTTTATCTTTTCTTTACGTTTTCTATTTAAGGCAAATGATAAAAAATGCTTTTCAGTGGGAGTAATATTAAATAAATTCATATAAACTTTATAATTTATCAAATACGTGCTAAGTTACTATATCCAAAAGAATGAGACTGAGAACACACCATAATATAAGAAATAAAAAAAAAAGGTAACTTACGTTTAGGTAATTCAAAACAGCTTCAGGAGCATCTAAGATAAAATATGTCACCAGGCCAAATATAGCGCAAACGATGGAAACATAAAGTTCTGTAAAAGTAAACAATATATTTACAGTAATTCAGCATATATTATTATTTTTAGGACTAAATAGGAAAGTTGTTTTTCAAAAGTTTTATATTCTAAAGAACTCTGATCAGTTAAATATTAAATTTTCCCGTATATAAATGTAGTTAAATGTTTTTGACAGAATCTTATATTCTTTTCATAGACAGGTACTTCAAGTTATAAATTATTTCACAGTAAACCCCAGGATTTTATATAAGAATTTTCATCGTCGTTTAGTAGAAAACACTACAAATGTTATAAAATAGCTTTTTTTTAGCTAATAAAATAAGCTAAATACAAAATGTTCCATGCTGTGATATAAATGTTTATTGACATGTTCGATAATGAATTCATAGATTAAAATTATAGGATAATTTCGCCCTTTCCTCGCACATGTCTTCATGTTGGAAGTGGTAGTACATTTGTCTGCCAGTATGAAAATCCAGAGTTCGAATCTTAACTAGGCTTGAACTTAACTAGTCGACTTTTCTCACGTTTCTCGCTCCAAATATATCACCTATATTTGGCTACTGAATCACTTTTCTCCTCAATGGCGCTTTAAATGAGGGAGAATAAAAGGAATTTTTGCCTTCCTCAATGGTGAAATTTCGTTCTGTAAGTGGTATCACATCCGACTAGCAATCGTAGATCGAATCCCGGAGAAGATGTAGCTTATTTTTGACGTTTTCAGACTCCGAAATCATCTTAATAGTCGGAATTTTTAATCGAAATTTAGAGCAAACATTACTCCTCTTGCGTTAATGGATCCGTATTAGATATAACAACATTTGTTTTAAATTTGTAGCTGAATGTATAAAAATATTAATTATACGTATATCTCTGTTAATACTGATATGGAACCTTTAACTAACTAATGAATAATAGTTTAACTAAAGTGATTCTACGAAAAACATACGAAAGGTTAAATTGGGATTTGCAGAATGCCAATCAATATGCCGTCTTTTATCATATGCACTAAAATATATAAGAGTTCTTTCATAAAAAGAGAAATGTATTTTATTTTATAATTTTTGTTTTTTGCTATTTAAATTAAAAAAATTGTTTAAAATGGAAATTTTGAAGTTAGTTTAAATGATGTGCATAAGATGAGCCATTTGCATATTTCACTCCCAAACAAAAGGTATAAACAAAGTTTGCTCTTGCTATATAATACACATAACACTATCTGCAAGATACCTTGGCTGATTAACTAAGAAATGGATGTAGTGTCTACTATAAAGAATTTCTTATTAACACATTCCGCAACAACATAAAATTTATTTTGAGAAAGTATTCACTCTACTTCGGGGATTTGCTTTTTCTGTATATAGACAGTGCAATATTTTTTTAATTTCTAAAACAATTAACATTTGGAAGTGAGCTAGTTATTGTTGTAAACACTTCTTCTTAAATCAGGTTCATAATTGAAGTTATATACCCCTTGAAGTACATATATTAACTAAATATCTCGTGAAATAAAGATAACAAATTTTACTTAATTTTCAATTAAATAAGGTAAAGCTATTTTTGAGAGATTCACCATTTTTCTTTTTAATTCAATATTAAATTCAATAATTTTTATTTAATTTTTTTTTAAATTTGAGATCTTAAATGAGCTATACCAAAACTGTAAAATTTCCCAAAACTTCCTCAGAATCATCAATTTATCAATATTTCTTCAGTTTACAATCAATTTATCGAAGTCACTGAAAATGATATATCTAAGTTTCATTAAGTCACATCCTATGTATTTAATAGCGAAAGTTTCGGTTTTAGCTACGAGTTCTAAATTTTAACACATTTAATACACTAAGCGTTCAACATCCACCGGCTGACATTTGATCGACTTAAATTGTAATATCTTCAAATGTTTTTTTCCTCACTTGTTTTTACTTCTTAAAGAAACAAACTTCTAGAAAGGTTTTATGCAGTGTGATGGTTTTCAAGCTATAAAGAAGAAAATGCTTAAACAAAGTAACACAAATGTCGAAAAATTTCTTTTTTGAAATAATGAAGTCTAACAAGTAGCTTTTAAAGCAAGAAGTTCGCTATTACGTAAATTTCTAAGATGTTCGTTAATAGAACATTAGTCCGAATCTTATTAATCAAATGTTATTACTTTCTCAATTTTTGCAGTAGATCCACTTTGGAGTTTTGTCTGCATTAGCAAATGCGTTCTTCAGGAGATTAAATCAGAAATATGGTTACAAAATTGATTGTGCCATGTTATGACAGTATTATGTTTAAAAGAATACAGACAGTGCTGCTAGAAAATCAGGTCTTCCACTTGAAGAGCAATGCGAACCAGATTTACTTTGCCTCGTTTCGAAAGCTACTATAATCATTAATGATATTGCTGTGTCGGCGCTACAACGAGTTAACATACTGTTCACCATTTCCCTTCTACGCTATAGAGGCATACTGTATTTTCAAATGTGTAACCATACTTCTAACTCATATAAGGTATAAGGAAGAATGGGTATTTTACCTATTCTTCCTTATACCTGACTAAAGAAGTATTCAGATATTGAATTTCTGCTTGATGTCTCATTAACATTTTTATACACCTGATATTAATTTCTTTTAACAGTCGAACTTCGCTTAACGTGCACCTCCCATAATGAATAGTTCGAAAAACGAGCAAAACAAATTGTCAAAAAAAAAAAAATATCTCCCTTAACTAGCGATGTTTAGAAGAAAGAATGATGTGGAGACATCATGGCGTCATATTCAGAATCCTGCCTACATCTAGGCTATCAGTATATGATTAGAGCTCGTTCAGTTAGCACCATACTATCACATGCGATTCAGGCACACCATTGTGCATTATTTCAGCGAAAAATTTAAGAATGCTTACACGTTTGTCTCCAAAGAAAATGCCGCAAGAAGCAGAGCTACAAGAAGAAAAATTATCATAGAAGTCAAACGCCAAATCTTTGAGAAGCAAGAATAATATAGCGTGGCTGACCTTGCACACTTAGATAATCAGTCTACATCGACGATTTATACTGTATTTAAAAACGAGAATAAGATTAAAGAGATTGATGTTCCAAAGTGTGTCACAAGAATTTCCACGCAATTGTGTTAATGAAAACATAATTTGTAAGAAGGCTAAACTAATTTTGCCGGCCTTATTAAGAAGACGCTAGGATCATCAATGTATGAAGAACAAGTATTCAAGACAAACCATTGGTGATTTGAAAAGTTTAAAAGAGGAGCCGACATCCTCAATATTGTGGGACACGGAGAAACACTATGAGATGGGTTTCTTCTGTAAAAATATTCAAAGCGAATTTATATTACAGCAGATGAGAAAGCATTGCAGGGACACAAGCCAATGACAGATCGTCTTACGCTGTTGTTTTGTGCAGACGCAAGTGGCGATTTTAAATTGAAACTGCTCCTCGTTTTACATTCACGAGCCATCCTCCAATCCACGATCCTTCAAGAAGTATAAAATTCAAAAGAGCAGGGTAAATGCTACGTGGAGGTCAAATAACAAGGCTTGTGTTATACATGACATTTTTACACATTGGATGAATGAAGTATTTGGTTCGTCTGTTAAAATATATCTGTTTGAGATGAATTTGCCATTCCATGTTATGCATGTTATGAATAACGCTACTGCATATCCTCCAAACGAAAATATGATCTTCTTGAAGACTTTATATTCATCATGATCCATTTTCTGCTTCCTAATACCACTCTCTTATTGTAGCCCATGGACCAACAGTCATTTCAAGTTTTACAAAAGCTCTATACTAAAGCGCTCTTCGAGCGCTGTTTTGAGATATCTGAAGGAATCAGTCTAAGTCCTACAGAGTTTTAGAAAGACCGCTTTCGCATCGTTGCCTTCGATGTTCGCATCGTCGCATCGATGATTGACAAAGCATAGGAGTGGGTCACCAAGAGAACCCTTATTTCTGCATAGAAGAATGTTCGGCCGAAAAGCACTGTCGCACTGATTTCTTGATCTAGGGCCTGCAATCGATGAGATTGCGCCTCTGGTTAAGATATGGAGCTAGATGTAGAAATGAACAATATCGATAAGCTAGTATAAGAACGTAGCAAGAAACTGACCACCGAAGATTTTATGGAATTGTATTCTGTGTCTCAGTAAGAGACTGTGAGGGAGATTTCGTCAAGGAGGGAAGAAACAACAGCTTCAGCAAAGCATTACTCTTCCAGCGAAATAAAGGAGATGCTGAAATACGAGACCAAACCTGAATATGTCACTCAAATAAATGAAGGCTATTTTGACAGAAACTCAAGCAGACGTGGTACAACACAAACAGCGCACTCACAATAATTTAACTGGTTGATCAACAATATTTTATGACTGAATGTGACATATATTCGTTTTGGTAATATGTTGGCATTATTTTAACCTCTAAGTCATCATATTTGTCCCATAGATGTAACATTAGCATGAATGTTAAAAGGCCACCGTGAATCCACATACAGCAACAAGCATGAAGTTATCAAGGTTGCAAACTGCTGAAAAATGGAAGTTAAAAAAGTAAGGCAACAGTAAAGAATAATATTAATGTAGCTCAGAATACACAGGTACATGATGAAGTAAAGCCGATATTTATGAATACATCTAGGCATATTATGTATCGGCTGGTCTTGCTAACTGCTAATTTTTCGTCTTGGCTGGGTTTCAAGAAGGAATATCCCGGGGGGGGGCAGTCCAAAACTCTCCTACCCTTCTTACTATACCACTAACTTTTCGGGAGGATTTTGACTTGCCGTGAATTTTGAATGCCTCCATGTCGCAAACATACGCTTACAAACATTCATGTCTTTTGCGGAAGCTGAACTCGGGCTCTTAGGTTACGGCAATCAGCAATACTAACCATTACCACTATCTCGTCTGGGAGGCAGCTCATATTACGCTGCCATGGCAGCTATTGAAAATACCTGAGTACTGCCGTCGAAACTCGATGGAATGCCTCTCAGCGGGTTTACAAAGCTTACTGGGTGTGTAAAACTTGCCATGATTAGGTTATATTATTCAGCTTAGGTTAAAGCACTCAAGAGCTTTCTAATTAAATGAAGGCAAACTGGTTCATAATCACTTTACACATGAAGAAAACTACGAAACCTCGCCCAACTCGTTCTCCGAGATTTGAATCTAAGTCGAAATACCAATTTTCGGCGTTTTTAACATCGGCCACTGGTGGGCTGTGAAACTTGGCAAGCGGTTGGAAATGAAATATTTATGCTTCTTAACAGTAAATACACAAATTGCCAAGAACTAACATCTTATATTTTAGTGAATACTGATCAACCAACCTACCGGCACCTCTATAACAGTTATGAAGACGTCTCATGAAAACTGCCTTATATGACAGTCTCTCCTCCAGCTTCCATCTTTAAACCCCGTTCCGTCTTTAAACCCATCTTTAAGTCTCGTTTCATTATTTATCCAGCTTCCATCTTTAAACCCATCTTTAAGTCCCGATTTATTATTTATCCTATAGTTCTTAGTTTTTGCAGACATATGAATCATGAATGCACTTTATTGGTTTATGAATCTTTGAATTTGTATTTTTTATTACGTTCATCATAGATATGTTTTTAGACAGTTCCGTATTATGCAGATTATTGAATGTTGATTTTATAAATTCCTTAATTGTGCATGATCAATGATCGTAAAGAATGAAACTTTATGATATGTGAGCGACTAGAAACTACGAAGGATCCTTTACGTCCACCATACCGCAAATAATCGAAACGTTAGAATCTATCTCTTATTTATATGCTTTTAAAAAGTGAGTCATCTGCGAACTCCACAAAAAATTCATTAGGTACTGCCTGAAGTCTTGACTTTATTAATTTGGCATCTTTTTTTTATTTTTTACATTATTCTAGATTGAAATTGTGTGAAATATCTGCGTGTTATTATGCTCTGCATTTTTGAACAGCGCACTTAGGCTGTAAAAACATGAGGTGGTTAAAAATACCACTTCCCAATATTGAAATTGGGCTTAGCTCTGCCTCTTACAAATTTTCCTTAATTTTAAGCCTGAACTATTCTTAAATGTATATGAAGTGATATAAATAATAAATCCTTTTCTAAAATTTAAAATTTCAAAATGTTAAGTTTTTATTTTTTGAAAAAAATTTTAAATATTGGAACGGTTGATACCGTTCAAAATTTTCAATATTGAAACGGTATAAAGTTTCAGGTTTATTTAGATATAATAATTTACTTTGTAGATAAACATACTAAGCTTCTAAAAGAACTGAGAACTGACTGCAATCGAAGTTTTAAATAAACTCTTGGAATGTTTGTGCGTTTTCATTGCAGTTAATTTCATAAAATTTCATGTTATGTTTTATTAAATTTCATGTTTATGTTCAAGAAAGAATAGTCACTATCTGTAAACCTTTGAAGAATCCATTAAACAAATTTCTTAATTATAAGATCAAATTTTAATAATTTGTGTAGTTTAAAACATTAACTAAATAAGAGCTAGGCTCGAAATCTCCTTACCTTTCGAAATCAAGGAAGTTTCGCGAAGCAGCCTTTCAAAAATTAGTCGCCATGATGACGCATATGAAAGCTTTTTTAATCGGAAAAAAGAATATTTCCGATTTCTGGATGTAAAAATTTGTTAAATATTTGAAATTTAGTAAAAACCCAGATCTTACTGAAGTACATATATTTATTCATATGCAGCACACTCATCAGGTACACCAGTGGGTCTAGAAACTCCATTTAATGGTTAAAATAATTTAACCTAAATGAGCAACATAGATGATAATACCATCGGAACAGGCTGAAGAAAGAAGAGAACATAGGCTTAAAACATTACTTCAATAGATTCATTACAGAAAATTACTTTTGGTTTTTAAAGAGACTATAAACTTATAACTGCCAAAAATATTAAAAACACTTATAATAATATTTCTCCTAGGCAGGATCTGTACATTATTTCTGTCTTAAAGTATAACAGAGACTAAAATTCCATATACTATATAAATGGTATACATATCTAAACCTAACTTACTGTTTGAAAAGAAGTGCTTTTTGTAAGGTGCTCCTGAGACAAATATAATAGAAGCTACAACATAAGACATCATATTCATTTTCAGTACTGTAGTACCAGAATATGACGCTTCTGAATCAAGGGGATTTTCTTTATCGAATTTGAAAGGCTCGTACCTGTTAAAAGAAAACAATATCTATTTTATTCGTAGTTACTGAAAAGAAATTTAGTTAAAAATCTGAAGTAAAATGTGTTTTATCGTATTAAATATATACTTAAGAAACATTGTAGAAATATGCAATGCGCGATGCGTTATTAATTGCAGGAGTCTGTGTGAAATATTTTAATTCGTTTTCAGAAATCTATTCATTTACATTTATGACTCATAATGTCTAGAAGAGAGTTTTCACTAAAATTTAAACGTCAGTCAGGAGACGCTTTGAATTTTTGGCACTATTGTTTTCCGATTTTTTTAATTTCCTTATTTGGCAGCTAATTTATTAGAAATATTTTAGGCAAAATAAATTCGAATTGAAATGACTCAGTTACATACATGTTTACAAACAATCATCTCTTCTGAAATATTCGAGCCCGGGCTCAGGTACGGCAGTCAGCGATACTAACCACTCCAACTAACCTATCTGGGAGCCAATTCAAATTACAATGCTATGGCAGCTACTGAAAACACCTTACTATTGCTAATGATTCTCGACGGAGGACTCGCAGTGATATTTTTGTATAAATTTGGTATTATTAGGTTTTTATAAAATATAATAAGTGTTCTATTGTTTCAAAATGTTATTAAAAATGCTTATTATGTTGTTTTATAGTTATTAAAAATGTTAAGTATGATATATTAAATCATCACTGGTAATGAAAATGGTATACTCAAAACTTCTAGTCGCAACGAAAGGAACGAATTTAGTGCAACGAAATTTGAGATTTTAGAAAGCGAAATTTTTTCGTATTAAATGTAGATTTCAGTTTTACTTTAATTAACTTTATTAACTTTTAATATTGAGTAATAGTTCTCTTGTTTTGCTTAACTACATTTCTTATATGAAAGGATATACTTTGAAATTCGATAGATTCGAGAATTCGTTCTGTTTCGAATTAATACTAATTAGTGGATCGGTAATAGCACCACTGTCAGTTGCACATTCTACATATTAAAATTTCATTTTCAAGAATGCGTTAAGGCAAATAAATATTTGTATAATAATGTATACGCCTTATTATTTCCTATTTATTGATAAAAGTTAACTAGTTGTCTATGAATATGATCACGACATCATGAAGATTAATACTTTATGTCAGAAACGCTTTAGACTGTGTTATGAGAAGCCTTGAGATTTAACCTCTTACAGGGTTGGAATAGGAATTCTTACAGTCACAAATCATTATGGAATATCTATTTACAATTATTAAAACCTGAAAAAAGCATGTCTGCGATGTTATCATCATGCGATGATTTGTAGATACTTTATTTTTTACCATGATATTTTCGACGACGATGTTTTGTACCACGATGTTTTAAAACTGCGATGTTTTCTCCCCCGATGTTTTGTAGCACGACGTTTTCGTCTTGCAATGTTTTCTTCGCGACATTTTTGTCAGCGATGTTTTTGCCGCGATGTTATCGGCGGACACCATTTGAATCATAAAAAATTGTTTTTTAAACTGTTTTTATTTTATGTTTTGTTTTATAATTTTCTGTAATGTACAATTTTTAATGAAGATGTTTTGAGTTTTAATGCATTTTTTCCTTGCGCGATGTGAGATGTGGCGCGATGAATTGATTGAATAAGAAATATATCTCTAATGAAATTGAAGGAAATGAGTTTAAATGAAGTGCAGCAAAAAATAAATTGTGTATAATTTAACAGGCTGTTAGGTTATGAGGTGTCCACATCATTTATGTTTATTATGTGTTTATTCATCATTTATGGCCACAAATTTTATCATTTATGTTCTTCAGAATAGAAGCGATTTCACAAATACAAAAGTTTTAGATTTTAAAATATAATTTTATAATTTGAGTAGACAATGTTTGAAGAACATTGCCTTGTGCTATGTTGTAACTGGAGTGAGCTGCACTAATACTTACCAAGGTTGAGAAAGACAGTATTTATAAGCTATTAAATAGATTGCCGTTTGAAGTACAATGAATGAAAAAATCGAAAATAATGGAAGGATGCTGACAAGACTTCTTGTTGGAGCCCTCTTTGCCAGTTTTGGAAAAGCGGAAGTTGCACCAACTATAAAAAATAAAGGCTATAACTTTCATTAAACCAGTGGAATTATCCTAAATTAAAAGCAATAACTTTGTAATTAATTCATATAAGAGGGCATCTAATCGATAGTCGTCAAAATCTTTAATTTGCTGGTTAATGATAGACAGAAATGCCATTCAGTTCGATATTTTTCATTTTTCCGTTATAACATCTTATTTTTTACTTGTTTTGTGATTAAGTTTGGGAAAAATATAGAGCATTTCGTTTACGGTTTCATTTATTTATTTTAAAAAATTAGCACATATTGGTAAAATTTTTATTTAAATGTAATATGATCTAATTTGAAATCATTAGTTTTTATGTGTTTGATGTAAAATCTGGAAGGAATGGAAAAAAATGTATTGGATAAAAAATTTTATATTTCCAGAAGGTCGTTCGCACTTTATCAACTTTATTGTCATACAAAAATGAAATATTATTTGTAATCTTTTTAATTCCAAAGATAAACTTTATGCCTCTGAAACTGGCCTCAGGTTACGAAAGAAATGTTTCTTTACGCTTTTTCACGAGTTATCATGATCTATTTAAAAATTTGCACCAAATCGGCTTGAACGGCTTACTTAACGCACTCAAAAATGTTGGGGACACCGCGTCACTCCCCCAGGAGAATTTGTTTTGTGGTTCCTAGTCTCATATCTGATAATTAACAAAGTCGATCCTCTAAAGGCATGCTTTCAAACGAGCAGTAGTTCCCATTGCCATGCTGTCTGAGAGGAAAGTAGAAGTGCGTTCCTTTTCCAGTCTTTTAAAGTGAACTCTTTTTGTGTGATACTAATACAGACAGCCCCGCTCTGGAAACAGCGTGTCAATTTAGGTCATAAATCTCCTCTTTCCATTTTCGCTGCAGTCTGGGGTTGGAAAATACCAAGTGAGGAGTTTCTCTACGGGGTAAAAATTCAAGCTACACTAAAATCTGACAAATGCACTTTCTGAGGAAATACATTTGTATCAACAAATTGCAAAGATGCGTAAAAATCAATGTTATTCCATTTCAAAGAGATTTATTTTGCCATAGTAAATTTTAAAGCGAAAACACGTCTAGCTGAAAGTAAAAATAAAGAAAAGGCTTCAAAATCGCTTGCTATGACGTTTGAATGCAAGTAAATATCAAGAAAGTGAAGTTTCTGATCCTGAAAGAAAATTCAGCTACTCAAGGGTCCATTGTATCGGAACTGGAATATCTTCTGGCACTGTAAGTAAAATCATTCATAAGGATTTGAAGTTAAAAAGGTGTTTAGTCATAAAGTTCATCTGCTTTTGTCATAGTATATTAAGGAAAGGAAAACAAATTTTAGAAAATTATATGAAAAACATCTAGCTGTTGATACATGGAAATTTATGGTAACACTCGTTGAGGCATGGGTACAATAAAACAAAGAGCAGAGATTAAATTAATTTAAACAGAGAGCAAAGATCAATTTTCTTTGCTCAACTCACGAAAATGACTGTATGAAATGACTTCGTCAATATACGGAAATGTTCCCAACGGAACTCATGATAATTGCAAGATTTTATTACAGCGGTTAAATGAAAATTAAACGTCTCAAGTAAGGCTAAAAGGACACAAATAAAGTTGAGCTTTCTATGAACGAAGCCTTTAGCCACACGAATTCAACTGCCGCTTATTTAACAAAGACATAATCATAAAGAGGAATAAAATGTTTCCCATGTAATGGAATACTTGTAAACTCACTTGATATTTCTCGTATGAATTTTGCGCTTTTGGGTTCTTAAAACAAACCTTATAAAAATGGCATGCAAGAACACTGAACGGAAAACAACTCCTGATGAGTGCGATAAAATTGCCATGAATAAAGCCAAGAAAAGGTTTACTTTCATGGAAAATTCGAGCTAAAGCTAGATCCAAAATTCAAGGCTATCAGACAGAAACAAATCAAAGGAAGAAATACGCCCTTTAAGGATAAAAACTAATTATCGAAACACTTTCCATAAAGTGCGAACGACCATCTATAAATAGGCCACTCTGAGAATCCAAGCAAGCCAAAAAGAAAGAAAAATCAATAAGACTTTGATGGCTTTATTCGATTTGATGAAATTTATGCAATGATAGTGGCATGATAAAAGAAACAGGATAATTGTATCCTCCGCAGAAACAATAAGAGAAAATTTTCCACTTTTAAGAACAGCTATTTTCCTTTCATTTTGCTATAGCTGTTTAGTATAATAGGATAATGATTTTTCAAATAGCCGAACATATTCCATGCATTTATCGCAAGGAAAATTTCGACAAATTTACATTTTTTAAAAAGCAGTTAAAAATGAAATCATATATTTTGACATTGTTTTGAAAACTTTAAATTATATTCCAAATTCTTTTATAATATAATAAGTATATTTATCTTTACGCAGATTAAATGAGTTTTTATTTGCGTTGAGTAATTTAAAATATAGAAAGGTCATAAAAACTTCTCGTATATATGAACCCCTAGCGGTCTTTTCACTCAACCAATCGAAATGAAATTCCAGATGTTATTATTTGAAGGTAAGCTGTCAATATTGCCTGTAATAATATATGACTTAAAACAATAGAGCTCTCCCGGCTACGCTTACAGTGAACACATTTCGAAAATTTCGAAAGGTAACACCCACATTTTTTCTGCTCAAATTGATACGCGCATTGAAAAACCATAAATGGAGTTGGGACGAAAATTACCGGGGTAAAACATTTGCAAAGAAGAACATTGTAAAAGGACCAATAAAAACACATCAAGGGAGAAGGAAAAAGTTTCTGTTGGAATTACAAGTTTTCAAAGTGCTCACATTCGTGGACGATACGGAAATGTTTCCAACGGAACTCATGATAATTGGAGGATTTTATTACAGCGGTTAAATGAAAATTAAACGTCTCAAGTAAGGCTAAAAGAACACGAATAAAGTTGAGCTTTCTATGAACGAAGCCTTTAGTCACACGAATTCAACTGCCGCTTATTTAACAAAGAGAGAATCATAAAGAGGAATAAAATGTCTCCAATGTAATGGAATACTTGTAAAATCACTTGATACTTTTCGTATAAATTTTGCGCTTTTGGGTTCTTAAAACAAACCGCTGGGTGCAGGAAATTCTTCACAACAGTGGCGAATGAAGCATCGCAGGAGGAATCTGTATAACGTCACGTTTTATGGCATCTTTCAATTATGGCAAATCTACTTGATTTAATGTGTACACCTCGAATTTCAGGAAACCCCAAAACCAGAAATCCATCCGAGTGAGGTCAGGGGGGATTGCGGTGGCCGGAACACTGCAAGGTTGCGGGAGATTACTCGATCTCTAAAGTACTGTTGCAACACTTGCGGAACATATGTGGCGACATATAGAAGATAGCCTTCTTCCATCCATATAATGTCTTTAGCGACATTTCGCTGCTGCAATTCTATAATTACGCAATTCTGCATCATGGTTATATCGAGCATTTAAGATGGAGCACATTTTTATACCTGTAGAAGAGACATCTTCGAAGAAATATAAACTGAGAACGAAGGTGCTTACGATGTCGCGCCACAGTTTCTTTTTGTGTAAAGGCGCTGGTGCCACACCATCAGGATTTTCGTTGGCTTATGAACGCAGTTTTTGGAGTTCATTTTCTCAGTTAATGGGAAAAGTGCCTCATCCATCTGTACTATCTGCAGAGCCCACCTGCTATCTTCACCATATCTGATAAGGAAAAAATTCTTAAAGTCAGCATGCTGCTCATCTCCTGGTTGAAATATTTAAACGCGCCGGAATTGATGAGGAAATCTCCGCAGAACAGAACACAGAAACTTGAGGACTATGGTTTCCAATACATTTAAACTGCGAGAAACACTTATTGCAGTATGCAATGAACCTGCAGTAATCGTATTATGCACTTTCGCAACAACTTCAACAAGAACACAAAGTCGTCCAAATCGCGATCTATCACATGCGTATCTAGTTTCTTCAAATGTTTTTACTAAATCACTTACAGTTTTTACGGAACATGGACCTAACTTATTTTATGATTAAACTGAAATCAAGTTATTTACAAGCTTTCTATTTAATACTGTTTAATTTTAGAACTATTCTAATGCTGCAGCTGAATTTAGCCTCGAATGGATGATAAGAAAGGCTTTACATTTCTAATTCGAAATTAATGAATGGCAATAATTGAAAACTCACTAGAAAGCAGTCGACGTATTGTTCAGGTTTTATACTATGCCTATGTTAACACGAAAGAACGTTTAATTTTAAAATTTACACCTTTTCCTTGATCATGATCTCATAAGGTATTTCTCCCGCCTTCATAGCGTGCCTTCGTGGTGTAATTGTTCTGCACGCTGGGCGGTATTCCAGAGGTCCGTGGTTCGATTTCCGATGAAGGCAATTGCTCATTTTTCACCAAAAAAGTCCTAATGTCTCTACAATCTTAATGCGATTTGTAATTCTACATTATTTCTGATAATGAATAGGAGCCATATATTTGAGGCGATTTTTCGTGAATATGTCCGTGAGAATTTAATTGTTGTCTTTGATTGCAATTTAAAATGCTATAGTTTATGAATCTTTTCATCAATCATTAAAATTAGTTTTTCCGACAAAACAACAGTGACAGAATAAAATCTATGTCATTTATTCTAAACTTCAGTATCCCTGAAAAGGGAACTATTTTTTTGTCGTATTTAGTATTTAATAAGAGAATATAACTAGTACATATATGGTGTACAAAACTCATCACATGTTTATTTGCACGTATTTAGTGCCTACATAAAGCTGTCACAAACAAAATCCCTTGTCACATAATTATACTAGTTATGAATATAAAATTTACTTACTTAAAAAGGGAGGAACTAAATTAAGGACAACATCAATCAAGACGAAAGCCCCATCCGAACATCTTTGTCCGTCCTTATAATGAAGAAATGTATAAATACTTATTTCATTTTAAAGTACTGCTGTGAAAGTATTAATGAAACAATAACAGACTTACCCAAAATAACCAAAGAACTGCGATAAGGAAGATAAAACTATAACACACCATATATCGAAATGCATCGAAAACAGATACTAAAGCTGCTCGCCCTTCACTAAAACAAACAAAACAAACAAACAAAAAAAAAAAAAAAAAAACTAATTTTACCACTTAGGTTCTCAACCTATTGTAAGCTTTGATGTACTTTGTATAACAGATTGTACACTGCTTGTACTTTATGACTTGCCTGATATGTTTTTTAAACTTAACTAATGTAAACATCTTCAATAAAACATTTCATTCAAAAATGAGAATTGCAGAGAAAAATAGTTCTTCATATATCACACTTCTAATGTTTAAAATAAAAAATTGACTTAATTATCTTCTTACAGCATGCAATTGTATTATGTAAGGAAAAATTAAAAAGCAAGCTCTCGAGCAACAAAGTGGAAAATCTAATTAGAAATGAAAAATTCCTCTTTTTAAATAAATATAATCAATAATTAAATCGGCAAAATTTATAATTCAGTATTTTATATTAGGATTTATTATATGAAAGTAAATATTTCCAAAAATAAAAAAGTAGCAATTTAGGAATAAATAGCAATAAACAATTGGAAATAGTGTGCTCTTACTGGAGTACACAAAAAGAAAGAAAAAGGCGATGTAGCAGTATGGTTTTACTTCTAATGACCTTATGTTTAAATGTAAGCAAAATTCAATTTTAGACTACATGAGCGTTTTAGAAAAATTATCATTATTTTGAGGGAGAAAGCCATGGGTCACTTTTCCAGACTGATATGCTAACCATAGCATGCGTATATAAAATGATAAAAAAAGAATATCAGTATCTTAATTCTTTAATCAATACCTTAATTCCTTCTATAGTACCTGCGCATCAGAGTTTAGTGTTTGATTTCCTAACATTTGTCTTTAAAGTGACTCTCAAACACAGCAGAACTTTTGAGATTTAAAAGTTCCATTGCTATTGTATTCATTCTCAAACAAGAGTGAAAAGCAAATTCTAATAAAATAAAAGGAAATATGAAAGTAATTTTATACTGATTGTACAACCTTTATAAATGGATAAACATATTTACTTAACCCTAAGAATTATTTACTTAACCCTAAGGCATATTTTTACTTAACCCTAAGAATTATTGCCTACAGATTTATATCAGCAACAAGATGTTAGAGTTACTTCTAACTGTTTTGCTTTTTGCTCATCTTTTTAATTTTCCTTTCATGGGTATTTTTCTCCATACATTAAGTAGCGCATTTCTTACCTTTGTCTAGTTCTTATTCCTTCTGTCAATGGGTGACTTGGATCTCTGTAACCCATATATAATAAAATCATTAAGACTCATTTACAAGGTTTTGCCTTACTACGTTTGCCCAGATATCTCTGCCATCTAATACTTAATGGTTATAAACTGACAGAGATATTAGAAAAACTCTTATAGGGTGAGATAGCTACCTATAGCTCACATTATTATCGGCACGGACATAAGCTCTCGACATTTAAGACGTTTAAACTTTTAGCATTTTAAACGTTATTAAAACGTTTACATTCATTACGCTGTCCACACAGAAGGCAGAGTTGTTCAGCACCTTCGTTTTACACAAAGCATTGGAAAGGAAAGCAAACAGAAGCAAATTACAGCCTGCACTTTCAGCTTTTTGCTGCTTTACAAATATAATTTAGTTCTCATCGAAACCCTTTTCTTTTCTATCGGGAATACAAATAAGCTTCCGCCATTTTTATCGAAAATTGGTCATTTATTGTTAAAGAAAGGTACGTTATGTTTTATTCAAAATAGTGTCCATCCGTAGATACTACTTTTCCCTATCTTTCCGGCAGCATACGAATACCGCCTCAGAAGAACGTTTCATCTTTCGAGGCTATCCACAAATCAACCTAATTTTTGGTATCTTCATATGATACGAAGCTCTGTTCAGACAGGTCATGTGCCATCAATCGAAGCAGATAGTAATTAGAAGGAGCAAATAGTAATTAGAAGGTCTGGTGAATACAGCAGGTGAGGGAAAACTTCACGTTTGGGTGTTTTCGAGTAGGTTTTGACCGGTGTTAGAACATGTGGGTGAGAGTTATCATGCAGGAGATTCGGTATTGTCCCTCAGTGATGATTTTGTTCAGTTTGAGCAACATGATACAATGTATTGACACATGATACAATGTTGATTACAGCATATAACATAGTGGATATGGAAATTCATGGAATAAATGTCATTCATAGCAGGATAATTATCCCGTGGTTATTTGGTTTGGCTGTCGATGATAAAGGATGGCTAGGTGGTAGCATGGCTCCCCATGATTTCGCTTTCTTTGAATTATTGCAGCGGATCCATGTTTCATCACCAGCGACAGTAAGATGAAAAAAAGGTTTCGCTTATGCTTGGCAAGCAGCTTTTCACGTGTAAAAAAGTGAGGTTCAACGTTTCTCGGCTTCAATTCATATATAACCGAATTTCCTTGCTTTTGGATCATTTCCAATGATTTTAAACCGTATGAAACTGCTTATTCAGTCATTTCTAATGAAAGTGCAAGATCTACTTGCGTTTGGCACGAATCTTCATCCAATAATGCTTCTAACTCCGTGTCTTCATACACTTTCATCTTTCGGCTGTGTTCTTTGTCTTCAAGTCAAATTAAACTTTAAAAAGCACTCACCACAACTTCTCTCACTCTTTACGCAACCTCATCATATGCTTTTACAAGCAATCGATGCGCTTCAGCTGCAGATTTCTTTAAATTAAAGAAGTAAATCAAAAGTTCCCACAAATGACACTCATTTGGCTCAAAACTCGACATTTTGCTCACGAAAAAAATGTATGATGCCAGATACAAAATTTCTAATATTTCAAAATTCATGTTGTTAGCAGATGCCGAGCCTTATTGTATGACGTTTTATTTCAGACAACTTTAATAAAGTTAAGTGGGCACCATTTTTCTTCAAACGACGAAGATTTATTTTTACTCCGAATGCTTTTCTTACTTTAGTTTTGGTGATCTAAATTGCTTTCAGTATTTTTCTTATTTGAATTCACATAATATTCCACATTTTAATTCCCAAATATATATGAAAGAAACACAAACAATATAAATTAGTTCCATAAATTCGAATATCAATAAGCTAAATAAACATTTGTACACGGAGAGCTGACCTGATAATTGTGGGAATACACTGAATGTTATGCTGTGAAGACGTGAATGGAGCAGCAACTGATGCTTCGGCTACAGACAGAGATACACCAGTGTGAGCTGTTTTAAGAGCTCCGCAGTCGTTTGCTCCGTCACCGCACATGCCAACTTGATACCTAAAAAATTAATATAATATACATTAATCAATAAATTTCCTGTGCATATTTTTTTATTTCACTTATATACTGTAAAGTTCAATACGTGTAATGTATTTTGAACTCTCAGAAGACGTTATTATGCGAACATCGATTTATTGCGATGTTAAGAATGAATAAATTAAAACAAATCACAATTTTAGCTTGTGAAGAGTAATGAAATTTTATTCAGTAAGAAATGCGAACTATTTACATGCAACATTTAGCTGAGACACCTTCAAGCATATAAGTATATTCATTTATCTTGTTTCGACCTTTTTCTGAATTTAATGGATAGGAAATGATTTCATTAATTTATTTACCTTCAAGTCAGTATTTAATGAAAATGTTAAAAAATTATATTGTAGTGACGGGCAAATAAGTTGTGAAAATAATTAACCATTTTTGACCGCTAGCCGAAAAACGTACTTAAATTTTAAATTTAGGTACAGGTACTTAAAAACCTAAATGTATGGAGAACTGTTTTATAACTGAATATACATGTTGTAGAGACATTATGTATTTTTTGAAAGCAGGGATGTGAAAAATGGGCAATGCTCTCGCCAGGACTCGAACCCTGGACCTCTCGAAATACGCGCAAAATCTGTTGACCATTACACCACGAAGGGCATGCTAAGAAGGCGGAAGAAGTAATTTATAATATATAAAAAGAAATTTGCTTTATCTTTGCAATTTTTACAATATGTTTAGTTTAAATAGGAATATCTCCAAAATTTTAGTCCTAATTTGAATTTTTACTTAAAAGATAGTTGGCATAAGCAGTTCTATGTTAGTGGAAAACATCCTCAGCCACTCATTTTTGATAAAGTAGTTCTTCCTGGTATGAAATTATTTACAATTACGCGAAATTTTATTCTATTAAGCAGTTTTTGTAAAGCGTAATTTCACAATTACTATGAATAAAAGGAAGAAAATCCAAAATAATCCACAAGACGTTTTGAATAATTCTTATGTTCCTTAAAATCTTCACTGTCGTGTTCTTCCCATTAAATATTAAGAATATATTAACTACATTAGGACCGACTAGAAGAGAAGCACGTTAATGTGACAATCAAAATCCTAAAAACAACCTTGTATTTAGCGTAAGTATATTGAAACGCTCAATCGATTTGGAGGGCAGCTAAAGGTCCCTCCTCATCAGGAGAAAGAAGAAAAATAAAGGGGAAGGAGTCTCAGAAACACGTCCTTATCAGCACTGCACGTGGTTATAACCGGATTTTTAATCAGAGTTACACTGGCCGCCTACTTTTACTGAGCCAGGCTATCTGATCAAACATGTAACACAGAGGACAAGAAAAATTAGCGAAGTTAAAAATAGGGAGCTAGTGGCAACTGCACCTTCACGCTCAAAATCTGAACTTCGAATAATGGAAAGCAACCACTGAACGGATTTTAATACCCTCTGGTAGTACCAAACGCGAGGAGGTAACGCCATCTATCGGCAAAAATAGTAACTGAATCAAGATAGTAGAATTTTAAAGGCATTAGGAAGGACGCCATCTATCGGCAAAAATAGTAACTGAATTAAGATAGTAGAATTTTAAAGGCATTAGTTAATGATTTTAAGTCCAATCCAGTCTTTCCTAATGCCTTTAAAATTCTACTATCTTAATTCAGTTACTATTTTTGCCGATAGATGGCGTTACCTCCTCGCGTTTGGTACTACCAGAGGGTATAAAAATCCGTTCAGTGGTTGCTTTCCATTATTCGAAGTTCAGATTTTGAGCGTGAAGGTGCAGTTGCCCCTCGCTCCCTATTTTTAACTTCGCTAATTTTTCTTGTCCTTTGTGTTACATGTTTGATCAGATAGCCTGGCTCAGTAAAAGTAGGCGGCCAGTGTAACTCTGATTAAAAATCCGGTTATAATCACGTGCAGTGCTGATAAGGACCACGTGTTTCTGAGACTCCTTCCCCTTTATTTTTCTTCTTTCTTTCTATGTATTTCTTTCTTCTGATGAGGAGGGACCTTTAGCTGCCCTCGAAATCGATTGAGTGTTTCAATATACTTACGCTAAATACAAGGTTGTTTTTACGATTTTGATTACATTAGACCCCTTTAAGAAAATCAGAAGAAGCCATTTTAGATAATATTTGTTTTTCGTATAATCTGTAACGTCATTAGTTGTTTTTTGGAGAATGAAATATGAAAAAATCGGCAATGCCTTCGTTGGGATTCTAGTTTCAGATTTCACGACTGCTAACCTGACTGTTTCTAATTAAACCACGATTAGCATGCTGTAAGGAAGAAGAGAATTCTTTATAAATAGATAGTTATGATCTTCGATAGTTAATGGTAGGAGTAGAAACCATAGATTATATTTACGTTGTTATAATAGTACGTATTTAAGAATATGTTTTATTTAAAATAATGCGCGATCTCTTTTTAAATTTTGGTTTGGCCCTTGATTGTAGAAAAAGATGCATAATACTATATGTTAAACGGGTAGTTTAGGTAATAAAATGGAAATGGCTTATTTTTCTACACTTTTTTAGGGGCAGAAACCTCATTTTTAATGAATTTTACATAAAATTCGCAAATTCATTTGAGATAAAATTCAAAATTTTCATTTTAAACGTTTATAATGTGAAGGACACACTGTAGACTGGTTAACTACAAAAACTAATTCTTGACACAAAGAGAATATGTATTTTTTTGTGTTTAAATTTATTACTTTATCATACCCGATGCTTGACATAATGATCTAAATTTTATCTTAAAATTAAGATAGACTTATGTATTACTACCTATTTATAAAACATACACGTTATTGTTTGTAAAATATGATTGATACGTACTTCTCTTTACGCTATTCTATAATTTTTACATTTTCACGCTATAAAACTGCAAAATTTAAATTGTTTACATAATATTATAGTTCTTCAGTTGTAATATCCTTCTTATTTAAAGTATGTAAAACATAATAGTAAATGTGAGTTAAACTACCTTTTCATCAGACATGCAACGAAATAAACTGAATAGTAACTAAATATTTTTGTTTGTTTTCAATTTTAAGGCTTGTAAGATTCTCACTAGTGTATTTCTCAGAAACTGTAGAAAGTGACGAATCTTAAGAACTTGTTACCGAATTATCGGTTAAGTTCGTGTAACAAGATGGAAGGGTTATTATTTATTATTCCAATAAAAGTTAACAAAACTCCGTCTTGGAGTGTACAATAAAAACCGACACTTGGGCTTGAACTTAAGAGACTAAGAAATAAACTAAAACCAAGATTAACTAAAGAGATATAGCCGAAGCTATCAAGATTCTAATCGAGTTGGCCCCTTAACTCTATTTGACTACGAAGCTTATCAAGTGGCCTGAGTACGTCCTAGCGTAATAACAACTTAGAGAGAGAGTAGCCCAAAGGCACACGCGCGCAAATCAGAAACTCTGATTCTCTCTAACTCAGCAAGTAGACTTCGCGGGTTAAATACCGCTCCTCCTCATTAAGTATTTAGAGTGATTCCAAAACTACGTACTGGCTGGAAGTAGTAAGTTCAAGTTAAGAATTTGACAGGAAAGGAACTTTAACTTAAAATTTAACTGCTAATAAAATTAACATAATCCTTACAGGTTAAAGCATAGCTAACCAAATAACGAATAGAACACAGTTTCTAAAATAAAATCATCTAAAAATTACGTATCCTAAAGCGTTAAAAATTATCTTAACTAATTCTTACAGGGGACAGTGTGCGTACTAGACGAAGGCATTCAGAAAGTAAGGATCATAACATGTTTATAAATATCAGGATTACTGTTCAATACTTACCCAAGATTCTGCAGAGCTTCGACAAGGTGAAGTTTCTGATCAGGTAACATTCGAGCAAATATAGTCCCTTTCAGGAGTATCTGATGTATATTAAAACTAAGGGTTACATTTACAAGAGCATTTACATTTTTAAACAATTCAGCAGAATATGTGGTTTACAGATAATAAAAACAATATAAAGATACAGCCTTAAATATTCATAAGCAATTTGCATTTGTTGAAAACATTAGACGAATCCATTAAATCATTAATAACATGTATTTAATTGATTACACCTTAACATTTGCACCATTGCGGTACTTGATTCTGCTTGTTGATAATGCCGCAATCGTAATGTCTAAATCGAGGCTTGACAGTAAAACATTTGCTTGCTAGATTTTATATGAAATAAATACTTAACAAAGTTGATATAACAAAGTTGAGATTAATTTTAAAGTTATAACTGATAATCAAATAAGATGTTTCCATTACTTTGAAAAGCAAGGTTCGTCTTCAATTATAGAAATTTATCATTTGTTATAACATATTTTTAGATATCAATCAGTGGATATCCGTATTTTCAGATTTTATCTTTTTGGAATGCTTATTTTATACTCAAATAAAAGGCGCAGTTGTCACCTTATTTGCAATTAATATATTTTAGTTTAATAAGGAACTGATACCAAATTTAAGATTGCTCACATATTTTGAAAACATTAACGATGCGTGGTTTAGTGCAATATATAGGGAATGGACATCTGAATCCTCAAATACAGCGAATCTTGAAACGAAATCGATGTTCGGAAACTAGAATTTTTGCTAATTTTTTATCATTCGTATCTTTTTAAGCCTTTATCTGCCGAAATCCCCGCATCAGAGTAGGTGCACTCAACAACTGCATCCGCATCAGCTGTGTGGCATTTTCTGCAAAGCGAAGGCTTACACTCTTCTCATCTCCAAAGAATCCAAGCACTGCAGGCAGAAGATTGTCTACGACGTGTTGCATTTTTATAGTGGTTTCTACAAAAATGTGTATTCGAACCGCAATTCCCATGTTCTATTTTACTCACTGATGAAGCGTCCTTTACGTGTGAGGAAGAGTTCACTAACCAAAATGCGCACACGTGTGGAGCCATAGACAATCCTCACAAAACCAGACCAGGTGCCACACAAACAGTTTTGCTGTTAATACGTGGGCAGGAATCATGGCTGACTGTTTGGTCGGCCCATATATCTTATATCGCCGAATGAAAGCTCACAAGTATCTCATTTTTCAGGAATTGGCTCTCCCGAAATTGCTGCTGGATGCGCTTGTGAAAATTACACGCCGAATGTGGATTCAACGCGCTGGGGCTTCGTCTGATTATGGAAAATTCTCCTACGTGACCATCTGGACAAGACATTTGGAAGTTTGTTAGGCTAGTTCGTCTCGTCGCATGGCTTACAATATCCCAAGATTTATCGCTTCTTGATTTTTAATTTTGGGTTGCCATGAAGGCAGGTGTCTACGAAATGGACCTTGTTGCAAGAATCGCCATCGCTGCTGGTTCGATCCGCGAAACGTTCGGCATTTTGAAAATGCTCGCCAATCCATTTAGCATAGGTATCATTTGTGCATTAGTATCGATGGGCGGAATTCAAAACACCTCTCGAAATGCTTCTAACCACTTTATTATTTTTTCGTCTAATAAAATGCTTAATGCTGCTTTCTGCATTGTATGCTTGCTTTGTCTTTATGTCTTTTTATCAACTGACGGCGGCATCTGGGACCTTGCTTTCCTATGTGATTCTGATGCCTTCTGATACTTTTCTACTGATTACCTCTCCACCAAATTTGTACGTGGTGTTCTGGAACGCTTTGTGCATGATGTAAAATAAAAAGAGGCAAAAAGTGCTTGAATAGCTTTTCATTCAAAAATTAAATTTCAGTTTTCATAATTGTTATGACATGCTCTGTCTAATCTACATAATCCAAATCTAACCCTATCGGAAGCTTAAGAAAACGATCCTCACCTCTGTTCTTTCGACCAAGTACTATCGCAACATCCAGTTAGCATCATACTTCTAACGCATAGAGACTGCTATCAACGATAAAATGTTTGTTAATTAGAGCTAAATATTAGGTTGAAATTCTTCATTTCTTCTAATTAATAACTACATAATAGTCGTACTTCTATTACATAAATACATAATATTTTAGTCAAGTGAAATACGTTATCTAACTTAAGTAATACTAGCCAGTTGTTGTTAAAACATTTTCAAAACTCGTCCAGACCAGATACCCATGAGGAACTTTGCCTTAATTCTAAGTATTTGTAATTTTTATCATAAAACCATTTGTAATAGAAGTAAATTGTTGAACGGAATTTATGATCAAAGTAGAAGTAATCTTAATGTTATAATTTAGATTGATAATTTCCTTTTCAGTGTTTAGAAAAAAAATATAGCAATAAAATAAAATTTCAAAGCAATGTGAGAGATAAGTGCGGATATTGGCTTACCTATTTTTCATAAACTGAAGTACATAAATAAATATAGGTTTCATAAATCAAATATCAGTGAGAGAAGTGAATATTTATAGTAATTCAGTGGTGAAGCTTACTTCAACAATTTTGTTCATTCCGGAAAAATGACAAACTTAGTCAGATCATATGGCATATTAAGAAATCTGTATTCTTGATTTTATCATAATTGCTTAGAAAAAATAGTTCTAATATTATCATTAAATTTTTTATCAATTACAGTACCGAGAAAAATGTTAATTTTTATACTTTATTAAGCAAGGTTTTGTCCAAATTCCAAAGCACATCGAAAGAACTTCCCTCCATTACAAAATGATATGTTGCCTCAGAGATTGCTAGTATATGTGTATCCTGAAATATAAAAATATATTAATAACTAATACTCGTTTCTATATTTTATAAAATGCTATTAGAATGTATGTTATGCTTTCTATATGCTATAAAATATGTATTAAAAATCAATACTAATTTCTATATGCCGTTAGGTTCATTTTAAACAAACAAAAAGCAATAAAAAGACATTGGATAACATTTTACTTTTACCAATTCTATGGAAAGTTCTGGACGAAAATGTTCTGGAGGAGAGGAGAGAGACGTTAAAAAAAGTTAACTATTAAAACGTTAAAGTTAAAAATTGCAAGAAATGTATATGTTGCACATTGTTGAGAGTAAATGTTATATTAATTACAGAGTATTAATAAATTTGTATTTGTTTAAGTAAATGTAGTTTCCTTTCTACATGAGTTTGCACCATCATGTCAGCTAAGGCACCTCTGAATATGAACGAATTAGTGAAACACTCGATCGTACTACTAATAAATTGAGTCGAATAACATAAATAGTGAAACATTTCCAAACATTAATTTTAGGATATGCATAAACTGAAGTTCTAGCTATTCCCAGCGACGTATTACCAATTAGGACTGAATGTTATTCTGCCCAAACTCTCTTTTATGAGAAAGTGTTACAGAAATGCATGCCTTTTACTAAAAAATTGCATTATATTATCAATGAGTTTAATATATACGTGAAACAAAAACCGTTTCAATGTGTTCTTATCTATTAATTCACATCATAACAAACATTCTAATAAAATATCTGAAAATAGTTACTACAAACAGAGTTACTACGACGAAATAAAATGAATTAAACGGATGTATTCCTCTGTATCTCTAAATGTTAATTTCACCTCAGAAAACAGTTTCAAATCGCTATTGATGTAATTTCTTTCTTAACCCTTCTTCATTCCAATCATATTCAACCGTAATTATATTTGTAACTTTTTAATGTAACGGAAAATGAACGAACGTAATATACAGAGTGATTCTTTCCAAGAAAATGGCAGTAGCTCAAAGTCTATTTAATAAGTTTGTAGAGACATTAGGTTATTTCGAAGCAGAAGATATGAAAAATGAGCAATGCCCTCCCCGTGACTCGAATCACGGAACTCTCGAATACGCTTTGAGCGCGCTGATCACTACATCACGAAGGCATGCCAAGAAGGCGGGAGAAATACCTTATAAGTTTACATGTATATATAATTACATAACTTGCATTATGAGAAATTCGTCGATTACAGAAAACTGTTCGAGGAAATACTAGCAGAGACGAACGCAACACTTTATTTTAACGAAAGGGTCGTGATGTTTACAATCATAAAGCGAAAAATGGAAAAAATGGGTCAGGAACTGCTCATTGCAATTTCACGCTAAATGCCGTCGGCCATTTGGAGTCTCAATGACGACAGGATTTCCCTTCTCCTTTTCCAATGTCCCGCGTTTTTTTCATGTAAATTTCACACCTTGTTAACCTTCCGTTGGATCTAGTTCTTTAGAGTCACATTATGTAACGAAACAAAACTTGAATGTAATATATTCTCTAAGTATATTTGATCATAAATACGGGAACATTGCCGTAATTAATAAATATTTCGAATGTATTATGATTTCTACTGAAAACGAGATGACATTTTGGTATCTTCCAAAGATTAACTGAGCAGAAGAAATATCTTCAAGGTACAGAATGCAAACACTTTAGGGATTTATGGTCATAGAAAGCTTTTAAAAAGAAACTTGAATTCCCAGAGTACCTATAAATAAAAAACCCTAATTTTAAATCTTCTTAAAAATCTTTTTGCGAATATCAGAAACACTTGATTTTATATAATACAGATGAACTAAACCATAGAGGAATTTTTTCCATTTAAGATAGGGAAATGTTTTCCTGGAATTAAGTTGGTGATTTCTAGGTAAGATATTTATTTTCGGTACTGGAACATTTCAATCTATTCAATTTCTTTTTAGTGAAAGAAAATGTAGAAATTATTAAACTGTAACTGAGGAAACTTTCAGAATTCCAATTTCAAGAAAATATCACTGAATAACTGTGTCGAACAGGAAGAGCAAATCATTGATAACGTCATTAATTTTATAATGTTTTTTCGGGTTTTCAGCCATTGCGTTAAACAAGAAACAAGTACTGCATTTCAACAAATTTGGAGTTATCCTTCAGACTATTTCATCTTCATATTCTTTCAAAGAAAGCTGAATTAAAGTGCAGACACACACTTTTCTTTGATGTACATTGAGAATTCACTATCTCTCATAGATGATTGAAATTTTGATTCGAGAAAATTTACAGACTCTTTTATTATTATGATTAGGGGTTTTATTTTATCTTTTAAATTGATATTTAGGGTTGTAGAGACATTAGGTACTTTTTAAAGGCAGGCAAGATGAAAAATTAGCAACGTCTTCGCCGGGAATCGAACTGCGGACCTCTCAATTACGCGCTGAGCATGCAGATCATTACACCACAAAGGCTCATTAAGAAGGCGGGAGAAATACCTTATATACTCCCCCTTTTAAAAGGCGACTGGGGTTTTAAGCGACCCAATCGCTAAATCTTGGGTGTGGAGAATCCTCATCCAACACCATTTTTAGTTCGGGCACCACTGTAGAGCCCTTAGGTATTTTTTGAAACCAGGCAAGATGAAAAATTAGCAACGCCTTCGCCGGGCATCGAACCGCGGACCTCTCAATTACGTGCTGAGCGTGCAGACCACTACACCACGAAAGCTCGTTAAGAAGGCGGGAGAAATACCTTATCAGGTTATAGAGTTTGACTTACCTTGGGAGCATAAACAGTTTCAAACTCCTAACAGGCATAAAGCGAATAATTTCTTTGTCTGAAATTAACTTAAAGGTTTTAAAATAACCTTTTTATTGAAACACAAACTTTGAACATAAATACACTTCCTGTGCTAACAGAATCGACCACCACTTGTGGCGATGCAACCAAAATAGTACTCAAATTTAAATTAAAATGTAAGCTCGTAGTTACAGACTGCACAAATAAATTTAAATCGAAGTTGGATCAATTCTCTATCCAGCATAACAATTTAAATGTCGGCAGCAAATAAAGCAAAGCTTAATAATTACAAGCTTAGAGGAGATGGCAGAATTAAAGCAATGTTGGCTTAAGAGGCAGAAATACGCTCTGTCCTACAGTCCGGGAATCATTATCTTAATACTCTCTAACTCATTTACATTTCTAGTTAGGAAACGGAAAGAAGAAGTTATAGTAAAGACTTGAGTTATAAATAACCGGTTAGTTTAAACAATAAATGCTACAAGGTTTTCAGCAAGAGATAATATTAGGGCAGTAAAGGCAGTATTTTTAGAAGAACGTTGGCATATTTGGAGACATTCTTAATACAGGTTTCATTTTTCAAATTAGCCTGAATAATTTATCAGGAAATCATAAACGCTTACAAGCCCTGCCATTTTTAACCTTAAGGGTGTCCTGAACAATGGTTACACCATAAAAATGTTTGAGAATCAGTGTAATAAGTATTAAATGTACTTATTAAGCAAAAGCGCAGGAAAACAAAATATAAATTTTTATAGATTTTAATAAATCTGCAAAATCAATATGATAAACTTGCAGATAAGAAAAAAATTGTAGCAAAATAAAATAGAGCTTTGAGTGCCTGTTTTTACTTTAAATACGTATTTCAGTATTAACAATATTAGCGCAAAAGTTTTATGGACCCAGAAATATAAAAATTAAGAAAAATATAGTAACAATAATTGCAAAAGCAGTAAATAGGAATAAAAACTAAAACAAAATTTTTGGTACTTGTTTTTTTTACACTTCTGGTGTGTGTTTTATAAATTAAAAGAGACAAAAAATAGAATTTTAAATGTCGAGAAACCAGATTAAAGGCGCAACCGGAAAAAGAGAGCATAGCATTATCTCCGTTTCCCTCACTGGACAGAAAAGCGTGCTTATGAAAGGTTACACGAAAACTCATTTTACAAATGCTACTCACATCTTTATTATCCTGGTTTTCTTTCACCGATAACGGAAGTTTGACAAAACTGAATTCAACTTCTAGATGGCTTTTGGAGCTCGTATTTAAGCCAGTGGATGTAGTTGCTTCAACTGTAATTATCTTATCCATTTCTGCTATCATTCCACATTTCCTTCCTACGGTAATAGCTGTCAACAGATTATCTCCTGAAAATGAGCGGAAAATGCAAGATTTGTCATGAAATATATGATAATAAATTAATAGCATATTAAAATATATTATGTATGATGTTCAGAATTAAAAAATTAACGATTACAATGTGTTTTTACAGAAATACATTAGTAAAGTTTCTAAATATTGAAAATATTTGACTAAATATTGAAAATAAATACTACCAAGAGATGTAAATCATATTGAATCATATTATTATATTAAATCATAAATACATTACTATATTAAATAATAAATTTAGCTTTAACGTAATCCTACTACATTTTTTAAATATATTCTCGAAAATGGTTAAAATATTCTTGGCGCATTCAACCTTCATTTTTGAAAATAATTTTTTGAAATAGAAAATAATATATAACGTCCATGTGTATTTGTGGCATTTCAAATCATATAGCGTGAAAACGACTTTAATTGGGACGTGAACGTTTTTAGTATTTGTGTTTGGGAATATATACAAGCAATATTTATAGCCAAGCAATAAAGAAAAAAGTCATTTCGATATTATCTTGAGAAAATAAATGCTTTGAAAGATCTTTTGTACCTGTGACCATAATCGATCTGATATTAGCATCACGCAATATGTTTAGCGCAGGCACTGTTTCTGGCTTCAAGCTGTTTTCTAGAATTATTAATCCTAAAAACTGCAGATCTTTCTCTAATTCTTCTCTGAAATAAAAATGAGAAAACAGATGAGTCATTGCTAATATGTCAGCTTTTTTATACGAAAGATGGTCATTGAACAAGAAACCTTTAATTAATGTTGTGATCATTCATGTGGCATTAAATTCAAATAAATATATACGATACCGATGTTGAAATAAATATATACGATGCCGAGTTCATCAGGACCTTGCTTCTCGAATTATTTAACTGTTCTGCATAATGGTTAATGACATAATATTCTGGTACCGAAAACGAATATACTTTTGGGGTTTGAAACAGGTTTTATCATAAACATGCTTTGGAGCACATTCAAAAACTACTGTTTGTGAAACGTTTTGTTCGAATTATATGAGATATTGTTAAAGTCTTGAACGCATGTAAACAAAATTCTGATTACCTATCTAAGGGACATACTTCTGTTAACAAGGATGTAAGACAACAATATCTGTGTTACCATTAAAGTAAACTCTTTTGGCAAAAAAAAAAAAAAAAAAAAAATCGAAGCACCAAGAAGGACTTTTGCGATCGTGACGAAATTTGGTATCTTGATCGGACATGCAAATGATCAACGTTTCAGGGCAAATGAACAGGAATTGCGATCATAGCGCGCATTTCTAGTGCGCAATTCGCAAAGTATAAAATCAGTAACAGAGAAGCAGAAAATTTATCTTTTTGTTGCTTCCATTGTAATTCCGTAAAGAAACAACTAAAGATGCCAATACGACGATATCGAAAATCTTACAGACAACTAAATGACTTCAAACGTGGTCGCTTGGTAGGGTTGCGTTAAGCTGGGTGGTTATACCGAGCAATAGGCCGCCACCTGCAGCTGTTGTTACAGACACTGCTGTGCAAAGATGTTGGCAGCAACGGTTTCTACAAGGAAATTGCCGACGAATTGAAGGCTCTGTAAGGGCAAGGAGCACAAATGCGGGGCAAGATAGGATGATTGTTCGCCAGGCCCGAACCGCCCCCAACGGTATTATTGTCGACTATTCAACGTACTACAGCTACGTTTATACCTCCCGTGGTAGTGTCCACCATCTCACGGAGCTAATGCCAGGCCACATACCGCTTGCATATCTCTGGACTGTCTCCGTGCGGTTGATACTCATCTCTGGCCAACAAGGTCACCAGACCTTTCACCATTCGAGCATGTCTGGGATATGGTAAGCCACCGGATTAGGGCACCACAAAATATCGCAGATCTGGAGCGACATCTGATGAATGTCTGGTAGAATGTGTCGCAGGATGACATTAGGAACCTCTACCACTCCTTGCCTCAACGAATTTAAGCATGCATTGCCGCCAGGGGCGGTTCGACCAACTGCTAATTTGAACACTCAGTGGGTGATTGTGATCCGTGAACAGGTACTATGACCTTCTTTTTTTAATTATTTTATTATCTGTGTATGAGCTATACACATATTCAATTTCATCAAAACAAGTACTCCCTTCATGGTGCTTAGACTTTTTTTTGGGGGGGGGGAAGATTGTATTATAAAAAGCAGTAGAACTTCCAAGTGCATGATAACTATTCGATACATTCAGTACTGTCTTTTGTGTGAACACATCAGACCATATTTAACGCAGGGAGTTGCAAAGAATTTGCTAATGTAGCCTCACATAGTTAAAAAATCTGATGTATACACCACATGACTTCCTTGTACGGAATATTAAATTATACGCATTTGTTTCTTGAATTTCATTTAAATCTACTTCGTCGACAGCGCATAAACCACAATAAAATAAATGCACTCTTTAAAATTCACTATATTTGTTTACTATAACGACACTCTGAATGCACAAAATTTATATCATTTGAAGAATTATCTTATCGTTGCCTTATCGTTATCTTATCGTTCTATTCAAATACTATAATAAAACTAGAACGATGTATGAAAGAAATTAAGCAAAGAAACAGAAAAGAAACAGTTTTTCACAGACGATTTAGTATTTCTCATTCAATTAAGTCAGTTCTCACTTCGCGAGAAGGCAAAAATACATAAAAACGCAAAATATCTATACTAAAAATTACGAAGTAAATCTTAGACACTCATTTCCTCGAAAGAAATTCCAGAAAGAATTAAGCATGATTCAATTCACAATAATAAATGAAGGCGTTATCTTTGTTGTTGCAAAGCTTACTTTCTCTAGATTGGCAACAAATCTACTATTCTGCTGTTTCAAATGTAAACAAATATGTCCGCCATGTTATTTAAAACTTAACCGCACTTAAACAGCTTTTAAATTGTTGATAATTGTACAAATATTGCTTCCAGAATTACGAAAGGCATAAAAACCTTAACCGGAAGATAAGAACAACATAATTCAATCAATTTTAAAGCAAAAAATGTACAATTAACAAACATATAAGAGTAAAGAAACTGAGATCACTGTGCCGAGTAACAGAGTGGATATATATATAAATATAGTATTTATATACGTTTGGTGCGGTCGATTGCAACCAAAATACGAGGTGCAAAGTGCACATCTACATGTTATAGCAGCCTTATATACAAAATACAAAATTTCAACGTTCTGAGGCTACTCGTTTTCGAGTTATGCGAGATACGAACGTGCGTACGTACGTACGTACGCACGTACGTATACGTTCGTACAGACGCCACGAAAAATTCTCTTCAGAATTAATTTTAAAGCAGTTTTAGAATTTTTTTGGAGGAAACGAGTCTTTTATTCTGTCCTTAGGTACAGATATCACGCAGAAACATCGTTAAATTGCATTCGATAGCGGTCAAAATGGATATTTTCGTTGAAATATGCTGCCTGAAACTTTTCGCGATTACAATACTTCCTTTTTACTTCGTACAAGGAAGTAAAAAATGAGGAAGAACAGAATTAGAAAGACTTATAAAAAGATTATACACACTAAAACACACCTTTTCCACTTACTGTTAAATGAATGCCTGAAAAATACAGACAACTTTCTACCGGTGTTTTAGGATAAAATTATACCCAAAGATTTAATTTATTTTTTAAACTTACCTTTAAGATTTTTAACAAGACATAATATTAATGCAGTAAAAACAAAATATTAAATCCACATAACGTATTAAAAATTTTATTTTTCAAATTAATCACAGCTGGCCTCAATAATTTATCAAGGAGTCATAAAGTAACTTGATACTCCATTCTTAAATGCTGAGTATCCAAGATTATGGGGGAATGATCTAACGGACTTATGTATGCTGCTAAAATGTCTGAAAGAAGTATCATAATCTGAAATATAATTTCCTAAAACAATGTCAGTTGATGCTGCTAAATAGTCGTGAGGTTTATCTGGATATTATGGCCAATGAAACCCGTAATACACCTTTATCCGAAAGGAAATGAATGCTTTGTAGATGACATTTCTCATTTCCTTTCGCGCCGCCATTATTCAGGGCTGAATCAAGAAGCGTCATAACGAACTAGGTAAAGTTCTTTGGACATCTAAAAGTCCAGAACTCAAATCGCTTATCTCATCATATATAGATTATCCCATGGTAGATTTGCGCGACCGCTTTGCATCCCATTCCAGTAACTCGAAGCTCTTGACTTGTGTAGGACTTCAAAATTTCCTGTATGGTATTAAGAGCTGCAATAAAAGTCCAGAATTCAAATTTTCTGGGAAAACCATAGAATACATTAGAAAAAGTAATCAGAAATAGTAGTACTCCATCTGCATCCAATCCGAACAATCTGAATGCAAGTCTTCTGGCTGCGTTTTATGCTTTGGATATTGATTCATTTAAGCGTGAGCCAGTTTCCCTTAGAAAGTCCTCAACGAAAGCGTCTTTTTCCTTAAGCAGATAGCTCTCGAGTTCTTTGCCATAATCAAATAAACCAAAACAAAACAAACACTTTAAGCATCCTGTAATTTACGCCGAATTGCGTACTTGCTGCAATTTAGATATAGGAAGCCAACTTCATTATTACTAAAAGGTTTCTTATTCAGTGGCCAGTTTATGTATTAACAAATTCACAAATAAATCATCATTCATCGGTATTCAATTATTGCACTGCAAGATAAGTTCACTAAGATTAAGTTGAAAAATAAATATACTCTCTATATATTAACAAAAAGGATGAATTCTCAAAGATAATGATATTAAGCATAATTTATCTAAATTTATATTCCCATTTCACTTGAGACAGGAGAACATTTAACGCATTTAATAAATGTTTAATATGTATTTGATTACATGAAATGAATTGTTTTGATGCAAAAGCTGTACCCATCAATCACAAAATATTTCCAGTAATTATGCTATATTCTTCTTCAAATTGCTACTGGGACTACTAGGGACATTGCTTTAACTCTATACGTATTACTTCTTGATTTCCTAAATTAATGTAGCTGAGAAAACCGAAGTAAGATGAATGAATTGGTACAATCTATTTTGAAACTACATACCATATACACAAATACTTTTAACGTAAATATCTGCTGCGATTTCGTATTTAATTTTGATGAAGTACCTAGATAATTGTAAAGCCATTTCCCATGATACATTTTCAGGAAGTGTTTTGCATCCCATTCCAATAACTCGAAAACCTTGGCTTGTGTAGAACTTCAGGACTTCCTGTATATTATTGGGAACTGCAATAAACAAGGAAATAAGTTTGAAGTTAGAAATTTATTTAAGCTTTTAGTAATGAACTTTTATTTAAATAAGTTATTGAAAATAAATTAAAATTCTTCCTTTTCGAACAAGATATTTTAAACCTTCAATATAATAGACATTTAGACTGTCAGTCTGTTTCTCGGAGTTACGGATATTAAATCATAAAGCACTAACCTGTATGTTTTAAAACGTTATGATTAAATTTAAATAAAAAAGTACCGTTTTTCCTTGCGCATTCCTATCCCCCCAGCTTTTTAACACAGTTCTGGAAATTTTAAAAATATTCGCATAATTTTCTCCTTCCTCAATGCGTTCAGAGAACGAGCTTCCCTACATTTAAAAAAATGGATTCGCCCACGTAGTGATTGTTTTCATCTAATTAACAAAGACCAATTCTCTCAAATTACCTGCGAAGGTGACGCCTAACCATTCCCTTCTAACTATTGAACTTTATGTCAGTGACATTGTTGAGTCAGCTGCACATTCACATTCTGTAATTATTTATGAATGATTTGAAGCCTAAGCAGTCGCAGAGACAATAATAAGAATGGCGGGATTCAAGTCCAAAAGAAACAGAAATAAATATATTGAAAGAATGTATTTATTTTTATCTAACCAGTTATTTTATGTAGTTTTAATGTCATTATAATTTTCCGTTTTCCTGCCAGAATGCTAACTTTAGTTCTTGCGTATACAAGCGATATAGGTAGAAAGAGATAGTATTTAAAGGGCGGTTTTTGATTGTTTAATATGAGTGTGTTCTGCCTCCTGAAGGCCACTTTGCTAGTCGCAATTCTATAATAGCAGTTTGTCTTCGGCATTGCATTATACTTGGCAATAGCGCTTGTCACTCCGGTGTAGGTCTGAACTAAACCGCGCGTTAATTATTTTTGTGTAGCCTTTCGTCAACTTCAGATTTAACTTAGTTTTAAATTTGAATTCCTTATCTTTTGAGTTACATCATGAATACTGGATGGTTTGTAAGCACAAGAAAGGACTTCTGTTAAATTATTTTGAGTTCCGATCTTCTTAAGTTCTGTTTCATCTGAGATATAACGATAAGTCGCTTACACGTCTAATCAAGGATCTGCCACCTAGGTACAAGATACACCTAGTTACAAGTTAAATTACACCTAGTTACAAGAGCAATACACTGCTACTATTACTAATTATTCGTATTGGAATGTAGTTTTCTTTTAAAGATATAATATTAAGATAATTACCTGTAGTTTATATACACGACCGCTTTTCATTTTGTACGTTCTCACTTCGTCCTTCTACTCCCGTTTGATATGTAACCACATCCTTCGAAATTAAATTATGCGCATAATTTTCCCTTCTCGATTTTCGGACGATAAAATTGTTTAAAAAAAAACAAAATATGAAAAGAAATATGATATTATTAGCTCCATGAGAACGAAGTGTTATTACTTTAGAAATGTTAATGCTATATGATAAACACGTTTCAAGTAAGTAAACTAAATACTTGAAAAGTCTGCACGTTTGCATTTACTGCAGTTCTAAGTTTACGAAATGACAAATAATTTACGCATTATTTCATCCATGTACTATACCTGATTCGTTTCTGCTAAAAGAGCATACAATTTCTGGAGCACCTTTTAAGAAGACTTCGAAGTGGTTATTTCCATCGACTTTGGCGACTACACTCATCCTTCTCAGAGATGATTCGAAAGGAAATTGCCTCAGAATAGCAATTGCTTTTAATTCCTTGAAGATTAGAAATTAAATTAGAAAATATTTCAGCATCTAGGATAAAATAGAATTAGCAATGAACTGCTTACATACCTCTCTGAAATGTTTGGAAGGATTAGGATAAACAATTCTCGGAGGAATATTTTCGAAAGGAACTGCATCTGTAACTGTCGGTTGTTGCAAAACCTGCAAAGTAAGTTCGAGGGATGAAATTAGAAGAGAAATATCGCGTTGCTGTGAACAAAACAAAGAAAAAATCATTTATGAACATCGGGAGTAGTAGTAGATTATACCTTTAACAGGAGATCTAATATCTGAAGGCATTTAAAATAAATGCTAAAAAAAGATTTGATCCATAAAACGTGAGAATTTTTGATCTCACAAAATAAATGAATTCGAAATTAATCACAATTTCTTAAAATTTAATAATTAAAATAATAACTGGAACATCGTTACCCATCCTGTAGCTTTAAAGGTTTTGATATCTAGATCATTTCCAAACAATTCATCCTCTATTTTTGTTAAAGAATGACACGATGCCAAGCAGTTCACTAGAAGTTTGTCATGCAGGCATGTTAGATCTTTTACAGGTGATTGAAACCTGTTGGAAACATATAATTTAATTTCTTTCATGATATTATGCTACAAACTACGAGAAAATTATAAACGAGATACTTACTTTCCGTTTTGAACTGGCAAAAGAATATGCAGGTCAAGACTATCTTCTGTAAGTGTTCCTGTCTGGGTAGAATTTACGATAAAAGCAAAATTCAAAATTTTAGCTCGCTGTAGTATTCAAAATCCTAAACCAATTTAAATCTGAACTATAGTAAAAATTTACAAAAATAATTTAGAAACACAATTTTTATTGTAGAATTTTTTGCAATCATATTATAATAGCTTTATAAGTGTTTTACAAAGAAGACGTAACTTTAACAGCATTCTTATAGTAGCTATCTTGTGAAAAATTTCTCACAGTTTCATCTTCCTACTTATTACGTTTACCGTATTAAAAATGTAAAATACTTATTTTGAATTAATTATGAATATAAGTGATTTCTATTTTAGCGCCTTTAGAGCTCGAACTTTTCCACACGTAGTTAAAAAAGAGCCATCAAAAATTGTCTGGATAAAGGAAAATTTAAATTAAATTAAGCAAATATTAGTAGTGAAGTTTATGCAAAAAATCTGAAGGTTGTTTATAATAACGATGGTTAACGAATAGTCAAAATTGTTGCTAAATGAATCATGTATTTTATAAATTAGTGCGATCTTTACACTGTCCTGTTTATCTATAGTCATCATCAAATTTATAAGGTATTTATCCCGCCTTCTTAGCTTGCCTTCGTGATGTAGTGGTATGCACGCTGGGCGCATATTTCAGAGGTCCTTCGTTCGATTTCTGGCGAAGGCTTTGCTCATTTTTCATCTCTCCTGCTTCGAAATAACCTAATTTCTCTACAGTTGCAACCAAACTAAAAGGGTGGTGGGTGATGGTTGTCCACACCCAGGATTTGGAGATTGGGTCCCCTAAAACTCCAGTCGCCCTTTAAAAGGGTGAGTATATAAGGTATTTCTCCCGCCTTCTTAGCGTGCCTTCGTGGTGTAGTGGTCTGCACGCTAGACGCGTATTCCAGAGGTCCGTGATTCGATTCCCGGCCAAGGAGTTCATCACTCCTGCTTCAAAATAACCTAATGTCCCTACAAACTAAATTAAGAAAATAATCTAATCTGACGAAGACTATAGGAAGCAGGAAAATCTCACTGACTAGCAAAATATATGAGAGTTTTAACAAGGTCTTTGACTGTTTACTTCCTAGTTAATTAAGTGATGGGACCGTTTAAAAGTTCTTCGTTTTGCCGATTGGGCAACTGCTATACTTGTGAACTTTGAGTAGTGTATTTTCAGCAGTAGAAACGGTCTACAGAAACGTTGAGGAAAACATGTTGCGTTGACAATATATCAAGCGTATGTATCATGAGATATACAGCGTATGTAATAAACAGTCTATAATACAGTAAGGGCAATTCAGCTCAGTTTTGATGTGCAGTATAATGATGGTTGTAAACTATAAGGTATGGATAGATTTTGCAGTATTTGCAATGCAAGAATGAAGCAATTACAGAAGAAAAATTAGGTTCATGAATGTGGACGTAATAGATGGAATAATAATAGGAAGAAAAGCAAGAATGAATGACAATATTAAGAATATATACAAATGTGTAAACGCGGCAGAAAAAAACATAACAAGAGATACAATCACATAAATTGAAATAGAAAATATTGCTATTTATAAAATGAAAATGATACATGAATGGAACTAAAAAAAACTGCTTTAAATACGTCGGAATGGGTTATGTTTTCTAAAGATTTGAGTGAATAAAATTCGAACACAATCGAGAACAGTAGATGTTCATTAAATTTTTCGGGAATTTAACAATTCTACAGGAAGTGAATCATCTTAACTTTCTTCCCATTTGGAAAAAAATCTGATATGTACACCACATGACTTCCTTGTGCGGAATATTAAAATATACGCATTTTTTCTTGCATTTCATTTAAACTTATTGGATTGAATTAAATCTACTTCGCCGACAGCGCATAAACCACAATAGAATAAATGTGTTCTATAAAATTCACTCTAGTATTTGTTTACCAAAGCGACACTCTGGCGCTAGATTCACTTAACAGTATTATATTTCGTTCATATTATAACTCATAATGCACAAAATTTATATCATTTAAAGAATAGAATTATCTAATCGTTGCCACATGTTCTATTCAAATACTATAATAAAGCTAGAATGATGTATAAAAGAAATTAAGCAAACAAAACAAAAAAGAAACAGTTTTTCACAGACGATTGAGTATTTTTCATTCAGTTAATTCAATTCTCACTTCGCGAGAAGGCAAAAATACATAAAAACTATAAAATATCTGCATTAAAAATTACGAAGTAAATCTTAAACACTTATTTCCTCGAAGAAATTCCAAAAAGGATTAAGCATGATTTAATTCGCAATAATAAATGAAGGCGTTATCTTTGTTCTTGCGAAACTAAGTTTCTCTAGATTTGCAACAAATCCACTAGTCTGCTGTTTCAAATGTAAACAATCAATGGCCGCCATCAAAAAAAAAAAAAAAAAGGCTTAGGGGCACTTAAACAACTTTAAAATTGTTGATAATTCTAAAAATATTGCATACAGATTTACTAAAAGCATAAAAACCTTAACCGAAAGATAAAAACAACATAATTAAATCATTTTTAAAGCAAAAAATATACAATTTACAAACATATAAGAGTAAAGAAACTGAGATCACTGAGCCGGGTAACAGAGTAGATATATATATAAATATATTTATATACGTGTAGTGCGGCCGATTGCAATCAAAATACAAGGTGCACATCTACATGTTATAGCAGTCCTATATACAAAATTTCAACGTTCTGAGGGTACTCGTTTTTGAGTTATGCGAGATACGTACGTACGTACGTACGTACATACGTTCGTACAGACGCCACGAAAAATTCTCTTCAGAATTAATTTTAAAGCAGTTTTATAATTTTTTTGGAAGAAACGAGTCTTTTATTCTGTCCTTACGTACAGATATCACGCAAAAACATCGTTAAATTGCATTTGATAGCGGTCAAAATGGATATTTTCGTTGAAATATGCTGCTTGAAACTTTTTGCGATTACAATACTTCCTTTTTACTTCGTACAAGGAAGTAAAAATAGAAATTGGCAATCGTAATGAATGATGTGCAGAAAGAACGTGAATAGAGAAAGCTACTGTTTTCCTAACCTTTAAGAGGAAAGTACTCTCACAAAAGTAGTTAATAAATTTATTGTACTGTATGGAAATATTTGTCGTCCAGCAGTTTGCATTTCTCTTTTCCCTGGATAGCTAGCTGTATGTGTTGCGAGATGCTAGAGGTCCTGTATAATTAGATGTCATTATGGATTGATTTGGTTATAGCATCGATAATAAATATTATTATGGATGAAATATTCAGATCATTCCATTATTATAAATACAATAGCCACATCATGACATATGCCTGGATGCTGTATTTCTTGGATAGCTCCATGTCATTACAGAAAGATATATGACGCAGATGGAGCTGATCCAGAGCACGAAGCATTTACTGAATGTGGAAGACAAGAGGGTATAAGTACAGAGCGAATAGCAGCTATAGTAGAGGTCAAGCCAAAGAAATCAGTGTCACTCAGAAAGGTATGAAGCCTTTTGGCGTATTTGAAATATGTTGCGTATGGTAACATCTAAACAAAATATAAACCATAAAACAACCTGTATAAAAATAATTAGTTGCCGGTAAACGTACAATTATTATTTAAATAAATCAAAAAGTTCTCTTCTTAAAATTCCGACTGATGGCAGAAGACAAATGTTTCATACGTACTGGAAGTTCAATAAACTTAATTCTATGTTAATATTTTCTTTTATGAGAGTAATTTCCTCTTAAAAAATAGAAACTTTTCAGTCCTTGATTTGCGCTATTTGCACTGAGGAGTGAATATATCTATCTATACACTAAAATTACGAAATAGGATTCATGAAAAATATCTGAAAAATGTTTTGAAAAAGAAGAATTTCCTATTCATTAGAAACAAATAAAAATATAATTAAACTGTCAATTAATTACCTTTATAATAAAAAAATTCTTTTATTTTACAGATCTTACTGCTGACGCATAAACTATTATTGCAGAAAATTTTAAGATTAAATTACAAAATATTTAATAATCATTAAGAACTGAAACATAAATCACCTTATCAAAGCAGGCAACATCAAGTCCTCCACAAAGACTTATGTATCTGGAATTCAAGCAATAAATGCCTTGGTTTCGCAATCTCTTTTGAGCTTGTGCGTTGATACTTGTTAAGACAGCTGGCAGTGCAGCCGGCATAAAGAATGATATAACATTCAGGACAAAAAGGGAAGTATATTTCACGTAGGTCTGTAATAAATGGAAGATTAGCAGATTACTAAAATGCATTCAGTAACATACAAAGAATGCAACTTTTGATCATATGCAAAGGTTATAGAACATCCCGAACTGCGGCATGCATGTGCTGGCGGGTTTCCCTCCACTGGACCTTCTAGTGGAGAGAGAATCACTATTAGTAAGGACATTGCGCCTGGAAAATAACGTCTCTCAGTGGAAAAAGACATTCTACCACACAGACTATGAGAAGCGCAAGCAGGTGATGCTTTGACACCCTGCAGATACAGATTTATCGCACACAACACACATGCAATACACCCCGCCAAATAAGAAAGTATTAGCTATTTATACAGATGGCTCAAAGACGGAGAAAGGCACAGGCTGCGCCTATTGTGTACTCCAAGAAGGAGAAGTGGTTAAAACTTGGGAAAGACGACTGGCAGACAAAAAGTACCGTTTTTCGGGCAGAGCTTCTTGCATTAAAAGCAGCCATCAATTTGGCAAAATGTCAATTAGGAATAAAGGTCAACATACTATATAGCGACTCTGCCTCAAGTTTGAAGTCCATCCGAGTACACAAGACAAGGAATCCTTTGGTGCAAGATATTCAGAAAATTCTACTAAGTATTCCACCAGATCACAGACCTATCCTGATCTGGGTTCCAGCTGTTGTGTAATTTGAAGGAAAAGGCTAGCGGGTGCTGTTGCTCGCATAGTTGAAGGAATAAAGTTTGTTCATGTTGAAGGCGGCGGCCTAAGAATACGCTCTGTATATAGTGAATTAAAATATTGTTAAAAATGTAAAAGTGTTAAAATTAACTGAACCACCATCATCTGATTTGGAAATACACAAATTATTAAATGGTGCATGCGGCGTAAATTAAGGCACTGTGAAGATTTTAGGTGTTCAATCTAAGTGTTTCGAGTTTCGATTTAAGTGATTGAAGATAAATTAAAAATTGAAGGGAAGGAAAATTCGATTAAAGAATTACGGAAATTGTTTGAATTATTAACCGAAAAGAAAAATAATTTGAGAACGCTTGATGATGAAATACAAGAGTTAATTGATGTTAACTTAATTGAAGAAGATTATAGTATGTATAAGCGAAGAATACAATGACAAATGTATAACTGCTTGTAGTCAAATTAAGCAGTTTCTAGGTGCGGTTACCGCAGTACCGCCAGCGAGGAATCCCCAAAGTTCTGATTTAAAGCAGTCTAGTGGTGATGGAATTTTGCATGTAAGTTCCAGTTCTAGTGGGAGTAGTACGCTGAAATTACCAAAATTAATGATTGATAAATTTTGGGGAGACCCCAAACAATGGAATGAATTTTGGAATAGTTTCGAAAATTCGATACATAAAAACGAAACACTTTCAAAAATACAAAAATTTGCATACTTAAAAACATTCTTAACGGGACAAGCTTCGAATGTTGTGTCTGACTTTGAGTTAACAGAAAGTAATTATGATAGTTGTGTAGAATCACTAAAGGACAGATATGGTCGAAAAGACCTCATCATTAATTCATTCATGAATAAAATTCTCAATATAGAAGCCGTTAAAAATTTTGCTAACGTAAAGGCTTTACGTAAATTGTATGATGAATTAGAAGTTTCGATTCGTAATTTGGAAACTTTAGAAGTAACTTCTGGCTCATATGGACATTTACTAATTCTAATATTATTAAAATTAATTCCGGACGATATAGTTTTGGAATTTAATCGGCAAAGAGGATCGAAAGATAAAGTTTTGAAGTTTCGGAATTAACACAATTTATTAAAACGGAAATGAAATGCAGGGAAGTTTCTAATCTAGTATTAAATGAAAGGAAAATTCTTGTGCCTCCGCGAGTCGATCAAAATATGAAACTAGAAAATACGTAAAAAATACACCCACGGCTGCATTTCATACTGCAGTTAACCGAAAATGCATCTTTTGTGATAATTTGCAAGAGTCATTTAAATGCGAAATGAATGTTTCTGATAAATTAAAGAAACTAAGATCCGAAAACCGCTGCTATTCTTGTTTTAAAAACTTTCATGCATCAAAAAAGTGCAGAAATAAAACTAAATGTAATAAATAGGGCGATATGTATCACAATAAATCGATTTGTACTAACAAATCCCTTGTAAACAAAAAGTCGGAACAAGGTTATTCCGAAAATGAAACTGAAACTCTGACTTTAAATTCTGAGGAAAGAAATAAAGTTCAAAACTTAAAATTGATTGCTTCTGTTCCTCAAGGTGATAATAATAATGACTGTAATGCCAGGGAAATATTATTACAAACTTGTACAGTTTAAGCTTGTTCTAAGTATAAATTAAAATTAACTAGATTAATTCTTGATCAAGGCAGTCACAGATCCTTTATAACGAAAAAACTGGCCGACTACGAGTATTTAAAACTTACTCCAATCTGTTATGAAAGACTTTCTGTTTATTCATTTGGTGCGACCAAGTAATGAATCATTCCTATCCGGGCGTTGAAATCGAAATTCAGAATTGGAAATAAAATAATAAAATAAAAATTTAATGTTTGATCTCGGGTGTTATTTCCTCGGCGCCCATCAGTGTGCCTAGTAAACAAATTGCAGACTTCATGGAGCACCTGGGGTTGCAGATCGCCGATTGCTCAAGAAAAAATAACACAGATGTTGAGATATTAATTGGCGGGGATGAATTCTGAAATGTAGTTTATTCAGAAAGAATTAAAATATCTGAAGGGTTGTACGCAGCCAGTTCCGTGTTTGGTTGTGTTGCTGCAGGAATCGAAAAAATAAAACAAATAAAAATTGTTTTCAAAATTTAGCGGTAATGACAAACACTGTTGTGTTGAAAGATTTAAGAGGTTTTACTTAAAACATATGAGAATAAATGATTCTGATGATTATTCCGATATTGACTGCGAAATAATAGACCATTTTGAAAGAAATTTGCAGTTTAAAAACGGAAGATATGAGGCAAATTTAATCTGGAAATACAGTCCGAATAATGTAGGAAATAATTTTAAGGTAGCTAAGAAACGATTCGCAAACCTTCACAATAAACTAAGTAAAACTCCGGAGATTTTTCAGAAATATAAAAATATAATTGAGAACCAGATATTAGAAGGAATTGTAGAGGAATGCCTGAATAATGATACAAATTTGGGATATTTTTTGCCGCACCGAGCAGTGATACAACCTAGTGAAACTACTAAGGTAAGAATTGTGTACGTTGCTAGCTCAAGGACAGAGGACACGAATTCGTTAAATGACTGCCTTGAATCGGGACCTAATCTAAATCCAAACATACTAGACATTATGTTAAATTTTCGTAAGTTTAAGATAGCGTTTTGTGGAGACGTTGAAAAAGCATTTTTGATGATAGGAATTGCTGAAGGTGATAGACTGTCATGTATCTGGCAGCGGTGAGCCAATCAGCTGCCTGGCAGAGCCCAGCAACTAGACTGTCAATCTCGGAATGCCTGCTATTGTTAGCTGGGCGAGCTCAATATACGCAGGTGAGAGGAATAGAAAGGAAAGGTTCCGGAATTGTTTCCAACGGAAATAATTAGATAGTGGAATGGCTTTCAATGGGTACTAGGGGAAAAATGGATATGCTCACTGACTTATTCCGGAACCGTGGAAGGAGTTTCACTGCTTATTTTTATCCTCCATGTTTTATTGAACATTTTGTTTAAGGACAGACTGATTTTTATCAGTTTATGAAACAAAAAAAAATATTTTGTAGAGAAATACGTGTTTGCAGTGTAAAATTGTATGTTTATTTAAAATTTGCTCAAAGGCATAACGTTTTGGCGAAATTACATAATTTTGTTTATTCCAACGAAATTTAATATTTATCAGAACTCTTATTACGTTAAATAACAGAGTATTACATGAAGTTACAATACGTAACTGTAAAGTTTTTATTTACTTAAGGTATTGTAGAAAATTGTAACTGTAAAAAAGAGGGCTGACAATCAATAAGAATAATAAATAATATACTTACTAACGAAACGCTCACAAAGTAGGAGCTAGTTTCATAGTAGGCGCTCAATCCCGGAACTACTGAAATTGCCTATACTCAAAATCCCTTTTCCTTTCTCCTCTTAGCTCATCCCTACTTTCACGTACCATACCTACAAATCTTGGACTCTTCCAGCAAACAATAGAATTCTTTCCGGGATTGAGCGCCTACTGAGCCCAGCAAGTGAGAGAGACAACGGTTGCATATTAGCCTCAGAGGAGGCCGGTGGTAGGTTAATTATGTTGTAGGAGCGAGGTAGTGCTCCAAGTTTGCCATTATTCTTTAAATGTTAATTTTTTTACCATTATTCTTTGAAAGTTAATTTTTAATAAATGTTGGTGTCGTTTTCCTTATGGTTCCTTATTCATCCGTAAGGTCATTACAGCACGCTCTCGATTTCGAGAACCAGAGCTAACGAAACCGACTGGATTTTGAGAAAAGGTGAGAAATTTTTGTTGTAATTTTAAGGAAAATTTCTTCTAAATATGTTTAAAGGAGTAGTTAAAAGTGATTTGATTTCGGTGTTGAAGGAACTAGGTGAAGAAGCCGATTCTAGTTTAAAAGTTGTAGAATTAAAAGATAAGCTTTTAAGTTCTAAAGAATATTTGAAAGATAAAGATTTTGTTATTGAATTCCTTAATACTACCGTTGAAGAAAGGAAAAAGTCAGAAGAAATTCTGAAATTGCGTTTAATGCAAATCGAAAGTAACAACGTAGAAAATAGACTTTCATTAGATAAGCTTTTGAAAGCTGTACAGGCATTATCGATTTCCGTACCTAAAAAGAGTGAAGCATGGAGCTTATTTTTTGATTCCATAGAAAGGGCTTTTAAGCATAAGAACGTACCAAATGAGTTTAAGTCTGAAATTTTACTTAAACTGATAGGTGATAAATCTTCTAATATTCTAGTATATATTAAAGATGATGATTTGAAAGATTATGAAAAAATTAAATCTTTAATTCTTAAGGAATATGAACCATCGCCAATTATATGTTTAGAAAATTTTCGCCAAGCTCAAAGGTTGACGGGGAAAACTCATTTGCAGTTCGCCTCTCGTTTAAGATCATGTTGGATCCATTATTGTAAAAGTAGAAACGTCATTGATTTTGAGTCTTTAATTAACTTAATAATTTCTGACAAACTTTTTCAAACATTGGATAGTGATTTAGCGTGCCATGTTGCAGTTCGACAAGATGAAAGTTGGCTACGTCCAGAAGAACTAGCGAAGGAATGCGACACTTATTTCATCGCAAAAGGTAAATCTTTTGATGACATAAGAGGTGAAAAACGCGCTAATTTTCGTGATTCCTACAACAAAAACTCTAAATATATTCCACCAGCGCTAAGAAAAGATTTAGTGGTAAATGAACAGAAACATTCGTTTAAACCGCGAGAATGTTATGTGTGTAGTAGCAGTTTACATTTGGCTAAGGACTGCCCGAACAGGCGAAATAAATTTGAGAGGTCCAATAAACAGAACGATAATTTCCCGGTCAAACCGAAAGTTAACACTTCATCTAAACCGAAGGACAATGCGGTTGTTACAAATGTAAATTGTAAACATTTACAAAAACCCGAGTTTTCCAACGGAAAACTTAATTTTTATTCCTTGGAAAAGATTACTATTTACACTGCAGGGAAGCAAGTAGAAGCTATAAAAGATTCAGGTACGGAAATACCAATTTTGAACTCTACATTAATTCCTGATTTAAAAAGAGAAAGTAAGGGTAAAATCATTTTAAGTTCCGCATTTGGCGACGTCATAGAGGCAACGTTAGCAACTATTCCCATTTATTACAAAAAAACCAAACAGTTGTCTATATTCGCGCGTAGAAGCTCTTTTCGCGTTGACAGATAAGCTAAATGTTCAATGTTTAATTACACCAGATGTATGGGATCGCATATTTGAAGACGAGAATGAATCAACAGTCTTCCCCGAGACGAAACCGGAAACTCATAAACAAAAACAACTTGAGGTTGGCGCCGTTGAACTGTCAAATGTAAATCTTTTTTATAGCTCAGTTGCGATTCAGAATGATGAAAGACTAAACAGTTATTCGGAATCGAATAAATTTAAGGTCGATCAGAGAAACTGCCAAACGTTAATAAATTCTTTTAAGGACGCAGAAGTGGAAGAATAATTCTTTTTACAGGACGAATTATTATTTCATAAAGAAAAAAAATGTGGGGAAAACATATAACAGTTAGTTTTGCCCGAGAATTATCGAAATAAAGTCCTTCAATTAGCTCAGGATTCCATATTCGGAAATCATTTAGGTATGAGGAAAACTAAAGAAAGAATTAAGCTTTCATTTTATTGGCCGAACATATCCAAAGATGTAGAAAATTATTGTAGAACATGCAAAAGATGTCAATTAAAAAGTCCGGAAAGACAATCAGATAAAATTCCGATTACTCCTATTGTTCGCGCGCCATATCCCTTTCATACAGTAAATATAGATATTATTGGTGAAATTTCACAGTCTTCAGGAAGGAAACATAAATATTGTTTGTGTTTGATAGATAATCATTCAAAATGGCCAGAAGTCATACCTTTAAAAAGTCTTTCTGCTAAAGCTACTTGTGAGGCTCTTTTAGATATTTTTATGAGAACCGGTATTCCAGAAATAATTTGTAGTGATCAAGGCACTAATTTTACCTCACAATTAACTCAAGAATTCGAAAAAAGGTTAGGAACTCATCCTCGTTTTTCGACACCTGGTTACCCAGCATCAAACGGCTCAGTGGAAAAATGGAATCGGGTATTTAAACAAATGTTACATCATGTAATTCGAACAGATCCTGTTAATTGGGACAAGCACATACCTTATTTACTTTTTGCGTATCGTGAAGTTCCAAATTGCACTACCGGTGTATCTCCATTTATGCTTATGTACGGTCGTGAAGCTAGAGGTCCCTTAGCTGTGTTAAAATCATCATGGTCCGGTGAAATACCACTACCTCTTAATCTGAGTAATTCAGCAGTTGATTATCTACAAGAATTAAAGATAAATTTAGAGAAAGCATCTGAGCTCGCTTCTTTATCTGCCGCGGAAAAACAAGAAGCTTATGCATATTATTTTAACCGTCGCAAAAGTTTGAAAGAATTTAAAAATGGTGATCTAGTATATTTACTTATACCAGACTCTAGCAACAAGCTATATGCTAGGTGGACAGGTCCAGGTGAAATTGTTGAAAGAGTAAATCCTCATTCGTACAAAGTTAAATTACCCGATGGGAGTGTGAGGCATGTTCATGTGAACAAAATAAAAAAAATTTTATGTTCAAGCACAAACTGTGGGAGTGATATTTGAAGATGATTCTGAGTTTGGAGAAATTCATACCACTCCAAATAAAGGAGATTGCGCAGTAACTAGAAGGAACATCGAGGTGGATATTAGTCATTTAGAGGATAGCAAACAAAAGGAAGTACACGAGCTCTTACTCAAGCACATCGCGTTATTTTCTGGGGAGATCCAAATAGCCCGCGTTGGTGAACATAGAATTCGGTTGTTACCTGGAGCTGAAAGAAAAAAGCCATATATCTATAAGATCCCAGAATCTTTGAAACCGGAAGTAGATAAACAGATCGAGGAATTGGAGAGCTTGGGTCTTATTGAGCCAAGAGAAGCTGAAATAGCATACCCAGTCGTATGTGTTGCCAAGAAAGACGGAAGTATGCGTTTATGTATTGATTTCAGGTTGTTGAATCAAGTAACCAAGCCTGTTGATTTTCCAATGGAGAATGTGACTGATCTAATCAATAAAATTGGACACGCGAATGTTATCACCTGTTTAGATGTCTTGAAAGGTTACTGGGAAATACCTTTAGAAGAAGAAAGTCGTGATTTAACATCATTCAAGACACATCGTTCCCAGTATCGTTGGAAAGTGATGCCTTTTGGATTAAAAAATACAGCTTCTACTTTTCAGCGAGTGATGCATGATGCCTTAAGAAAACATAGTGATTTTTGAAAAGCATATATTGATGATATTGCTATCTTTTCACCAGATTGGAATTCGCATCTCAAACATTTAGATGCTGTGCCAACTACATTAAGTGATCTCGGGTTTACGGTGAACGTGAAGAAATGTGTTTTTGCACGCTCGGAGATAAAGTATTTAGGACATATAATAGGAGCTGGAAGACATCAACCTGATCCTGAAAAATTACAAGCCATTGAAATTATAAAAAGTCCTAAAACAAAGACTGCTCTAAAGAGTGCATTAGGTTTATTCAACTATTATCGTGATTACATAAGGAATTATGCAGAAATAGCTCGCCTATTGACGGAGCTTACAAAAAAGAAAATTCCTGAGATAATTCCATGGACTGATGTTGAGGAATCAGCATTTTAAGAACTGAAACGTCGACTGTGTGAAGCACCAAAACTGTACACTCCAGAACCAGAAAAACCTTACACCATACAGTGTGATGCTAGTTCATATGGTGTTGTTGCTTGCTTGTCACAACGAGACAGCAAAGGCAGTTTGCATCCTATCAGCTTTGCCAGTCAAAGACTTTCGAAAACTCAGCAGAACTGGTCAACTATTGAACGCGAGGCTTATGCCGTTGTGTGGTCATTAAAAAAGTTCGAGTGTTGGGTGTTTGGATCGAATATCGAGCTGATCACAGACCATAATCCATTATTATATTTGTATAAGTCGGCACCGCATTCAGCCAAATTACAGAGGTGGGCAGTGGCACTTCAACGCTATAATATTCATATTTCTCATTGCCCTGGTGCACAATTAAAAAATGCAGATGGTCTTTCAAGACTAGTGGGTGAATGAAATAGGTGTGAACTAAGTATGAACTAATATGTTTTAAAACTTTGCATTAGTTACTTTCTTTTGTTCCGGAATTGTACGAGAGCTACTTTCCATCTGTTTTGAAAATCAAATTACTGGTTTCCATTTAATATTGCATTATAATAGTGTGTTTTGAAATAGTATTGCATATATGTTTTATTACAGAACTCCGGTATTGTATCAAGCCATCTGTTCATCTGTTGTGAGATGAATGTTTATTGCATTTATTTCAAAGTATGTTATTACATCATGTATACATGTTCATATATTTTGAATTAATTTGGTATGTGGAGTATACAATTTAAGTTTGTATTTGCTGGTTCAGTTTTCAGATTCTGCTTCGCTTTGGCGTAGCACAATCTTACCGGGGGGGTGTCATGTATCTGGCAGCGGTGAGCCAATCAGCTGCCTGGCAGAGCCCAGCAAGTGAGAGAGACAACAGTTGCATATTAGCCTCAGAGGAGGCCGGTGGTAGGTTAATTATGTTGTAGGAGCCAGGTAGTGCTCCGAGTTTGCCATTATTCTTTAAATGTTAATTTTTTTACCATTATTCTTTGAAAGTTAATTTTTAATAAATGTTGGTGTCGTTTTCCTTATGGTGCCTTATTCATCCGTAAGGTCATTACATAGACAATTTCTAAAATTTCTTTGGTTTAATGAAAATAATGACTCCTTTAAGATTATGCAAATGTGTCGCGTAGCTTTCGGTTTGACTATATCTCCTTTCATTTTGGCCGCCACTATAAAATATCACATTCGGAAATATGAAGATAAAATGCCCTACAGTTTCCAAATGTTGAATTCTTCTGTCTATGTCGACGAACTATATTTTGGAGCAGGAACGTTTGAAGATGCATATCGGTTACCTGTAGATGCGGTTAACATATTTAAGGATCCTGGGATGAATTTCAGAAAATTAAGAACTAATTCCAAAGCATTAAACGATTTATGGGTCTCAAATGGGATTAAGGAATCAGATAACAAATTAACTAGTGAATCGAATTTCTTAGGCATGATTTGGAATTCCATTGAGGACAATATAAAATTAAATTTAAAAAAATTAATTAACTTTTCTACTGGAAACGATTTTGCTACAAAAAGGAAACTTATCGCAAATATCAAATATAGCAAAGTATCGCCCAAATATGCGATCCATTTGGATTTATTGCACCCTTTGTTATTCGGGCAAAAATTATTATGCAAAAAATCTGGTGTTCCGGTTCTGACTGGGATGAGGTCCTTCCTGCAGAGATTAAGGACAAATTCAACATTTGGCAGGAGGAACTTAATGATTTAACTGAAATATCGATACAGCGAAATTTCTTTGATGACGATCCAATGAATTGATATCCAATGCCTTCACCTATTTTCGGACGCTAGTCTTAAAGCATACGGGCCATCGCATATTTCGGATACCGTACGAGTGATTCAGAAATTAAAACTTCCTTTACCATGTCGAAATGCAGGGTTGCACCTTTAAAATCAATCACGCTTTCTCGTTTATACTAGTTAATGGGAGCACTCGTGGCTGCTCGAATGTATAAATATTTGAAAAAATTGTTTGGTGATTTAATTAAAGATGTTTATTTTTGGAGTGATTCCGAAATCGCCATTACTTGGATTAAAGGTTCGCCAAATAATTGGAAACCATTTATCGCCAATCGTGTTACAGAAATACAGGGTATATGCAACAAAAAATTGTGGAACCACTGCGAAGGAAAACAAAATCCTTCCGATTTATTGACTCGAGGAATTAGTGCTCAGTCACTAGTTAAGAATAATCTGTGGTGGCATGGGCCACACTGGTTACGTTTTCTTACTGAAAACTTTCCGAAACAAAAGAAATTACAACCAAATTCAGAATCGTTAGAGTTAAGAAAAAGTATTATTTTGTCTGTACCTGTAATTAACAATGAATCCCCAATTTTGCATATAGAAAAATTCAGTTCTTTAGGAAAATTACTTCGAATTACTGCCTATGTATTAAGATTTATTGGGAGGCTTCGGAAAAGGTCTACAGAGAATGGACCTTTAAGTGCTTTTGAAATTGAAGCAGCTGAACATTATTGGGTAAAAATTACGCAAGGAGAATCGTATCAAGTGGAAATAATTAAGTTATCAAATAAAAAATCAATTCTCGATTCTTCCATCTACTTCCTTAATCCAAGGCTTGATGAGGAGGGAATTCTTCGGTTGAAAGGTCGCATTCAATTTGCAGACTGCCACGAGAATTTAAAACATCCTATTCTATTACCCTCTAAATGCAAGTTTACCGAGTTAATCATCATGGACTCGCATGAAAAGTTATTCCATGCTGGAGTTAATTCGACACTAACTCATATCAGAGACAAATATTGGGATCATTAAGGAAAGACAGCGTGTTAAGACTATCATCAGCAAATGTGTGATATGCAGACGATATAGTGCTCGTCCTGGGGTACAGGATATCGCTCCACTTCCTCCAGACAGAATCCAAGAGTCGCCTCCATTTGCTGTGACAGGGTTGGACTTCGCTGGTCCATTTTTTACGAAAGACAGGCAAGGTAAAGTTTACATGCTGTTGTTAACGTGTGCGGTCACTCGTGCCTTACATATAGAGATAGTAACTGATCTCAGCACTGAAAGTTTTTTGTTAGCTTTCCGAGGATTTTTAGCTCGCCGAGGACTGTGTACCACCGTGTACTCCGATAATGCCAAGACTTTTAAAAGAACTGACAAAGAACTAAAACATATTTTAAAAAATTTGAGTGACTCATCTGTGAAAGAATTATTTTCTGCTAGAGGAATTGGAAATTTATTATTGAGAGGGGTCTATGGTGGGGAGGTTTTTGGGAGCGTATGGTACGAACCATAAAATCCAGCTTACGAAAAACTATTGGTCGATCATCCCTTACTGTGAAAGAGCTTGAAACAATGCTCATTGAAATCCAGGCAATGATTAATTGTAGAACAATTACCTACGTGTTTACCGATCCCAATGAACCTTCTCCACTAACGCCCTCTCAATTTCTGGTTCTGCCCTGCTAATCAAATAACATCCTAGAAATCTCTGGACAATAGGGAAAATTTTGGAATTAATGCCAGGCAGAGATGGTATAATAAGATCTTGCACAATTAAAACACCTACTAGTACCTTAAAAAGGCCTATACAGTTGTTATATAATATGGAACTTAACTAATATTTGTATTTTGTATTTTTAGGTTTGATTCTCCCGACCTTGCTGATAGGTATCATTTAATGTTTTGTAAATTTTATATGCTTATAATTGTGTATGCATGTTTGTTATATATAACAATTTGTATAGGATTGATTGTCGAAATATTAATTGAATATTCTAGAATATATTATTGAAAGATGAATTCTCCACCGAGTTCAGGTGGGAAGTGTTGTGTAATTTGAAGGAAAAGGCTAGAGGGCGCTGTTGCTCGCATAGTTGAAGGAATAAAGTTTGTTCATGTTGAAGGCGGCGGGCTAAGAATACGCTCTGTATATAGTGAATTAAAATATTGTTAAAAATGTAAAAGTGTTAAAACTAGTAAACTCACTGAACCACCATCATCTGATTTGGAAATGCACAAATTATTATACCAGCTCATGTGGGTATTATTGGCAACGAAGCGGCGGACATGCTTGCGGAATCTGTAGCCAATTACTCTAGTAGACTGGAAAACGCAGTAAGTGTTCCGCAGTCCTATTTAAAACAGTCACGCTCAATAGCTTTTTACAAGATTGGCAGGAAAGATGGGAAAGAGAAAGCACATGGAGGAGAACCTACAGCTTCTTTCCGAAAGTTAACATGCTCAATTAATACATACAGCGGAGTACAAACTCAATTCTACACTGCCAATGATCCCTTCCCACATTATCTTAAGAGATTCGGCAAACGAGCATCAGAATTGTGTGAATGTGGTGCGGTCGGTGATGCAGATCACTTTCTCTTCAACTGCCCACAAAACGATAAACTGCATTTAAAAAATGCCAAGAAGTGAATACTGGCCGCAATGGGCGGAGAATACCTGCGGCAACAAGCAGACGAAAACTAAAATAGAGGAGGTGATCAGGCTATGCTCAGCAAGGTAATAAGAAATTTTACCCCTCCCTTGAGAATTGTATCTTCGAAGCATAATTTTAATAGGAAGTCAAATACTACAACAACTGAAAATCAACACTATAAAAATAGCTCACCCCGCAGAATAGTAACAGGACTGTAAGAGCAAAACTATTGTAATGTAAGCATATTACTATCCAGTTTGTATGTACTTCATAAAAATAATGTTGTAAAGCAGTTTAAATGATATTAAAAATCCAGTCAGTGTGTAAATGAATTATAAGTTTTACTTTGATTATCTCAGTAAAAGTATTGTAAATATGAATTCAAATAATGTTTAAATGTACACATAACTGTCATGATTTTATGTAACTATCACATGCAACTTGTACAAGACAATGTTTGTAATTAACATATCTATGCTTATACACAGGCCTTGTATGCCCATGTAATATTTATATTTATATTTTTACACGGAGGAAATATTCCCTTCTGCCAAGATGACTATCAACACTGTAAGACTTTTACAACAAAGTCAGGTCTCAGGCGGTGCTCAGTAAATACAACATTTTTTATCAGACACATCTGGCATACACTTTAACAGCTAAGCGGAACGATATTCAAGCAAGAGTGAATGATGATACAAAAGTGGGGAGACTAAATTATGAAATCATAATACCTAACATTCTAAACATGTTTCACAATTGCAATCCTATTATGAACGATACTATATTTGTGCCTTGAACGTTATTCACAACTGCACTTATTGCGATATTAACATTTTACTGTGTAGGGACTTATTTGAATTCTCTAATAGTTATTTTTATTTTGCAACGAGCTTTTCCTTTAGTTTCTCATTTCTACCTAAGTTTTCTTACCTACTATGATTTTTCAAGATTACGTTTTATGTAACTGAGGTAGAAACAAATATTTAAGTTGAAGTCTAAATCGCTTCACTAGATAAGCCTAGTACAACGTATTCTGCCTTCCAGTCGCACTGTTGCGAAAAGTCTATCTTACTGCAATTCGGTAGCATTGTTACGTGCCTGTGGGTGATCTTAAATAAGGGCCAACTCTGTTAGTTAATTCTGTGCAGCTTCGGCTGGTTTTACTTTAGCTAGATTAGTTATTTTCTATGTTGAGTTAAAGCTTAAGTAGAGGCTTATTGTAAGCCCGAGAGATGTTATCCGATCATCTATTCTGAATCGGAATTAAAGGTAAATTAACCTTTCCTTGGACTTGTCATTCGCTTACAAGAACTCTGCGATAAGTCGCTACACAGTTATTAAATATTCTAGCCCTCAAGAACTTCCAAATTAACTAGGATATTACGAATGTTAAGAAAAGCACGGTGTTTTTATGTCACTCACTTTATAAAACTTTTGATAAAAATCTTCAAGGGACACTATGTATCAAGAGAGTGTAAAAATATCTTGCACTGAAAGCGGTTTACAACATGTTTATATTTTACTTATTATAAATAAATATTTTTATATATAAAATATTATAAAAATTTTGCATTAAAGCACTCACTGAAATTGGCCTTGCTATTCATTATCCAGAAGGTTTTTCATCATTTCAGTTTATTCCATACAAACGATCAAATTTCTGATGTATCTAGACATATCGAGAAAGAGCCTCAGACTTCTTATAACTTCATTATTTAACCTTTCATCAGAAGAAAACGTTGTGTCGAAAGAAAGTCTGAATAGCCAAAATTAACTGTATGTATTTCCTGGTGTCTTACTGTAGATCTTCCTCATATTATTTGCAAATGAGGTAACAAGATCATATAGAAAACATTCTGGAAATCAATTTTGGAAAAGCTCGACTTTTATATATAGCATTGTTATAGGTATTTTTACATAAAATCGGACTTTCTCTGAAGTAACATACCAGATTTTTTCCATATTTTCATTCTACGACTCAAATTATGCCTGGATATAAAATTTTATAATTTTTGGTGAGAAATTTAAAAATTCATCTTGTGAATATTTTTCAGTTTGCTCTAAGAATAATTCACTTGGCGAACTTCTTAATATACGGCAACCTTTCCCTTCCATTGTGCAGGATCGGGAAAAAAGTTACATCATTCCTACTTTCAGATAATTTTAACAAAGTGACTAAACCACTAGACTAGACCACTTTTCTATGTATTCCTTTCTCTTGATGAGGAGAGACCTTTAGCTGCCCTCGAAATCGGTTGTTTCAATATACTTACGCTAAATACAAGGTTGCTTTTACGATTTTGATTGCCTAAACCACATTTGATGTTATTATCGGTTTCAATAAATATGCCAAAATTTAAAACTTGCCAATATATAAATTCACGTACATCTTCGGAACTTTTGAATAAAAAACTGTAACAATTTGCTGGTATACTAAGAAATACATCTACGATCAGATTTCAGTAAATGATGGTAAAAATTTAATAGATTATAATTCAAAATGTTTTCCAAAAAGTTATAAATACTATTTATAAACACAAATTTAAAAAATAAATCATAAAAAATGGGTGAATTTTATTTGAAATGAACCTAATATTGGAAATGTAAAGGAAGAGTCAAATAAGTTTAATAAAAAATGAGATATTAATAAATATATGCCAAACTCAAATAACATTGAGGAGCTAAAATTTTGAGAGCTAATTTTTTAAAAACTACTCATTCGATTTTTACAAAACTTCGCAGTGTGACGTAGTTTGTGTCGTAGAATTGAAATATGGAAAAAACTTGGCATGTCATTTCAGATTCCAAAAATTTGTCAAAATACCTATATTAATACAATGCTATATATAAATCTAATATATATCCTAAATCGTGCTTTCGAGACATGAAAAACGCAAGTTGAATTTCGTCAATCGGCCCACTAGAATGGGAGATATAGAACTATCCCCCTTCTTTTTTTGCAGTGTACATGGCGTTACATATAATGCATTCGAAGGTGGATGATGTAGATTTATAATTACGGAACGTGTTGCGATATAGCAGAAAACTAAGAGAGGAAAGAAATATCTAGTTAAAATATATAATTGATATGTAATTTAATAAATGCCTAGTTAATTAATATTTCAACTTCATTCATGTTGATTAATTTAAATTCAATTTACAAACTGTATTATTATTATTGTTGAGCATTTTGTAAGTACCTATGTCATTTGCGCTGTATTAGAATTATCTTACGAGGATAAATTTTGAAATGATACAGTTTGAAGCGATTTATTATATGCATGCAACTATTTTAGAGCAAAAAGGGGAAAATAACTAGGGATACACTAATTATTTCCTTTTTCTGCTAAGTGTTAATATTTTCGGATTAGCTACGTTGGGATCATCCAATTATATGATGTATCAAACAAGTATTAAAGCTATCAGTGTAATATTTCCAGTCTTAAATATTTAATAGTCTATTACATTTATCTTCGTTTACAGGAGTTATTTTATTTAAAAAGAAATTTCTATTTTATTTTCTCATTTATTGCTTTTATAATGCCCTATATTCTACAAATTTTAAATAAAATATTTAAAAAATTATACTTACATTTTAACTACTTTTTAGTTTATGTGTTCGAATTAATTATTAACGCATTTAGTACATAGTAGAATCTCTTTTAACGTTTCAGGAAAGGGACCGCGCCGATACAAGATATTTATCCGGATAAAAAACATGTATTTCTAAAACAATTTTTGTGTTTCGTGAAAACATATGTAGAAACTGCAGCATGCGAAGTTTATGCTTCAGACACTTATCCTTTGCATTTTATATTTTAGAAACTTATACTTTCCATTTTATACGTCAAAAAACAAAATTAAAAAGCATTTTGAAATTAATATTTATTAGTACATGAAATTTACGAATTTCTTAACACGAGGGCATATAATTTTGAATGCTTGCCCGATGTAAAATAGTCCTCGCACTTTTAAATATTTGCTCTATATGCAATGAAACTTTATAACATCATGTAGTGGCAATGAAGAACATTTATCAGCAAACCTTATGAAAGTCTGCAATCCTTTGTGAGCTTCTACGCAGATAACTTTCCTGTTCTACATGTTATCTCTAACTTTAGTCTCCCCCTCTTCCTAATGCTCTTTCTTCTTTCCCAGTACATGTTGGATTATTTCGTCATCACCCGGAGAGAGTGAGACGAGAACAAAATTGTCTACACCCACCCAATCCTCCTCTTTACTAATGGTGTTCTTCTCCGAACATATAATTAATACAAGATGCCGGACATGGGCACCGGGTATGTTTTAAAATCGAGAGTCTTTGTCATTCAAATTTTTTATCTACGAACATAATCATTGACTTTAATTAACACTAACAGCGACGAAAATTAATGTTCTGACCGGCTTTGCAGGAAATAGCCAAAGCAAACCTGTCATTTTTCAACGTGAATTTTTTCCGAAAGTTATTGACCTTATCCTCAACGTTAACACATTGACGCATAAAAAGGATAGGTAGTCCATCTCTATATTCTGGATAACTCATTAGTCAGATAATGCTTGTTATTTTAGATTACAGAAATATAACACAAACGTTTTCCATATTTAAATATTCAGTTTGTTATCCCATTACGCATTTTTTTATCTCATAGGAGTAAATTTTGATTTTCTAAAGAGTTATTATTTTGATATTTCCGGTCACGAGAGTTTTTACTGCATATGGTAAGGGTTGTATAATTGATATGTTTGAGAGCCGCGAGTGTATGAAACCACAGAATAGTTATAATAGTTTAGGAAAAATAGTAAATGCTGAAAATGTAATGTACTATAACCATAATTTCAAAAAAAAAAATATACATCGCCTTAATTTAAAACCTATTCTCACTGAACTAAACTATAAATAAAATATTAAAAATCTCTTTTAATAAAACAGTGTAACTTTACACTTCTGGAAAATTGTAAACAAATGATGTGTCATGAGGTGGTGATTTGAAAACGAATGTAGGATTCTAGATGCGTTATATCTCATATTACGTATAATGCTATGACTTGATGCGCTTTTCTCACACTTACTAAACACAGCATTATTACCAACCTTAAATTAAAAAACTTATATTTATTGCAAATAAAATGAAAATGGGTTAATTTCAGAGAGAGTATTTTTTAAATTACATGGCAAACCAGAAAATACTATATTGAGTAGTTATGGTCAACAATAGTATCTCTATTTTTGAAATCCTTATTTGATCAACACATATGCCTGTTTGAAAAATGGCAAAATTCTGAACATAAAGAATCATTGTCATTCATACAATGAATTAAAATATTTAGTCTATCAATGCTATCTGGTCTATTTAAGCAACGTTTACTATGAGCATTAAATATTGGATCCACGGAAAATTACATATACTGATACAGATATTTAAATGAATTATGTAATATTGTGCTAAAGGTATTTTAGGTATTTATGATTGAAAACAACTAATAACTAAACGAGATTAACATTATCATTAAAACGCCTTAGTTTATGATAAGTAATAATCTTAAAAACTAACCTGCTGTTCAGTCCCAACGATAGCTGCATAGATCAACGCTGGTATTCCTACAGGGAATATAAATTAGTAATTCATAACTACATAATAATTATACTTGACTAACTATAGTTCTACATATATAAAATTACAGTGGCTCACAATTGATTTTGAATATTTATGTATTTAAGTTTTATTTTCAAATATTAGCAAAATGGCTTTTTCAAAACGTTTTGAAAAGGAACTTGCATAAATATTCTAACACTACGAATAAGCCATTTATATTTAATAAAACCAAGAAAATAAGGGGACATCTAATACTTCGTAAAATATCCTTTAATTAAAATTACACTTTTCGTGCACTTTGGCATGGATTTAACTAATAATTTTGAGTAAGAATGCTTCATTTTGTTCCATTCCTCCATAAAAATTGCCTTTGATAGAAATCTTGAAGAAATGCCATATTTACTTATTCTCTTCTCCAACTTAATTGATTCATAAAAATGATTAATGGAGTAAATAAAGCTTTCAAGGTTTTTCAATAAAAATGATTCATGGAGAAAATAAAGCTTTCAAGTTTTTTCAATAAAAATGATTCATGGAGTAAATAAAGCTTTCAAGCTTTTCCAATAAAATGATTCATGGAGTAAATAAAGCTGGCTCTTTATTTACTCCATGAATCATTTTTAATCCATAAAAGGTGCTCGTTTTCTTAAAAAAATCTGATGTGAACAAACACCACATGACTTTCTTGTATGGCCTCTTAAATTATATACATTTTTACTGCACTTATTTATTTCCTCGAATTATTCTAATTCTGTTAACCAATATCTCAAGGCAAGTTGAAAATGTCATAAAAAATTACAAATTTCGAAGTTTAATATCTCTGCCAATTTTTGTCGTACCGAACTCAAACTTCTTCTTCGAAGTTTCTAATAATCGTCTTCTTCTAATTTCATTTTTAATGAGCGTAAAACTTTTCCAAATATACGTATAGGAACTGGGAAACCGCATTAAAAGTTAGATTTTAGTATTTGTCGAACATTAATTCTTTTGAAATTTGACATCTCTAAAACTTGAATATTTTCGCCATTTAAAACACTTCTATGATTGGAAATATGTGACTTCTACCAATGTTTCCGAAAATAAAGGTCTAGTAAGGACTTTTAAGACTGGTAAGGGGATGGTTGTATTATAGGTATAAATATATATATATATATATATATATATATATATGGATGTATTATAGGTGTATATATGTAATGTTTTCAGTTATTCCAACACATCGTGGGCGAATAATGAGGCTATTCCATTACACGTTCTGGCAGATGGTTGACGAAGCTATAATGATTGAAGCATGGAGAAAAATGACGACTCAGGACGTTTCACTTTTAACAGCAAGCATATCTTTATTTTAATTTAGAGCAGATGACTTTTTCCAGATGGAGTTAATCAAATAGCTTATTCAGTAATTGAACTATTACACACGACTGACTTTAAACTTTAATCTGTCATAACGTTCTAACAAAGTTAGAGGAGCATTGCGGAAGCGTTAGCAGAACGAAGGCGAGAAGGCATCTGTGTAGGAGAACTTATGACGCAGCATTTATATGAAAGGTTATGTAACAGAGTAGCTTCTAGAAAAATGTAGAAAAACTTATGACGCAGCATTTATATGAGGAGGTTATGTAATAGGTGCGAATGTTCTAGAAGGTAATGGTCTAAGGGGAGATGCTGAATTGCAGAAAATTAATTAAAGGTTGCTGGTTCGCAAAGAGCAAAGCCCTCGTATTTTTTTTTTTTTTTACATATATATGTATTCTGTTATATATATGTTATTGCCGATTGCAATAACAAATACACAGCCAAATGTTATAGCAGTCCCATATGCAAAATTTCAACGTTCTACGGCTCATTCCTTTCTAGTTATGCGAGAAACATACATACATTCGCACGTACGCACATACAGGGGTCACGAAAAAAATCCCTTTGGAATCCGTTTTAAATCCATTTCGCAGTCTGTTTTGGATAAACGCGTCGTTTATTCTATCTGTATGTACAAATGTCAAGCACAAAAATCGTCTAAATGGATTCGGAAATAGTCAAAACGGATATTTCCATTGCAATAGGATTCCTGAAATTTTTCGCAGTAACAATACTCTCTATTTCGTATAAGGAAGTAAAAAATAAAACAACATAAATTCTAACAAATTTGCTAAAATTATTTCACATTTCGCACTATGAAAGGAATGTTAATTTTAAAATTTGCAACGTATGAACAGTTTTTTATTTTTTTGTTCTATAAGAAAATTATTGAGCAAAACTTGTTTCCTCGTTTAATTTTTCATAGTCAGATACAAATATTGCTATACAACTAACTTCTTTTCAAAAATTTAAGAGAAAAGACATCTCGACTATATAATTAAGATATAAGGGATGATTCCCCTATTTATTTTAGTAAAAAATGCACATATAATAAATATAATAATCGCTGCCCCATTTTACAACCGAATACGGGATCCAGAGCTCCAGTTCTCCATTTCGGTTGATGCTTCAGTTTCGTTGATGAGTCACAGTTTGAGTTAAACATACTGGTAGCAGATAGGCTAAGACCTCTGTAGTACTATAGGCGACTGAGGTATCGCTGTACCTAGCTAACTGTTAAGCTTCCGCCGAATTACAAGAAAGCACACCTCATTAAACGGGCCGAGGTCTCCCAACCCACTTTCCCTACCACAATCTTGAGAGGCTTTCGGCTCACCGTGCTTTTTGAGCACCGCCTTGTGGCACATACAGTATACGCTTGCAAAGATCCATTCCCTCTACGGTGTACAGACTCGGGACCTTCGGTACAACACTCAGCGTCACTAACCGCTATCCCGTCTATGCGGCATTACCGAGTTACAGCATCTGTTGTAGCTAAATATTTAGTTTTAGCACTTTTTTAAAAAGAATTAATTTTATTGTTTTTTTAATTATAATAGAAATGTTCATTATAACATCATTGTTCAACATCGTAGGAAAAATATTCGTTCTGTTTTACGAGTATTTTATAAAAACAAAAGTATTTAATATTTCAGGTATGTGATCTTTGTCGAAATAAAAAAAAATATTTGAAACTCATATTTTCTTATATTGCAATAAATATGTATTTGACCAATAAAGGAAATTATTCGTATCGGCAATGTTTCAGATTGGAGTATAAACTGAGCTAATTTTATGAATTTGGCACCGAAAATGTTTAAATGGAAGCGTTTGTGAACCAATGATATTTTTTCGAGAAGATCACAGTGACCCTATGGCATATGATAAACTAATTATGCCTCCGAAAAATAAATGTTGGAGAGGCTAATGCAAGAAGAGTCAGCGTAAATTGCATGAATTTGCAGGATTAAATTCTCAACAGTTTCTATAGAACTTTTTTTTACAAGAGTGAAAATTGAAAATCCCATCTTCATTCCTACAGCTGAAGAAGGAGATTCTATTGAAAAGCTTCGAAAGTTGTCGTAAATTTATGCATGGTAGGTTGATTCTTGTTGCTTTAATATCTCTAATATATGGTTAATTGTTATCTTGATCCATGTTAATTGCTGTATATTTAACTTCATTCAAACTAAAATCAGTATTAATTAATAGATAATTTAAATGATTTAGTTCTTTTTATCTTTTTGTTGAACAGGTCAATTGATAATGGGGTTTTTAATCTTACCGCGTTCGTTTTATTTAAGCTTACGTTTATTCCAATTTAAAGTGTTTAAAAATATTTTTTAACTTTATACTGAAATTTTAGCTTTAAAATATAGTTTTGAAAGCGGTTTTCGTTTCTTCTATAGCAATTTAAACGATAACTGATTCTTAAATTATGTAGAGTTTAAAAAAAAGATAATAAAATCGTTTTAAGATGCATAAGCTAGAAATATCTGTGATCTTACCTAGAAGGAAAAAAATGGCCATGCATTTTAGTAAATCAGAATCGAGTTTGATTTTTACAGGTTTTGGAAAAAGAATGGCTCTAACGAGTTCACCTTTCACAGTAGAAAATCCTGAAATAAAGTACACAGTAAAATTATTAATGTTAGATAGTAAAAGTTTTATTAGAGGTATGTTTTAAGGACAATATATAACAACAACTTAAAACACGTTCCTTACAAATCGTTTACTGGTACGTTTCTAAAAGTATATAATATTCAACTATTCTGGAGAGAAAAGTCATTGCTACGTTTCAAAATGACGTACTTTTAACAATTACTACAGTTTCTGGCTACTGCAGCCATCTTACTTTAAAATGAAAAGCAATTTTCATTTTAAAGCTTACATTAGCTATTAGTTTTTTTAATGTAAGTAATGTAAGTCATTAGTTTTTTTAATGTAAATGAGTCTTTTCATTTGAAAATAATGGAGGAAGAAGGTTTTTTATTAGTTATGTAATTTATTAGCGGACATGAATCAGTCCATTTAATTAAAAAGGGATCAAAAGTAATTTCTTCCGTAATTTCTTTAATAATTGCAGCAAGCATATACTGTGCTTTTAAAAATGCTTCTAGCCTACCAGCAGTCGAGCGGCTAAGAGGGCTCAACGCAGGTTATTTGGTACGGACTCTCGAAAAACTTTATGGTTTACAAAAATAAATTCAGCCTTAACTATTAATGCTCCCTGATTTATAAAAAAATTTCAGATTTATTTTAAACTTGCAATCATCATCAAAAACGATTTTATTCTTTTAGGCCTTCCATCTAGTCTTTCAAAAACTTCAAAATTTAAAGCAAGCTGAAATTTAAATATTAAGAAAGCTCAGGCAATTACGTTTTATTTTTCAAAAGACCAGTATTAGCTATTTTCCCTCTTTTTCTGCAACCGTGTCCATGTGTCACTCTTATTATTCTGTGTGACAGATAGCTGCTAATTATTCGAATGACTTATAACTCCCAGGCGGTCCAGTATATCTGGCCACCAAAGGACGTAAAAAGCCCTTTTGATGTCAAGAGAGATCATAGCCATTTACTTGTCCCTTGCAAGATTGCTGTTTCTCATTGTCTCAAGGTTGTACAGCACATGATCTACTGAGAGTCTTTCTTTAAAGCCAAATTATTGAAGGTGGTTTTGTCTAGCAGCTCTATAGAGATCATGTTGCAGTCTTCGTAGGATAAGGCTCTCAAGTAACTTTCGTAAGAACGGCAAGAAGCAGTTCGGTTGCATAAGGAAGGCAGTATCTTTAGAAGGCTTTATTTGAAAAACAGGACTACTTCATAATCCTTTAACACAGTTGGATAATATCCTACTATTTCTCAGCGACGTTTGGGGAAGCAAATCAAAACTTCAGGGAACTGCTTGAAACATTTGTATTGTTACGTTTTTTTCTTCTGACACCAATTGTTACGTTATTTTCTTCCTTCACGTTCGTACGGGGTTCGTAGATTTGGAGTGAATAACGACGTCACTTGATGAAGTATCGAAACACACTTTATTTAGCAATATTAATCAGGACAGCCTCCAAAACATTTTTACAGTCGTCGAAGATCTACTATAAACACGCTGGAACAATCAGCGGCACAGCCTTCACACTGTCAGGCAATAACGGTGGAGACAGCTTCACTGCAAAGCACCAGAGTACAGCTCCCGACTCTTCGAGGAACTCCACGTACTCTCGAGACTTTCCACGCTACAACTCGCGATGCACTCGACGACACACAGAGCACGGCTCCCGACTCTCCGCTTCAGTCCTTACCGGAGCTCAACACGTTCTCTCGGCGATGCACTAACCGCGATACACTAAGAGACTCTTCGATGCACTCACCGACCAACTCGGCGCTAGACTTCGAGACACTCGCTCAATGACTGACTATCAACTCCCTAGACGAGGCACACTACTGACTACTGACTGCGAACACACTACTGACTGCGAACCAGCAGGGTTTATATAGCTTTTGATTGGTGTTCGAGAACATTCTGGGCTAAACCGGTAGGAATTCGTTCCAGAAGGTTCTCCATCCGTCCATGGCATATCGCCAATTTTGTCGCCAAAGGTCGCCAAAAGGGCGATTTCTCGCCAAATGTGGCAACTCTGCTTTCCCTTGCCATTTTATGGCAACCCCAAAACTGCTTTGCGTGGAAGCCATCTTACCGCGCCTGTACATTTCGTAACAGTATTATGATGGTGCTATCCAGTCCGTCTGGTCCTGGAGCCTTATTGCAATTCAGCATTTTTTATTAGATTAGCGACTTCCCAGTGAGAAAACGACTTGCTCGAGAAAATGTTTTAGGTTATCTAGGCTGGATATAATGTGTTTTGCTTATTCCTTAACGCATAATTGAAAAGTGCACATCTAAATCGCCACTGAAGGAGGGTTTTCAAAAATGGGCCAATGAGTTTCTATTACTGTTGTGACGCTGAATACTTGAAATTGTGCATATGAGCGCATGTTGGTGTTTACGTTTTATTTTGCATTTGTTTTGCAGTTATAAATGTATGGCGTATAAATGATGCTATCATTTTAGTAGAAAATCTCGTAGTGCTTTCATTTTATAAGTTCATTTAATCGTCAACATTTTATTTTCGTGAAACGTATCACACACTGATATTAGAATTAATGTTTGTGGCATATTATTGCTCTTTATATCGAGAAAATGACTCAAGCTACAATTAGCCTCGAATATTACGCATTTATAATCCTGTGGATTAAGAGAATTCAAATATATGTATTTTTATTTAACTAAGAATAAATGGAAGTATTAAAATGAATCTAGTATTTTCTTATCTTTTTATCTTAGTGCTTGCATGCCTATAATTTTGAAAGTTAAGATCCAAAACATATATTTTGAATTATCTGATTATACTTTTAAAAGTTATATATGAATAAAGGAAATATATTCGTTTTGGATAAGATAAATATGTTCAGTTTGAAGAGTATTTATTACACAAACAGTATATTTAAGAATGGACCGACCGTTTTTAATGTGAAATTTAGTACACTAAATATGTAGGAATGCAAATTAGGAAAGTTGACTTTGAATAAAACTCGCATTGGCTATTATTATATGCTATACATTAGATATCATTATCTTTTTCATATAGACTGAAATAAAAATGCTATGACTTCTACTGTTTACATATATAATTATGCTTTTATTTGATCTAAATTCGCAATGAAATTTTTAACAAGAAATCCACGATTTTTAATTATTTTATACAGAAAATTACTTGCTCCATTTTAGAAGCCACTCCCTCGTTGGCGATACAGATGTGCACTTGCAAAATATTCTTCCTTAACAGCTGTATGACAAAGAGTATCCTTATCCATAATATCGTTTGGGAACAGATTCTCAAAAATGATTGAATATCCGTTCAGTTGTTATAAACTGATTGATGACAAAATATATTCTCAATACACGTAAATTAGGTGCCCGTGTCCCTCTGCATCAAACCTCGAGGTAATTATGTCTTCCAAAGGCAAACGCCAGCGAACCAGCTACTAAAAATCCGCTAAAGGGTTTTAGCATAGTTTATAGCTAGAATGAATTTCTTTGACAACCTCTGTCTGCTTTTATGACAATTAATTAAACTGCATTCTAATTTTATTGAGAGAAAATTTTCATGATTCTTCGTTCTAAATCGAAGAAACATGAACAAGTAACTGCGATATAAAACACTGCGTTTTCATGATTCCTGTACAAACTAATTCTGTTACTAACTGTAACTATGGGCAGCATATTTCATTGTAGAATAATATACTGAAAAGTTAATCAATATAAATTATTGTTTTTTATAAAGAAGTTTTTAAAGATTCTTAACAGTACATGTACCACGACTTGTTATATTTTATATCAGCAAATATAATGCGCAAATGTCCGTTTTCGTATCAGTTTAATTTTTGGCCTTAACATTCATCGGCCGCACACAATCGAGAATCTTTAAAGCTTGCATAGGTAAATGCAAAAATTCGGACTAATCCGCCCTTCTGAGGATTTTTTGCGGTAACATAAGGTATACAGAGTTGAAATTACAAGCAAAGGTAGGCGATTGAAGAATAAACGATACAAACGGTACTTCATTCCATATATTAAGTTCCGTCTCGTACCTTTACACCATTAATATGTAATGTCTCAATATATCCCAATTATAGGTATGAGAACGAAAATACCTGTTCGGTAGACCACTGCTTTTACACCCCTTCCATCTGTATCTCTGGAATGAAGGACATCTGTACCACATGATAAAAGCGATTTCTTGCAAGTCATAGAACTGTATTCTGCCCTGGTATCATTTTCAATTGGCACTTTGGATACTGGTTCACATTCTCCTGCAATAAATTATACTTTAGTACACGATGAAACTTTTAAATTGACAATATTAATGAAATTAAGAAAGAGAAAAATTGATTCAACTTTTTTTTCCAGTGGCGAGCACAAGTCATCATAGACGTTGGCCACTACTAAAGCCAAAAGTGGTGGTCACTTTATCATGGAGGCACCTAGGTTATATCAATGCTGATACCTGAAAAATGTGCAATGCCCTTGCCAGGATTCAAACTTTGGATCTCCCGAATACGCGTCGAACGTACTCCCAGTTACACCCCGAAGGCATGCCAAACAAGAGAGAACATACCTTATACCCTTAAAATAATCTCTACAAAGATGCCCCTTCTCTTAGGGAAATAATCCTCATTATCTTTTCCAAAATCCAACTAAAACAAATCACACTTAATGTGGATACAATGGCAGGCTAATTAGTAAAAAGTGTTTTGTGAGTTATTAATGGGTAAGAAATTACCACATTTTTCCATGTGTGCTTTTGAGGTATAATAATAGTGGTTAGATCATTTATCTGGATGTTCTTATTATCTATGTAGAGTCTCATAATGTATCTAAGATCGTACCTCATATTTTAATATTAATTTTCTGATGCATTTGAGACGCTATTCACATAAAAATTAATTCCTGTTTCGGTAATATGAAGAAAACTACCCTTTTCTCGACTGATATGCCAAATAAAATTCTACGGCTAGTGAAGAAATCAATATTTTCTGTATAAAAGCCATTATGCTTTAATGAGTCTATTATTTTCTTAAAATATTAAAAATATTCATTGTTTTAAATATCACACAGATTTTAGAAAATAATAGTGCGATCGAGTTTTTAATACTACGATTGTGAACACAATTTTGATATCTATGAATGTCATAATTTTCGTCTCAAGGATACAGTAAACAGTCTCATATGTTTAATAGTAATACAGTAAGAACATAATATTTCTACTTCAATATCTGTTTTTATTTGAACAATATGGTAATTGTTTTCTTCATGAGCTAAAGCGGCGACTAATCAGGATAAAGATTCATTAAAAATATAGTACTTCAGAACAAGTATGGATATATTTTTCATAATTTATTTTGTATGCAAAGGCTTTATTTAGAAGCTTTTTGAACGTCACCGACGTAGAAATTATTACTCATTACAGAATAAAATCTTTCAAAGTATTTAGGAATTCTCATTTTTTAGCTATACTTCTTTTATTTGTTGCATTATAATGTGCATATGTGACCTCGTGCTGATCTTCTATAAAAATATTCTGCGTCTTTGAAACCCTGACATGTTACCCTACATTTTGTAATATTATTCAGTTTGGCATTAATTGTCTCCTAATGATTCTGTAAATGAGGTTAAAGCTTGTTCTAGATTTGTTGCTTCTAAGTGTGCCATACAAGATTATTACCTTTACATTATTTGGAATTCCGCTTATATGAGTGATCACGTAAGCATCAAATAGTTTCACCTTAAATTGGATGTTGCAGTTAGCATATATGAATGAGAAAACTGCACGAGGAAATGTTTTCATATTTAATCATTTTTCTTCATTTATAGATTCATTTTAAGCTTCAACTATTATTTTTATAACTCACAAACATTTACAAATTTATAATTTTTTAAGCTTATAACTAATTATAATGTTGTATATGAATATTTAAAACTTTTATATTTCACATGTAGAGGCTTTTAGGATTTTTTCGAAGTCCAGAATCCGCAATGCTGTCGCCGGGATTAGAACTGCAGACCTCCCAAATACGCGTCGAGCGAGCTTCCAGTTACACCACGATGGTATGCAGAAAGTACCTTACACACAAATTTTCATTCTTTTCGTCTTATTGCAATATAACGTAGCTTAATTGTTTTGCAATGATCGTTTCCCTACACATATCGTGCGCCATCTTTGTCCACTTCTCCCCCCAGTGAAGTTCTATAGTATTTTTTCCCCCAAAGGCGGGCACTTGGCTCTAACGACATTGGCCACTACTTTTAAGGCCAGAAGTAGTGGCCATTTTACTGTCGAGACACCTAATAGGCAGCCACTGCTACCTTCTATGAAAGGACAGACACTTTTACAACGATGCCTACTCCAGGTTTCGAACCCGGGTTCTTTGGTATCGCAGTCAGGCTCCCCTAACCACTATACTGACCGGACAGTAGTTCTAATAATGTTATCCATCCCTTAATACACCTTTCCTGTAGCTATTGTTTTGCACATAAATCATGTGTAAATCATACTCCAAACAAAGAATTTAAGACAGAGACAATCTGAAGTGGAATATAAAGCAAAATGGCAATATTTTCTTTGGATTAGAAATGCAGTAACGCAGTAACTACAGTGATGCAGTAAAGCTGGCCCTCAGCTTCGCGTCCAAACTTCGCTTCACTGCAACATTAATAAGTTTATTTCGGTCAGATTTCATTAATCTATCCTTGTTATTCTAAAGAATATGGAAGAAAAGTAAAAATAAGCAGTAGTTGGTAACGAGTTCCACCGAGACATAATGAAGCTTTACAAAATAACTGACATGTCTGACTGTGGGGTAAGAGTTAGCTATGCAGGGCCCGTAGGATCTAAAATTTAGAGTTTTGAAATGAAGAAAAGTCTTCCAAGAAACATAATGCAATTTTTTTTGTTAAAAAGTAGTTTTTAACATAATGTATTCATAATTAAGTAAAATAGCATACTTATTTTAGCATAGAAATTATCTATTTTGAAGACGATCAGACACAGGTCCCTCTTCTTCCTTCCAGTCCCTTCAAGAAAAAAGGGAATTCTGCAAAACTGTAGAGCAGCGACGACTGTATTTTTATCGAAAACAAGTATCACGACAGAGCGAAGACGAACCTAGTACTAGCTGTCGAGGAAAATAGCAATAAAATTGAAATATTAAGGTATTAGAATTCTAAAAGCGTTAGAAAGGATTGGATTGGAGTTAGTATTATTAACTGAACAAGATATATTTCTGAGAAATGCTTCAAATCCAATTCACCAGCTGAAGAAGCTTTATGGAAAATTATCACAGCACAAAAATCGCATTATAATTATCTCAAAGCTCAAAATTGTGATTATGTTTCTAACTATGATTAGGCTATGGAAGATTTGTTTATTCTTCCTTTTCGGACATCCAATTTGTGTTCCTTGACTCGAAATTTTAAATCTTTTTTAGTTTGGGTAATATATCCCAAGTTATACTGAAAAGATATACTAGAACTTTCAATCTTTTAGTTTTTAATAAAATCAAGGAAAGAATGCAATTATCAGATTTAATTCCAAAACTGGACTAGATGGCAGGTTCAATCGACTTCATAACGGACAAAATCTGGGTTAAACATTTTTATTATCCTAAAAAAGTGCTAATGTGTCTCTACATAACGAACACAGAGCACAAAGAATAGTTTAACAAATAATTTGACAGTCGCCCGAGTTTCGTTGAAAATCTATGCCAAAATTAAGTTGCCGTTTTGATTTTTTTTAGTCTTACAATGGCTTCTTTCTCTTTCAGTTTGATAATGTATTCATGTCGTAAGTGATAAATATTATTTATTTACAATATAGGCTATTTTACAGGCTTCATCATTTTCCTGTTTTCATTATTTTTTCTCTTTGTGCCCCTAAATAACAATAGAAAGAGATCCTATTGTATACGTTTTAGAATCTTCTTTTCAATAAAATAAATTCAGAAATTAAACATACCAGTCAGCATACTTTCATTCATTACGCAAGTCCCAGTCAGTAATACAGCGTCGCATACCATAGTGAAGTGAGATTTCGGAATTATAATCACATCGCCTGGAACTAGGTCTTCAGAGGATATCTGTAATTCTGTTTAGTAGATATTGGCAAACATTTACAAAAAGTATATTCATTTTATCAAGAATTAATAATAACAATACTACGCAAGTGAAGAAAAAACTAACTTCATGAGATTGAATAATGGATATAGTGAGGCGTAAAACAATATTTGTATTTTTACGTTTTTTGCAGTACAAATTGTGAATATGTTTCTGAATTTTACTCACAACCGGGCATTAGTTTAGCAGCTGGTAAAGACTTTACTAGCTACGAGGCTGTTAGGCTAAATATGCTTCAGTTTTGCTTCTTTCTTCTTCTGGTTTCTAACAGTGTTGACTAACAATTTTCCTGTGTAAAGTTTACATTGTTTACTTCTTCACATCACTTTAGCAAAATCAACAGAATGAATGAATAATCGCGTTTCTCAATAATTTTAGGCTTTAATTCTATTTAATGTACAATAAGCAGTCTTTACTCGGTTATCAAAATTATCATATGTCAACGTTATCAAAATATACAATTAGTCAGTGATGACTATATTAATAACTGAAAATAATTTAAATCTATTTATACTTGCTGAAATTTCAGTACAGCATTTAAGTAAAAATTTGAACAATTCTGAACGATAGTCCTAAAATGTTGATAATATAAATTAATATGATACAAGTCAGAATTCCTCAAATTAAAAACATTTCAATGTATGATTTACATTTCTTAAAGTGGACTGATATGACTTTTTGAGGTTGATATTTTTTTTTCATTCTGAATAAAATCAGACATGGTTTCTGTTATATGAATTTGTTTTTTCGGATAGTATTCTAGAATCGTTGTACTTCTTCAAATAAAAAAAAAGAACTTTCTGCTTTAAAATTAAATCATAATAAAGAATTACATTCAGCAAGAAATAAACTAAACGTATTTTCTTTACTAACTGGTTTAGTTTCCTTTAAAATTTGCTTTCCTATTTATCCGTATTTTCTATTCAGTTTTTTATGCGAAACGTATATAGAGCAGGAGTCGACAACCTGGTTTTCGCTGTGGGTCAAAATCAACTAAAATGTGTGTATTAAGAAAACTTTTCGGATCAGAGGTACTCTCATTTTAGAAGTCTTTTTTTTTTTTGGGAGGGGGGAGAATAATAATATAATTTTATTGAGAAAGTAATTAAAATACGCTTTTAACTTTAAATATAAAAATTAAAATTATAATTAAATTATAATTATTATAAAAGAAACATAACTGAATCAACTATTGGTTCTGTTCCATATCAGTAGTTCTGACGCTGAAATTGTGACGTCGGTTTAGTCAAGTCTGGCTTAGAGTAAGTCATCTTAAGACGAACTCAAGCATCTAAATTTTTGGTAAGTTGATCCTGTTCTACTTAAAATAAATTTCACGTGTGAAAATATTTGCTTGTATTTAGAAGTTAAACCGAATGCGGACAAAATGGCAAAAGCCAATTTTTTGGAACTATGGATTATGGATCGGTGTTGTCAAACTTCTCGATTTCTCTTTGAAATTATATTATAATTTTTATTTTTTAAAAATGAAAATGCATGTTCCTTACTACAACTTTGAAATAAAACAAAAATATTCTGGTTGTTATTTATTTCATTATTTATATTCGGCGTACTTTTTGTATATTTTCAAGTCCTCGTTTCATATTTATCTTTTATAATTTATTTTTGTACATTATACTTTATTTTCGGAACTCAAGTGGGTCACTTGAAATTATGAAATGGGTCACTTAGTGACCCGCGTGTAATAGGCTGCCGAGGCTTGGTGTAGAGTGAAGAGGAAAAAAATTATCTATGAGGAGACAAAAATAATAAATTAATTCTTTCGATGATATTAGCGATTTATTTACAAGAAAACTGCTGCCCGACAGTAATCAGTTGCGAAGATTTACGTTCTGCGAAAATGATGAGAGTAGCGATTTGTTTTGAGTAAATTTGATTTATAAATATTAAAAAGAATCCACCCTTTTGTGTCATCAGACTACAGTCTGCAATTATTGTCAATTAAATTTCATACGAAAGCTCGTGTTGAAATTTAAAAAAAAAGCCAGCTCTCAATTACTGCGAAGCGATTAACCCAGCTTCGTCGAAAAAGATCGAAGTTTATCTATTGCTAAACTACTGAAAAATTATTATCAAAAACCAACAGAATGAAGTAAAATGTATATGGGGAAAAACGAAAAAAGCAGAGGAAAATTGCCTTAGATAACGTTAGAAATAGCAAATTAAAGCAAGCTAGTTTTTTATCCAGAGCATAGTTTTAACTGTATATAATTTGGAGTGTATAAATATTGTTTGATTGTCGGTTTAAAATAAATTGCAGTATCATAAACGTAAATTACGCGTATTAATATCGTATTTTCTATTAAGTTCTATTGAAATTCTAGAGAAATATAAATGAAACATTTTTTTTTCTGATTAGAAATATATTATTGTTGTTTTGGATGCTGATTTAATTTACATAACCAAATAAACTTATTTTTGAAATTCAGTTGCTTAAAATATATGTAAATTGTTAATAATATATTTCTGTTAATTATAATATAGATTAATCTTCTTTCCTGAGCTTTTTAACTGCCGTTGAAATTCACTGTGATTTTGGGTTTACTATAAACTTCATCCTCAGTAATGCCGCTGTTAATCGGCAGTTTACTGTAATTTCAGATTTTTTTCTTTAAATGTGTTATTTATGATCAACTGACGATTTTTATTGAATACAGCGATAAGAATATGAAAGTTGGAAAATAGTTGGGGAAAATACATAATCTTTTATAAACTATTTAGTGAGCAAAAATGGCTATTAGTAGGAGTAACAATAGGAAATGGAATAGATAATGTTAACAACTGTAATTTCTAAAACCAAGTTCATTAAGGTTAAATAGTGTATTTTTACTTAACCATTCCCATCTCTCACAACACTAACAATATCTTGCAACCTCATAGCGTTCCTTAGAGCCTTGGTTTGCTAGAATAAACAGAAAATAATTTCAAACAAATACAAGGGTAAATTTATCAATAAGCTTATACATCATTAATATCAAATTCAAAGCGTCGTCAGCTCCTTACTTTTCGGGTCTCCCACACTGTTGTAGATACTGATAGAATAGATAATATCACCACACAGGTCGCAAACTGATAATAAAACTGTAAATACCATAAAATCACAATGAACGTTTGATACAGATAAAAAGGATTCCGCACCTACAAATAATAAAATAATAAATGCTTATTTGATTATTAAACACTTTAAAACAAAGTTATTCTTTAAAATAATAGTATTAATATATTTCATAAACATATGCAACACAAATAAATCATTATGCAACAAATTAAAAAAAACTATGTTAACTTTTCTGCCCTCAATTTGAGGTTTGAACTCGCTAGAGGGAGTTTGCTCTCTCTCCTTTTCCCCTAATAAGGTATGAATTTGAAATGTGCCTCTGTTAGCAGATAGAAATTGCCGTCTCGAAGCGTCGTGGCTATGTAATCCACCTCTAGCTGTAATATTCTGCTTGTAGTTCCTTTTTATGTTATGTTTAAAAGTAAATATTTTAAAGATAATTTCTTGAATGTTTATTAAGAAAGGAAATTTATAAGCCTGTCACAACTATATTTTAAATTTGGCATATTATCCTGAGAGATTTGGAGGACAATATCGTCAAAATTTTGTACTTTAAAGGTATATTCATAAAGTAATATTTTTCATACTAAAACATATTTGAACATATTTGGTGTTGAATAAATAACATTTGATATAAAATAACATCTCATGTATTAGAATTAAAGATTTTAAATCACTTTTGGAAATATTAAATTGAATCATATAACCGAAATGTAGGTTTTTAGGTATAGTATATTAAGTAAGAACAATAATAAGTTAGGCTTCAAAAATACATTAGTTTTATAGAAAAGGGGTGCGGTTTTCCCACACCAAAATCCTAAAACCGTCTCAATATTGTATAAATTTATGCATTATGTTAACAATTAGAATTAGTTTTGTAATTTAAACGATAATTTTATTATTGTAAGACGTTATGTTCTTTTATGATATCATCATACCTTTTTTTATTCCTTTACTTTAAATAATACGTTAAGCACGTGCACGTTATGATTTACGAAAATAACGTGTATTATAAATTAGATGCTGCTGCATAAAGCTTCTTAGAGTGAAAAGTATAATATCATTTTGTGACAGCACTTGCAAGCACGAATCTGAGAAGAGTAAAATATAATTTAAAAAATCTGAAAGCTTTCAGATTTTAAATTACGCCCGAAATTACGTTTTATTAAAGTTTTGTATGTTACTCTTATTTATTAGCCATCATATTCTTACCACTTAAACCATAAAATACAGCAATATCTATAAAATATTTAAAAAGAGCATATCTTTGGAATTTCCGATACAGTCTCGCCCCCTAGAGATTTTTTTTTTTTTTTGTTTCGCACAGTGTTGCCATTGCTCGCTTTGGAATTGTTGAGTTTGTTAATCAAAAATTCGTTAATTTTTTACAAAATATGAAATGGATAATAAAACAAATTCCAAATTCGGGCTTTCAGATGTCCTTATTCGAGTGGAGGACTACGTTATCCAAAATTTGATGTCTCTAGGTACTGTCGTTTTTCACAATGCCGGAAACATACATACACTCATGCAGATTTTTCATTGACTCAGAATTTCTTTAAATATAGTATAGGGCTCTAATATTTAGTGACAACAACTTGAAAAGTGAAACGCTATTTTTTAGTGCCAAACGAAATTAATAGCCGTTCTGGGCAAATTGCGCCTTTGGGCTAATGAAAACTTAACACAGTTTAGCAAGTTACGTATGTGACTAGCTACAATTCGAATTATATATTATTAATTAAAATCGTTAAACTACGGTATTGAACTTTTACTATGTTATAAATTTAAATGATGCTTTTATTCTTCTTATTTTTATTTTTGTCTTGATCAATGTTTAAAATCTGTTCAAGCCTTGCGTATTTATAACGAGATTTTATCATCATAAATATTGACTGATTTTTTTAAAAGACGCAGCAAATTTGTAACGGTTTCTTTATAACAGTGGTTTCACCCTTTTTTGTCCCAAGTACTTCTTCCACCATTGCTAGACACCGTTACCCCCCTTCCTTCCTTTCCAACACTGGAAAAATACATGTAAAGTTTTTTGAATTTAGATTATTTTTAATGTGTCTTATAAATTAAGCAAAAAATGTATAGGAAATGTCGTTTTAATGTGTCTTATAAATTAAACCAAAAAACTATAGGAAATGTTAATAATACCGTAATTTGAACAAAAGTAGTTTTTTATACTCATCAGCTAAAACTAAATGTTGCCTTTGCAGAGCAGTATAGAAGCTCGTAAAATTCCAAAAATTCATGATCATAAAGAGAACACTACTCAAAACCATATTAAATGGCCTCTTATGATGGTGGAGACCCTAAACAATTAGTTACTTTTATGACACGTCGCGAAATTCCTGTACTGTCCATATGGTACAGAGTTTTCTTTCGGAGATAAATTCAACTAAATATTTACCTCGCATGAGAAATAAAAGTTTACGAATTTTTATATCACACTATGTGTCATATCGGGATGCGTAAAGCACTTTAGTTATTGTAGCTTGAAAATGACTCTATTTTAAATTGGGTATCCTTAATTAATGTCTTCTGTTGCTTATGTAAAATGTGACACTATGCAATCTAAGATTTATTATTTATAATCAGTTACATAGAATGTCAGCCTTTACTATAACTCCTCCTTTTTGCTTCCTCACCATAATGTAAATTGAGTTAGGTAGTATTTAAGCCGAGGATTTTGCACTGTAAGACAGAGCGGATTTCTGCGGCTTGTGGCCACGTTATGTAGTTGCTACCAACTCTGACAAGTTTGTAATTGTTCGGATTTGTGTTCTGCAGACGTTTAAATTTGATACGCCAGTTAGAGTTTTTGAGCCAGTTTAGAATTAACATTAACTGTGTAGTTTTTGACTACTAGTCTACGCTTTAAATTTGAATTTGATTGTTACTTTAATTGCATTTCCACAAGCGATGATTGATTCTGTTAACACAAGAAGTGCATTTATGTTTTAGTTCTGTTAAATAAAAACGTTTGTTTGAACCTTTCAAGTCTGTTACTTCAGACACAGCGATAATTCGTTTTACATCTATTAGAAATTTGAACCTAGTTTATGTTTCCAAACAAAGCCAAACTCTACTGTTATTTAAAGAGAATAGAAAAGGTTAATATAATGTTAAGAATTTAGAGGTCATGAATAAATGATAAGTACTGTTCTAATTTAGTTAAAAGCAATTATATTAAGTCTTTGCTCGTTAAATTTCTAACATATCGATATTATTAAAAACCTGTTGCACATAACTGATTAAATGCAACCAAATTCACGCATAAAAATTATTTTTATTGCAAGAAATCCATTAAGATAACAGTTTTATTAGATATATTTATGCATTAACAGTCATTAACTGTTGTAATTCTTATCGTTAGCATCAGAAAAACGTGTTATGGTTAAATAGCTATAGATAAATGTCATATTGCCATAAATAATTGACTTTATTTATCTGTAGCAATATATTTACTTAATATTTTGCTAGAAATAGCTATATCTATAGATATTTAACCATAGCACATTTTTCTGATGCTAATGATAAGAATTACAACAGTTAATGACTGTTAATGCATAAATATAGCTAATGAAATTGTAATCTTAATGGATTTCTTGCAATAAAAATAATCTTTTATGCTTGAATTTGGTTGCACTTAAACATTTATGTACAACAGGTTTACTTCTCTTAGAACAGAGTACAGAGTGCTTACTTCTCTTAAAACTAACGTAACAACCGGCTTCACATCAATATCGATGGAGTTCTTGCCATGATATCTTAATAGACTAGTGGCTTCTTTGGAAGATAAACCGTTTTTGAAAGCATAGAACTCCGAACAATTTTGAATCTCCAGTCCACTGGAAAATAAAGAAATATTTCCAATTATTTGAATCGAATGGACTTGAAATGTGCAATCGCTATCAAAAACAAATATTTTTAAAACTTGAACTCACATATTTAACCATTTAAAATGACACATTCACAAATTTAATTGCACACATTTTCGAATATGAAAATAACAGAAAACTTCAGTGCACTGTAAATAATAGATACGGCAATCTGCATATTAAAGTAGTATCCTACTATATTAGAATATATCCAAACTATGTATAAAAATTACACCATATTGACAACGATGCATATGTCAGTATATGCACGAAAATGCTTTCGATTTCCATTTCAAATTATGAGATAGAACGAGCAGTTTAAATAGTATACGTAGTTCTTAAGAATATTATTACTGTTTATATAATTAGAATAATAATATACTTTCATAAAACCATGCATGATGGATATCTATTAAACAAATTTTTCTTAACCTTGTCATATACACTTTGAAAAGTTTTGGATGGCAAAGCGTTTTAGTAACATGTTACCATTTGTATGTAGATATACAGGGGTTGGACAAAAATATGGAAACACCTTTAAAAAAAACATGTTTCTTTGCTTAATATGGTGTAGGAAACCCGTTGGCATCCAAAATAGCTTGCAGTCTTCTCGGAATGGATAAATACAGTTCCTGTATGTTTGCCAAAAGAATATTATACCATTCTTCCTGCAAAACGGTGGCAAGTTCAGATAACAATGTTGGCGGTGATAAGGAGAACGCACTTTCCGTTCCAATGTAGACCACAAAGGTTCGATAATATTCAGGTCTGGTGACTGTGGTGGTCAGGGGAGATGGGACAACTCATCCTCGTGCTCAGAAAACCAGTCCTGGACAATGTGAGCTGTGTGAACAGGGGCTTTGTCGTCTTGGAAGACACCATCACCATCGGGGAACAAAGTTTGTACCATGGGATGAACTTGATCGGCCAAAATGTTCACATAAGTCTTGGCAGTCATGTGCCCTGACACAGTTATTATGGGGCTAGCAGAGAACTACGATATGGCGGCCCAAACCATAACAGAACCCCCGCCATGTTTCACTCTTGGCAACAAGCAGTCTGTATTATAGGCTTGAGATGACGTTCTCCAGACGTAAACTCGGCCAGAAGTGGGAAACAATGTGAAAGAAGACTCGTCAGACCATATTACTCGCTTCCACTGCTCTATAGTCCAGGCTTTATGACTTAAACACCACCTTTTCCTGTTACAGGCATTAGCATCACTTATGAGTGGCTTCTCAATTGCAGCACGGCCAGCAATTCCCTGTTTATGAAGCTCCCTTCTAATTGTTTTGGTACTCACAGGGTTCGGTAACACAACATTCATTTCAGCAGTAACTTTTGCAGCTGTGGTCTTCTTATTTTTCGTCACAATTGCCCTTAATGATCGTCTGTCACGATCACTCAGGACACACTTTCGTCCGCGCTGTGATTTAGCAGATGATGTTTTTCCGCTTTTCAAATATGCGGAATAAATCTTCGATACAGTACCTCTTGAAACACTAAACACCTCGGCTACCTTGCTTACAGAAGCACCTACCATACGTGCTCCAACAATTTGCCCACGTTCGAAGTCTGTTAACTCTGACATAATGCAATCACAACCTCACATAACAGTACTCCGACAACAACTGAACTGTTTAGCACATTTACGAAGTTGTATAGGTGGCGTCAGTAGTCAAAAACGCCAGAGCCACCTACATATTTCATTAAAATCAATCTTTCTTTTCAAACATGCATTTCACAAAGTGTTTCAATATTTTTGTCCATCCACTGTATATTTCATATATATATACACGGCGTTCTCTTTTGGATGCTTAGCAGTAGCATAGTAACTGTAGGTCAAGATATTAGAATGGCTGTAGTATTATTTGCACAAAAGGGAAACACACTTTTGCGCTGTTTAATTTTAATTCATTGTTTAACTTTTCGAGTCTGGTGCCATTAAAAAATATAAGATATTAATACTTCATATTTAATCTGTCTGTTATTTATTAACGACCTAAATTATTCAAAAGCGATAGATGCATAGCTTAAAACTACTCTTTTTTAGTTTTCAATCTGTTTGATTTAAATAATAATGCTTTAGTTTATGATATATATATAATTAAAAACATTAAATATTTTTATAGACATTACTTACTTTTTCACCTTTTAAATATACAGAAAAGATATACTGTTCCCATGTTTGTAATGCATATTCGTCTAATATTCTATAAAATGTTTTGCTGTTCCATTTGGGCCATCTCTACCGATAATCCCTCCTGATAAACGATATTAAACTTTAAACGAGCTATTTCTGGGCGATCGTTAAAATCGGAATCTTTTCAAATTTTGTTATATTTAAAATTTTATTTCTTAAACTCATTCTTCCTTAAGTAGAAAAATTAACATAGTGACAATTTACTGTAAATTATTTCGAAAATTCCAATAACCTGGAGAGGGGGAAATTCGCTAACATGAAAAAAAAATTCATAACAATAAAAACGTATGTGAGAAGCCATTATTTTTAAATTCGAATTACATTACCTATCTACCCAATGTATACATGCCAATGATGCCATATTCATAAAAAATAACAACGAATGCTAAATCCGAAGAAGCAGAATATGATAAAAGAAGACAATAAGAAAATAATGGAGACGAATTAGATGCTGGACTTTCAGTATTTAAGTATCTTCGCTACAACCAGCTGAAACATAAGGAAACTATGCCATAACTATGCAGCTGAAACTCAGTCATTCTATATGTGCATAATGTGAACATTGCCAATTCACAATATGTAATCTCCATCAAAAAACATATATCAGCAACCGAGAGACATAAAGGAGGAAAAAGGAAAGTTCAAAGAAAACTCGTCAAAAGAGTTAAATTGAAATAACATAAGCGTTTGGGCTCTTCGACCTAGACACAACGCACCACTCTATAAAGGCCGTAAATTACAGACTATATGATGAAAATGCTGTTGCAAGTGTTCAGACAGCACTTTTAACCAAATGTTCGTGAATTTTGCAATGACCAATGTTTTCCGGAAGGAAGACTAGACTCTTAAATGTAAAACAAAATCCCTAAATGTAGTAAAATTCGTTCATGTTGCTCTAAAAGAATAGTAGAACAAACGTGCTTTATTCCCTTTCCTTACACCGAGGGAGTTTTCACATTTTTAGAACAGCGGCGATAAAGAATTTGGAAAAAGCAAATGTGTTCGATTACAAATTTCTGGTAGCAGCTTGTTATTTTAAAGTAGAAATATGGTTTTCTACTTTTAAATTTATGTTTTTTTCACAATGTCGTATGTAAACAAGCTGTAGATTCAAGGATGTGTGTTTGTTCTTTTCGAAGAAAAATATTCCTGTGCCGTAAGTCAAAAACCTCGTAAAATGCATGCTATTAAAATGTCTAAGTTCAGAATAAGGAACATTATTAATCAGAAGGGGAAAAACTGTCAATCATTATTTCTACATTGAAAGAAGACTCCAAATGAATACTCAAAAGCTATGTACTGTTTTTTTACATTTTTTAAGATAAATCCTAGCAAGAAGAGAAAAATCCCTCGATGCAGAATTCAATGACAAAGTCTTTACATCTGTAGCAACAGTAAATAAAAAAACAAAGATTCAAAACTTAAAAAAGCTAAAAACATAATGTTCACGAGCTTTAGCCGAGGCATGTGATTTAACATAGAATTTGTAGAACCCTGTATGAAAATGTTTAGCAGGAGACAAGTGGAAAATATATTTTGACCCTTGATGATGCATGATTTTACCTAAATGACTGCAACAAAAAAGGTCTATTTATAATCTAAAACGAAGAGAAAAAATTTATAAACCTGATTCTATCAATGCAAAGAAAGTTTTAGTAAGAGATTTATCATTCTCTTAGAATGAGAACCTTCAAAATAAGAAGAGTGTAAAAAATGCTAAAATGAACTCAATGTACATTCAAGAGAAAGTTTTACGTCCTATAGTTACAGAAGAAATTCCATTTGTCCACCCCAGTGACTTTTAAAGAGTGAAATTTCCTAAGGACAAAGCAACGAGTTGTATTTCGAAAAGCACCATGGCGGTTCCTTGAAAAAATGATGAAATTCCTTGAAAGATAGCTACTGATATTGCACATATACCCTTTTAACGTATTCCTGAAAAATTCCTGGACGTTTCACCTGCTACGCTTTTGGTCTCTTGAATAGAGCTCTTTCTGAGTTTAAACCCACAACGACTGATGGACTGTTAAAGTAGCAGAAGACTAGAGAACTAATGGAAATCAATCCCCTAGAAATTTTACGAAAAGTCTTCCATCACGGAAAACACAAGTCTTATAGTCCACAAGAAAAGCTATGAGATCGAGTATTGAAAAAATACTACTTGCATTTTACATAATAATATTTCCAATTGAATATATGTGGAATGTTTAGTAGTAATGTATGACCCATTTCGCATTGTTATCACAAATTGCATCAATTTGTGATCAGTAATGAAGAAAAACATTTAAATGCATGCCAAAGCTCTTAACATTTTAGTGTTATTTCTCCATTCAGTTTCCTTTCCAATTAAAACGTTTGTCATATGTCGCCATCTGTGGTAGGATTTTGTCACAGCACTTTGCTGTCGGCCTCTTAAACTAGTTCGTTGCATATTTTGAAGGAAATCGCCATGCTTCTCTTCTTCCTTTACCCTTTCCATCTTATAAATACATTCATTCTTCTTAAAACTACGGTTACCATCTGCGCAAAGCAATATTACTCTCAGGCAGTTTTATGGATAGGTGTTCATTTTTCAATGAAATGTAGGTATATTTTTGCCTTTAGCTCAAAGAAATGGAATAATAAAGCGGGCCTAGGACTTTGAGCGTTAATTGTACTAGACATTTTAGCAAGCGCACTGAGCAAACAGATTAATTGGAATGAAGATTTACTAGAATAATGCATAATTTATTACATGACAAATTTTTATATGTATTAAAACTTTTCCTTTAAGCCCAAGCTCTTCAGAATTTAACTAGATAACGGTCTTTGTATTTCATATGATTTTCGCAGAAATCAGCAAGCAAATACATGATGAAGTGAGGTAAGAGATTCGATACAATACATCCTTTTAAGTTAGAAGGGAAAGGATATGCTGATTTCAAATTCATACCAAAATGTTTTCTCTGTAATTCACTTAATTTTATTGTTTTAATAAAATTACTAGTTTCTAAAGAAGAAGAAATTAATATTTACTAAAGAGGAGACTAAACAGCTATTGAACACTATATTCGCATTTTTCATTATTACAAAATTAGAACAGAATTTTGAAAAATATCTGGAATAATGTCATGCAATATTGCAAAGCAAGAAACAAGAATTAAATCGAAGCGAAAGTGGCAGTCAAGAAGAACAAAAAATTTCTTTTGATAACAACTTTAAATCAAATATTATTTCAAATTTTCTTTTGATTTATTTCAAATTTTCTTTTTCTTATTTCAAATTTTCTTTTGATAACAAATTTAATTACTGTTCTTGCTTTGAAGGAGAAATTTCCTTATTTTTATAACAGCAGTTTTTTATTAATGTATCTAGTTTGTATGAGGTATTTGTTCTAAATTACCATATTTAGTTTTCTCTATCTGTAGCATGTATACGAGCCAGTTTCCCTTAAAAGATCCTCCACGAAGGCATCTCTCCCCTTAGGCAGATAGCCCTTGAGGCTTTGCCGTAAGCATATAACTCAAACGAAATCCATATTTAGAACAAATACGAGTTTATACTTACCCAACTTTGACGAAATTATATTGTTTTGGATCCCATACGTATTTCATCTTTTTATTGTAGAAGAAGATTGATGGATTATCACTTGACCTTGATACTGTTTCGACATGGTACTGGTTATAAGAATCCTAGAATAATTTAAATTTTGCAAATACATTAGTTAAAAAGATGTTAATTATTAAATAAAAACTATTTCGTGACTTCTCATATAATTGAAACAATTCACGTTGTTGGGGATATACGTAAAATATATTTGTGCACTGTTAAGTGTCAAAACAAACCGTAATATTTCATTCAACCAATGTACGAAACGTTAGATATAAATCGGTTATTAGAATAAAGAAGACAGCAAGAAATAAAACGTTTGGTAAAAGAATTTTTTAAGATAAACATCATGATTTTCTAAGTGTACTATGATTTTTATCCAAGAAAAAAAAAGAAGTTACTGTTCGTAACATCTCTAATAATATTCTTTTAATGCAATAGGGATATCGGGTGTCGCAGCAATAATTATATCGCAAAGTCCTATAATACTCACAGCCAAAAAAAATCAAGAGCCGGAGTATTTTGTGCAGTACTGAAAAAAAAAAAAAATACTTCAGATTTTGGTGACGATATGTCGAAATAAAAGTCTTATGCATACAAATAAGGTACTGTATGAAAGTAAAGTTTGAAAATAATGCAAAGTCATACTTTTATTGCTTTATATTTTCCTACCAGACGTCAGAATGGGATATAACTATCACTTCCAATACCATCTAAACAGTATATAAGGTATTTCTCCCACTTTCCAAGCGACCTTCGTGATGTAGTGGTTCTGCACACTGGGCCAGTATTCCAGAGGTCCGTGATTCGATTCCCGGCGAAGGCGGTTCTCTCTGGCTTCCAAAAAATCCTAATGTCTCTACAAGTATACGTCTTTTAACCTAGTCTTAGACAAGCGGTAAACTATCAGTGTCTTAAGTATTTAGTCTCGAAAGTAAAAATAAATTTAGTTGTAGCAGTTGATTTGAATATGGTCTTCATGTACATGAAAATTCTCTTTACGTTATTGGTAGTTTTAAGGGAAGTCTTTAGTTATAAACGAAGTATTATTGTACGAACATCTTACAAAGGCTTTTCCTATATTAATTTTTTTTAATTTTATTTTACAATTTTTTGTGAGAGATATTAATAGGAACACTGCATAGAGTAAGAAATTAATATTCACTCAGTTTGTTTCTAGAAGTTGAACTCTCTATACTACTACTACTGTATCTAGATGTCGCGCAATATACGTTTGTAAATTTCTGTAAAGTGTTTTTGCAATGTGTACTATTATAAGTGTAGGTTCTGCTGTAAAGTAATATGAGTTTCTGAAATAATGTAAAAAATATGTGCTGGGCCACAACGGCTACAATATCTTACAATGTTATTTCTTGTATCTGACAAAGCTAGTCATGCGGGGACGCAAGAAAATAACACCTAACTTCTTACCAGAACGATGGTGTCTCCGTCTCCCGTCAACTGTATTATGAACAGCTGATCATGGAATAATGTTTTCGGATAGATCTTGGGCTCACTTATGGCTAAGTGGTTTAAGGCGATAATTCTGCGAGTGTTGAACATAGTGGCCGCGGGAAATTTCCCTCATTACCCTCATGTGTGACATGAGGAATTTCCCTCATTATACTCTTCGAAATTAGTATTCATTGCAGTATTCTACTGCTTCGAAAGTTCGTGAACGGATATCACGATTCAGAATTTAAGTCATAGTAGATTGGGTGAGGGTTTCCTTTCCATTATAGATATCTTCACTCTCTATACATAGCTTTCAGAGACGCAGTACCATATCGAACATAAGTTGCAGACTATTTTCTGTGAGTCGATGCAAGAAGGCTTTCATTTACTGATTCATGGTAACTTTCTCCATCTTATATCTTTCTTGATTATTTGAAATTCTTAGAAATTCTATGCTGCGAATTGTGGGCTTATGGAAAAACGTCTAATTAACCGGCCAATTTTTATCAAAGCTTCTGTAGCCTATCGTACCCATATAACCAATGCTAACCTTGTAGGGTTTATATTTATTTTAACTAACATTTATTTTAAGTTTAAACTATCTTTCCTGTTAAGCCTTACTTTCCCCTGGAATTGCCAATGCCAGAGTATGTAAATTTTAGTAGAACGCGCAAAGTATTCAAATTTTAAGCAGAAATAATTTGAGTTAAATAAAAAGGAAACTAGTTCGTAAGTGTGCTTTCTTGCTTCACGAGCGTGAAGGTAGCTATGTAGAAATTGAAGAACCGCGCGTTTCGGCCTGTGTGCTTGCCTCGGCAGATAGTTAAATCTTTCAACTTAATATTCAGAAGTTTGCTGAAATATCAGCTGTATCTTAGAACGCGGTTAGGTTAGTTACGTTTAGAGAGACTCGTAGGTAGTAACTTGTTATTATTCATTTTTAGTTTCTTATTTTTATTTTACCGCCGGGTCGGCGTAGTTTGTGAGCGTCAAGTGCACGCATCTGTAACATCTAAAGTAGAATAAAAAGGGAGTCAAACCCTTCTTAAGAGTTTTGTGTACTTTCCAGTTCATAGCAGTCACTATTATTGTTGAGTGTAGGTTGGGGCCGCGCAACACCACATTGGCGCCCGAACACTTGTCGAACTGAAATGGCCGAAAACTGGATGGAAGCTTCTGGACAAGTCCAACAACAAGAAATGGCAAGCCAATTGGAAGGATTTGGATACCTGGTCCAGACGATGAGAGCATCAATCAAGCCAAACGTCAATTTCGACGGAAAACATTCGGTGGCAATATTCTTAGAAGTCCTCGAAATCCATTTCCAGCTCTACCCTGTGCCTGAAAGACAAAAAGTTGCCATTGCCACATCTGCACTAAGAGGACAGTAACCGCTATGGTGGAAGAATATAGGTAAATTTTTATTAGGGGAATTCGGAGGCCAAACATATATCTTTGAAAATTTCAAAAAATCATTATTAAAGGCCTTCCCCGTAGTGAAAGACCGAGCAAAGCTAGAAGCCGAACTATATAGTTTTTATCAACGGAATATAGAAGAGTTGACGGACTTTATTCTGCGAAAAATTAAGCTGACGGATATGCTGTATGAGAAGAAACCCGACGCGGAGATTATTGAAATAATCTTACGAAGATTGCTACCTGCTGTTCAAGATTATTTCGAAATTAGAAACCCAAGCACATTGCTGGAACTCTTCGAGTTGGCGGTCAAGTTCCAAAATCGTAGAATAGCGGGAAAAGCTAGAGGGGCATCGTATTCTCAAGGTCTCCGTAGGCAATCTTGAAATGAGCAGACCAGAAACGCAAATCGCTCTTATGGGGAAAGAGCTATCAGGCTAACTCATCGAAGCTCGAAGGTCAAGGCCCAAAAATGAAATTTGAAAACAACCGTTCGCGTACCCAGAAGGCAGAAGTTGAAAGGAAAGCTCTAAACGAGTAGAGGGGCCTGTAAAAGCGAGGATCCAGACCCCGGAAGTTTAGAAAAAACCCTCAAGAAGATACTTAAATACGGTCGTCGTAAAAAACTCACAATTACCGGTTATACAAGTCCTGGTTGGCGATGTACCAGTAGAAGCCCTCATCGATACAGGAGCAGAAGATAATTTTATGAGTGATACTTTTTTTAAGAAGAATTTTAATAGGTTACGATTATTTAAAAATAAATACACAGAAATCATAGCAGCGCAAGGACAAACTTGTCAATATATTGGCAAATTATCATTACAAATACTGATTAAAAACTAAAGCCTTAAAGTATTAATTTTTGTAGTAAAAAATTTGCAAAGTCCACTTATTTTAGGTATGAAGTTTTTAAAAGCCGCGAAGGCCAAACTGAATTTTCAGGAAAGTTCTATTGTGCTGGAGATGGATCGAAGGGTGGTGGAGCCAGTGGAACAACCGCAAGTCGACCTTAGACATTTGAATGACCATGAAAGTCAAGCCATCCAGCAAGTGGTGAGTACTTTTTCAAATTTGTTTTCAGAACGGCCTGGTAACTGTCAAATTGTTACGCATGATATACAGTTAACGGCCGACAAATCCTGTAGGACTAAACCTTACCGCTATGATAAACAGAAAGAACAAATCATCAAAGAACACATTCAGGAAATGTTAAAGAACCAAATAATAACGCCCATAAATAGCGAGTACGCGAGTCCAGTCGTACTATGTAGGAAAAAGAATGACATTCCTCCTTCGGATAAAAGGGCTTGGAGGTTTGCTATCGATTACAGAAAGCTTAATTGTGTTACTAAATTCCCAGTTTACCCTTTGCCGGTTATAGAGGAAATTATTAGAAAGATTAAGTCTACGAGATACATGACTACGTTGGACTTAACGTCTGGCTACTATCAAATAGCTATGAGACCCGAAGACATACATAAAACCGCGTTTATAACAAAATCGGGCACTTATGCATTTTTACGCATGTCCTTTGGGTTGTGTGGGGCCCCGTCAACATTCCAGAGAGCTATGGACATTGTTCTAAAGCCTGTCCTAGGAAAATCGACTTTAATCTATCTAAATGATATAATTGTAACCAGTAATACGTTGGAACAACATATTAAAGACTTAGAAGAAGTTTTTAAATTATTAAAAGAGGTCGGTCTTACAATTAATGCATCAAAAATGCAAGTTCGCGACTAAAGAACTTAAATATCTGGGTTATAAAATTTCGCAAAAGGGTATAGAAACTCAGGATTCAAAAATAAAAGCCATCAAGAATTTCCCATTTCCCAACACCACCAAGAAACTTTCTTCTTTCCTTGGGTTATGTTCTTATTATCGGTCGTTCATAAAAGATTTTGCTAATATTGTTGAACCCTTGTTAGTAATTAAAAGAAAGAAAAGTAAATTCACGTGGACAGCAGAAGCAAATACTACATTTGAAAGGTTAAAAGAAGCGCTTATCAATGTCCCTGTTTTGAAATTCCCGGAGGGGGACGAGAATTTGGAAGTTGCAGCAGATGCGTCGGACTATGCTGTAGGTGCTGTTCTCATGCAAAATGGCCATCCTTTGACATTTTTTAGTAAAACTTTGAACCCTACGCAAAGGAATTATACAGCTACAGAGAGAGAAACATTAGCCGTATTAATGGCTGTACACAAATTTCGAGTTTATTTTGGCAAAGCGCCAGTAACAGTCTTTTCGGATCATGCGGCTGTTGGTAGACTTTACTCGGGAAAAAACCTAACGCCCAGGTTAATAAGATGGGCTTTAAAACTTCAAGAGTATAACCTCATAATTAAATATAACCCGGGTAAGGAAAACAATGTAGCTGACGCACTATCTCGTATAAAACTGGACGATGAAGGAAATGAGCTCAAAGGCGCTGTGTTGACTTCAAAAAGTTTAGATTCTAGAGAAACAATTATTGCTGAATTGAAAGCTGATCCTGAATTTGGAAGTATCTATGCGTATTTGAAAGACCCCGAAAACTTTGAACACACAGATATCGATTCAATAAGAAATAGAGCAGAAAACTATGAAATAATAGATAATTTATTATTTTATACGAAAACAACAAACGAAAATTTCGAATACAAACCAGTCATCCCAGCCTCGCTTCGATTAAGCATTTTGAAGGAATTACACGACGCGAAAACAGCGGGTCATTTAGGGGTCAGAAAGACTTAAAAAAGGGTACGCGAAGCAGTATATTTCCCGCAATTATACAAAATAGTAACTGCGTATGTCAGGTCCTGCAATCAATGTCAGTTAATAAATGATATTAATTACAGCCCGGCCGGATACTTAAATAGCATTCGCGCTACATTTCCGAATGAAATTTTAGGCATACATCTTCTTGGTACTTTCCCCCAAAGTGAGTTAAATAAAAATCGTTTTCTTTTAGTAACTGTAGATCATTTTTCAAAATGGACAGAAATTGTTCCACTTAAGCGCGCGTCAGCCAAAACAGTCGCAGATGCATTCTTACACAGATACATTTTAAAATACGGTGCACTGATAAAAGTCATTAGCGATAACGGTAAACAATAAGTTAGCCAAATATTTGAAAACATTTGCACTGGACTTGGCATACGCCATATTAAAATGGTTCCGTATAGACCACAGGCAAACATAGCAGAAAGAGTTAATAAAAATATTGTAAAAATGATTCGAAGTTATGTTAGCACACATCACAAGAGCTGGGATGGCTACATAAATGAGTTAGCTTAGGATTTAAGAACAGCAAATCACGATACTACGGGGAAAACTCCAGCAGAATTATTTTTAGGACGGAAGTTAATTACGCCACTAGATAAATTATTCTTTGTGCAACAAAGAGAGCAAGAATTTAAACAAAAAGATGTGCAAAAACTCATTGACCGGACGGTTAAAAGCTCGGATACGGCAAGAAATAGACAGAAATTTTACTATTATAGAAAACGCCGTGAAGCAAATTTTAAAGTTGGGGATAAAGTGTTGAAGCGGAAATTTTCTTTATCAAGTGCCCCAGACAATTTTACTGCAAAGTTAGCTCCAAAATTTGAAGGCCCCCATGTAATTCAGGTAATCAAGGGAGTCGTATTGTACCTTAAGAACGAGAGAGGAGAAATCTGTAAAGCAAGTCCCGACCAGGTGAAAAAATATTATAATCAAAATGATTTTGAAATCCTTAAAAGTTTCTTGCAGGACTCAAGCGTAAAAGAAGTGGAAGGTCCAGAAGTATCGTCACCCGCTCCACCACACAAGAAGCAGAGAACAGAAGAAACCTAGCCCTTCTACAAGTCATGCGACGGTACCGAAAAGAAGAAAGGAAAACGTTCAGACTCCAGCATTTAAGAAATACAAGAAAGCAACGCCGCCGTGTAAAGAATCTTTGGTAAAGAGGAAAAGATCAGCTACAAATTATCGCAGTAGAAATTCTGCATCGAGGAAAACACTTCCAGAGCCAGATAGTCAGGAGCAAACAAGGCCGCCGTTCACGAGAATAAAAAGACAGCAGGAGGAAGGAAAAGACCACCACCAACAGAAGAAATTCAAGCACGATTCCAGACCGGAGGACGCCAAGACCAGCCGTCCAGAGGCAAAACGGAAAAGACAGGAACCCGACGACTACCACTCCAAGAGGCCGGCATACAGAGGGCGAAAAAGAAAAATCAACATGGACGAAACTCGAAAAACACAAAGGAGACGACTGACTTCGATAAATTCCATAACTGGAGCAGTTCTGCCAGAAGAGAATGTCGGAGTTCCAATCATCGAAAACTCAAAGATAAGTTAAAATCTTCTATAAATTTTTCTTTTGTTTCGAAATGTTATGCGTAAATACGAAGTTCTATGTTTTGACGGAAGTCAATTTTTCTCGGTTGAGACTTAGTTTTGTTTTACTTTATTTAGCTAAGGCAAAAAGTATTATTTTCTTTAAGTATAAAATCTAAGCAGTTCCTGTTGGTCGAAAGACTAATTCTGTTATGTTAAAGCCAAAATTTGGACGAAAGTAAAATAACTTTGTATTCTTGTATTAATGAGAAATTTTGTTTCAGTGCCGCCAGCTTGACGCAGAATGCGTGAAGTAAAAATTTATTTTTCTCTTATTCATTTTATGGTAAATTGTAAAAAGCATATGTATTAGAATTTTGTAAACATACGTAAATACTTGAAAGTTATGTAAAAGTAGAATTTACTCTAGAAGCATAAAATTTTAGATGCTAAAAGTAAATACTCGAAAGAAATGAATTAAAGTTTAAGTATTAAACAGCAGATAAAATCATGCTTTAGAGCGAAAGCCTGCATATCTAAAGATGAATGAGGAGGAAGTTAGAATGAATGTGTTTTGTAGGGTTCTCCACCTACACTTGAATTTTAAGAATGTTAAAATAGCTCATCGAGTTTTAGAATGTCGAGTACGGTGTGTCTATTTGGTCGTTGAATTCTAACAAATCATTGTGCTTAGGGGAAGTGTTGCAATACTAAAACACGAATATTCCCGTTTGACACCACACATGGTGGAGAACCAGGGTAAAGTTAAATTCATGTTTGAATACTTGAATGAATGTGAATTAAGCAGTAATTAAGAAAAATAAAACGAACAAAAACGTTATTCAGTGTCAAGAAAGTGTAAATTATAATGTATTTAGAAAGATACTGATACTTATTCCTTCCAGATTCTGGAAGGAAGAGAACAGATTGATTGCAGAAGTCCAGGAAAGGTTGCTGTAATAAGAGAGGGTAAAATGATTATCTACAGAAATTTATTCTAATTTGTGAGAAAACAGTTTGTTTTATGTAAACGAGGCTCTTAGTTCAGAATATGGAGACTTCTCAACAGGTCGTTTCTAGGACCTGCTTCCAAGTTTACCAAATTCTGGCAGCGGCAAATGTAGGGTTTATATTTATTTTAACTAACATTTATTTTAAGTTTAAACTATCTTTCCTGTCAAGCCTTACTTTCACCTGGAATTGTCAATGCCAGAGTATGTAAATTTTAGTAGAACGCGCAAAGTATTCAAATTTTAATCAGAAGTAATTTGAGTTAAATAGAAGGCAAACGAGTTCGTAAGTGTGCTTTCTTGGTTCACGAGCGTGAAGGTGGCTAGGTAGAAATTGAAGAACCGCGTGTTTCGGCCTGTGTGCTTGCCTCGGCAGATAGTTGAATCTTTCAACTTAATATTCAGAAGTTTGCTGAAATATCAGCTGTATCTTAGAACGCGGCTAGGTTAGTTACGTTTAGAGAGCCTCGTAGGTAGTAACTTGTTATTATTCATTTTTAGTTTCTTATTTTTATTTTACTGCCGGGTCGGCGTAGTTTGTGAGCGTCAAGTGCACGCATCTGTAACTTCTAAAGTAGAATAAAAAGGGAGTCAAACCCTTCTTAAGAGTTTTGTGTACTTTCCAGTTCATAGCAGTCACTATTATTGTTGCGTGTAGGTTGGGGCCGCGCAACACCACAACCTGATGGAAAAATCATTCTTATGAAGTGGCTGAGGTCCTTTTTCTTCTTGAATTGCTCCTTGCAAAATATTATAATAATCTCTATTTATAGTTTTTGTTTTTATGGAACCTGAATATTACTATATAAGAAAGGAAAATTAACAGTAATGCTTTTGAAGATTTAGAAATCAGGAACCTTTTGGAAGGCAGAGGGTTGCTCTAATTTCATCCGCTGGACTGTTGTTTTGATTTGTCTTCATAATGTCTGATCCAGGACTTGAGTAGCAATTATTATTTTCAAGTACCTTAGGATTGCCACTCCTTGAGAAAATGTCTGGCAGTATTCAGTACGATGGATTTTCTGTTCTTCACTCAGTCAGTGAACATGGCAACCATCTTGCATGAAAGCGATATTTTCATCTGTTTTTAATAATATTGTGACATTTTGTTGCAGTATTAAGCTGACAACTCGAAAATCGATAGATTTCTATCCTCTTTCAGTAATAACTTTGCTCTCGTCCTTTACAGATCTTTGCCCGCACTACCCACTGTGAATTAGGTAAATCGAAATTATAGCAATAGTAAATTAGCAGTAGCCCATTATTCTTCATTTTAATTTAGATACTTCCCTTTCTGTTCTAAAAATAGCAATGGCTTATAATAACTAATTCTGGACTGCATCATTTCTATATTAATTCATATCACATGACTTTTATATAAGGCTGGTGACTTAAATGGAACTAAAGCTCAAACAGCCAAAAAGAGTTTTAGAACTTTATTAAATAATCAATTAAAATGGTATTAAAATCGAAACTAATTCACTCTGAAATAAGATTTTATATTGAACACATCGCACTTTATCGGCCTATATAGATTGTTGCTTCTTTCTTATCAGAACCATATAAAAAATATAAATGCTACGTTCTATAACGGGCACGATTAATGTGCCTGACCGTAAAATGTTCATTAAGATAAATAAAGTATTATTTAAATTTCTCCCGTTTCAAGTAAGACGCATTATCTACCTTTAACGTGTCACGTATTATGTTATATTTACCAAAGAACCTTTTCATCTTCGTTTTAAATAAACATTTCATGTAAATTGTTCGGTTAATCAACACTCTAACATACACACTTTTTACTGTTTTTTTTTTTTTTTTTTTTTTTTTTTTTTTAATTTGAGCCAGTTTTTAATACATTTGAATAAAGAAAACGTAAAGAATATTTGCGGAAACATGCTATATTTCTATATTTTTCCAAATATTGCGCAAAGATGCTTGGGTGAAAAGATTTATTACATCTGGTTTTTTGAATGTTTTTGCAAGGCGTCGCGTCGGAATAAATGTCTGTAGAGGTAAACGGAATCATGTCTGAAAATAAATTCGAAAACATTCGCGCTGTGGCTTTGGCTTCATTACGTTAAATATGTCCAGAACGGTTTTAAAATGAGTGGCATAATTTCAAATCAATGACTGTATTCTTTCTAAATATATCTTATCGCTTCAAATTAAGAAAACTATAGGAAAATACTTTTACTGCAAGTGTGCAGAAGACCTTTCCTTTTCGAATTTCAGGAACTATTTGGTACGTAAAATGCCCCATATATTGCAGTTCAGAGAAACTGTCATGTTTTTTTCTGAAAAGATGTTTTTCGCTTCTAACACAAGAATAATTCTTTATCACGTGATTACAAATCAGGAAATATATTTAAGATGGGTGCAGCAATCCGAAATGATCTGCCTCTGCATTCTTCCGAAGTAAAACACGAATTGAAAAAAGATTGAAATGCATGCGGAAGTAGAGAAATGTCCAGAATGATAAATGACCGTGTATAAGTATACTGTTACGCAAACGATTACGCATAATTACGCGATATCTGCGTGTCAGCTCACACATATATATATTTCGTTTAAAATCTTTTGCCTTCGTCATCAATTACTTGTATCCCCTCCGTTTACCCCTTCTGAAGTCATTACGAATGAATAATATCATCTCAATTACATCAGCTTATCGTTTTTAATTTTGCGACTCGTATCCGACTGTCAATGCAGATTTTACTGTCAAACAGATTCAACAAATATAATTACAATTTATTATGCAGAAAAATTGGCAACATAATTTTTCGTTATGTAAAATACTAGTTAAAATAACAGTGCTTAAAGACTTTTCATTGTTTATATTTGAAAAATATCATTGATATTTATATTATTTAACTGACTAGCTGAGTTTGAAATATAGTGAAGATATTAAATTCAATTCAATTTCTTAAGGCCCATGAGTGTTGGAACGGATGTGACACCTGCTCGCTGCCTACATACATACAAATACAGCATGCTTAACCTAAAAGTAAGCACTTTGTAGAAACAATACGTGCACATACTGATGAGATATATAACTTGAAGATTGTGTGTGTTAATAAAGTTATAGACAGTGTATGAAGTCCATCTAGCTGAAGTCTACCGGTAGCCGAGTGGATGAGATCATTGAATACTGGTCGTTCAACTAAAGTTCAAATACAAGCGGAAGTGCTGGTTGCTTGGTTTTTTTTTATTTGTATTCTCCTACGTATAACATAAATACAAGCTAGTTTCTCTTGGTAAATTCTCGTGAATGTATCCCTGCCTTTAGGTAGATAGTTCTTGGAGTGATTTAACATAATTGGCTAAAGCAAATCAAATAAACCATTGTAATCCAATGCATTTGTATTCACGTGATAGAATGCTCGTAACCTTCATGATGTTATCATCATGAAGGTTTTTCTGAATCTATATTTTTTCATTGCAATGGCGATGGTTATTTTTAGTTCTTTATGTATTATTCATGACATATATTTTTAAATGTCCTTACAAAAAGTAATCTAAATTAATTAAAGAATTGCTGATCGTAATGTGCCGCCCAACAGAGATAGTGGTTACTGACGCTTACTGCCGTACCGAGGTATCCGGGTTCGAATCCCGGAGAAAGCATGGATGTTTGCAAATGTATAGTATCTGTAGTGTCTGTGCGGTATGGGGGGCGTTTAAAATATGCGATGAGCCGAATGTCTTCTTTAGAGATTTGTGGTAAGTGAAGAGCGGTTGTAGGCCTGCGGACCCATGTCCCCGGGTTCTCTCTCTCAAAATTTGGTACAGAAATGAACTAAAGTCGGGTTGTCACCCATAATGGTGCTCAAGGCTCTTGACATCGACAGGCGCATTTGCCTCCTTGCCACGATAAGTGTTGTGGGTTTGTACAGATTATTGTCAGACAAATGAGATTGTTAACAGCAGCAAATCTTAACGTCTTTAACTATGATTCAGTCACCCGAATGCTCTTCCACCTTTATTTTAAGGCATTGCCTGTCATTTCGTCATATATAGGAGTTGATGTCCATTTCCCTCTCATGAAGCAAATTAACTGCTAGGTAGTATGTTCAGAAGTCTCAGGATCTCTGATTGTTTCCAAGAACAGATGCTCAGTAATTTATCACACTGATACGTTACACCAGAAAACATCTATTTTTACAAGACGTACAGGAGACTAGATAAACAAATGCAACTCGTAAATTCTATTCTGTAATTTTGGTTACAGCTATTACTTCGATTAAATCATACCTTATGTATAAAGAGGTTAGGTTACTTGATTGCAAAAAAGCACAAGAAAGCTACTTAAGAGAAGGGATGCCTTCGCTGAGGAATTCTGAAGAAAAAAAAAAAAAAAAAAAAAGAAACTGGTTAGTATTCACCTCACACATGAGAAACGCAAGCATGCAGCCAGTCCGTTACCCTGGATTCGAATCGACATCTATGTACCAGTATTCAAGTCTTCAGCTATTTGTGGGACCTTGTGGGATCTATAATTGATCTCGCCAGGACTCGAACTCCTAACGTCCTGAATATATGTCGAACGTGCTTCCAGTTACAGCACAAAGACATACGGAAAGGAGAGAGAAAATACCTTGTATACGTCATAATTTTTATCTTGCTTTATCAGTTGGTTCTGTATACATACCTACAACAGAATTCTAGAATGATTTTAATCCAATTAGTTTTCTAAGAACAACGTGAAACTAATTTTGATTGCTCGAGTTTTTTCCCTGTTCTCTTAAAATTTGGTTTATCAAAGTTTGTCTGCACTTATTCTTAAGTTTTTACCGTAATATATGTACAGTATAAGAATTAAACCTAAAGCTCTTTTGTCTTTTAATGTATATAGACAAATCTTTACAAGCTTTATCTGAAAACAATTAAAACCAATACTTTTGTAAATGTGTCATGTAATGGGAAGAGTAGAAGAAATTACAAAGCACAGCGAAAGAACGAAAAGCAAAGCAAAAATGAATTTGCAGAATGATAAAGTTAAGATCACTTGTACTGCCACAGATGTAAATGAACCCAATTAATGTGAAATGATGTAATAAGTACTGATCTGCAGGGTAATGATGCAGTTAGTGATGATTAGAATGAAATAAATAAGTAATGACGTAAAAGTATGACGTAATGTTAGGATATAACAATGCAATCAAAAAATGACGATACAAACATAAAATATCGATGCGATCAAAAAGTGGCAATATTTCACTTTACTTATTGTAGTATAACTCCATCTTTCCGATGCGAATACGCTTAGCAATTTGTAGAACATCTATGATTTTATATAATTATTTTATATGTAATTATAGCCTGGTAGATTGCGAGTTTTCTGAATTTAGTATGTTTAGGCGAACGCTGGAAGATCACTGGTTCAAGCTCTAGTTTTGGTCCACAGGCGTCCGAGCGGTAAAATCTCTAAACATTGGTAGTTCGGTCTGGGATTCGAATCCCAGCAAACAAGGCTTCTGAACGGGAGTTTTCGGGGTTTCCCCCATGCTTGACGTGTATGCGAGTCAGTTTCCCTTAGAATATCATCCGCAAAGGGATCCCGCACTTTTGACAGATAACTCTCGAGTGCTTTGCTATAATTTAATAAACCCAAACCAAAAAATGAACCAAAATAAAAACCAAAAAATGAAATTCCGGTTACAGCATAGTTAATTTCTTTCATTTTCTTCTTCGAAGTAATCTAAAGGTGCATAGAATTGACAAATGAAAATATCAGCATCTTACCACAAGCAGAATTTTCGATGCTTTTTCTATTGAACATTTCTCGTGAGTACATCTCAAATACACTCGGCGGTACCACTGCATAAAAAACCAAAGTAGACCTCCTGATAGTAGCACAGCCAGACATGTGACAAGCAGTTTTGTGTATGAAAGTTTATATCCTTGGTATTGCTGTAAATGAAATGAAAACCAAATCAGCCAGTCAATAATTAGCTTTACTAAAGGCAGTATAGTACATGATTTTCTAACATAAGTTTAAAATCTATTTTACGCATTTTCTGTCTTGGATATTGCTTGAAAATTATCTAACATAAACAGAAATAAACGAGTGTAATCAAGTTATTTTCCGCTACTCCCTATTTATTTGCTCAAAAATGCTATTACTCAAAAATGTGCAGCTAAATTTATGAAATATGCGGGATGCAGTAACATTTTTGTAATAATTAGATTATATTAATCTTTTACATGTCTATTCTAAGAAGACCATAAAATAAAAATTGTTTCCTAATTCATTTAAAATGCTATATTTATAAATTTAAACGACGTGAATGATACTGAAATGTAATAAACTGGCGGCATTGAAGTCATTATATTAATAGTACTTATAGTTAGAAAATAAATATTACCCAGCTTTAAAAGAAGGCTGGGGCGGCAAAACATTCAAAGTTTAACTATTTGTAAACCTCAAATTTTTAAATAAGAAAGACAGATCATGAATAAAAGTAGATCAGGGTTGTCAGACTGTAGAACTATTAGGTTATTTCGGAGCAGGAGAGATGAGAAATGAGCAACGCCTTCACCGGGAATCGAACCACGGACCTCTGGAATACGCGCCCAGCGTGCAGACAACTACACTTCGAAGGCACGCTAAAAAGGCGGGAGAAATACCTTATATACTCACCCTTTTTAAAGGGCGTTTAGGGTTTTAGGGGACCTAGTCGCCAAATCCTGGGTGCGGAGAATCATCATCCACAACCCATTTAGTTCGGGCGCCACTTGTAGAGTCATTAGGTTAATTGGAAGCAGATAAGATGAAAAATATGCAACCGCCTTCGCCAGGAATCGAACCACGGACCTCTGGAACACCGGCCCAGCGTGCTACCGTTACACCACGAAGGCACGCTAGGGAAGTGGGAGAAGTACCTTATAAAGTGTATTTAAGTTTACATCAGTAATGTCAATTTAAATACACTTGGTGGAGTATTTTACTGAGAACAGTATAATACATTTAATTCTTTCATTTTGTTACATTTATGAGCAATGGAAGTTTAAAGTATGAAAGAAAAAGTGTTAACTGGTAACAACCAACTTTCTGCCAGGTTACTGGGGTTTTAAGGGACCCAATCCCCAGATCCTGGGTGTAGAGAATCATCATCCACCACCCTTTTTAGTTCGGGCGCCAGTGTAGAGCTATCAGATTAATTAAAAGGATGCAAGAGAGATGAAAAATGAGCAACGCCTTAGCCTGAAATCGAACCACGGACCTTTGGAATACACTACGAAGGCATGCTAAGAAGGTAGGAGAAATAGGAGAAATGCATTATAACATTAACCATTTTAAGACAAATCCAAAAACTATGACATTTCTCTTCCTATTTTGGTGCCAGAGAATTCAGCTGACTTCTATATTTCTGATATTTCTACTAACGTCAGTTTGTAATCTGCTTTTTATCATTTGAAAAGAAAAACAGAAACAGAATGCATATGGATGTACTTGATGCTATTGTACGATTATTGGCAGATTTTGTCCTCTGCAAATGAAGTAAGACCTCATAGATACACTCTGGCTGAAAAAAAAAAAAAGCAACAACAGCAAAATGCGGAATAAAACAAAATCTCTTTAATAGATATGCGTAAAACTGTTCCAAGAGTTTACTGTGGCATTACTGAACCGCATAGAAAACGAGGAAGCAAAGACATACAAAAACACATGTATTATAACTATCAAATCGTTAAATACCAAAAGGGTCGGAAGACTATGCAATAGAAACATCAAGCTAATAACGGATATTATAACTTCTGCCTAAAATGCAAGCTTGATAAGGGAGAGGCAAGCTGGCAATAGTGTCGTTGATCGCTTATTGTGAGAGTAGCAACTGTATTAATGCAAGTCAGAGTTCGTGGAGGGTGCCTGGCAGCAAACAGAGACCTCCTATCGGTCGTCCCAACATGTCGCACATATTCTGTGTGAGATTCAAGTCCAGTAATCCACAGGACCCGGCAGATGTGGAATGATTTCACTCTCCAGGTAACTCCGCACTACTTGAGCTCTACAAGAGCGGGGATTATCGCCCATGAATATCGCGTCGGTACCCATTGCAACCATAAACAGACCTACAAGAAGGTGTAGAATTTCGTCGCGATATCGTACCACTGTTACGGAACCACCAGGAGTCACTTAGAGGTCGTTACAGCCATTCATTGTTATCCCAGCCCATGCAAGTAAGTCTTCTGCTCTCTAATGATCTCTCGACTATACCTGGCGTCCGATAGCAGTCTCTGACTAACACCATGCCATAATCCTTTGGGAATCGTTCTGGATTTTAAATCAAGACTCATTCTTAAAGGGTACATAAGCCTTACTTCTCTGTGTCCAACTGCGTTGTGCACGGGCCTAATGCAATCGTGCTCTGACATGCGATGAGTGACATGGGTACACAAGCCACAGGTCGTCGGACGTACAGTCCACCCTCATGCAGTCGAAGCGACACAGTTTGGCGGGATATGGGTCGTCCTGCAGAGCAGACATGCGACGTCAACTGTCGTGGTGTTAGTGATTTACGGGGGTCTTGCACATAGAAACAGGAAGCGATCGTCTGCCTTATTGGCAATCTCTAACCTCCAGACCCACATATTGTACAGTGATTTTGATCCCTTTGGTAACGATTCCACAGCTTATTGATGACACTGCTATGCACATTAAGCTCTCTTGTAATAGCACATTGTCTTGTACGAGCCTGCAACATTCCGACAATCCTCGAACGCATTTCTTCATGCAACTGCTGTTTACGGCTCATGATTTCCGCTTTGGCTACCTCGGATTACACGGAACCATCGCTGCTTGTAAACTGACGCATATCTCTAGCTAAGGCGTTGTGGTGTGACTGCTGCATTGGGTTGTGCTAATTTTGGTTGTTTATTTGCTTTTGTCGATGCAACCTCAACATCATGCGTAAATTGTATGTTTTATTTCCTCTTTTTTCGTTCGTATATTTTCTTTTAGAGTTTGTTGCTTATTTTTTGTGCACGAGTGTAAAAATAGAGTATAGCTGTAAAGACTGATGAGATGATATGAGAAAAGACTATGCCTATTGTACTGCTGTTCCCATTTATTTCAACGCAAATGATAATGATAGCCTGGAGGTTTTGATTTCATAAATGTGGATAATACTTTCAAATTCAGAAACCTTGCAAAATCTTTTGAACATGGTAAAATAAAAGTGGTATCAATATTGCATTTAACTAATCATTCTACAGTTTTTCCTTTCTTAGAATGTTATTCACCCTGCTCAAATATTAACAATTAAAACTTAAAATAACTTATATTATTTCAGTGTTTTTAATACCATTCTACACTTTAAAAACCGTAATCTTTATAAATCTAAAATAGGCTTTTAAAAATGATAACTAAAACTACACTTACGAAGATACATGAAAGCATAAAATAGGAAAATTTGAAATGTTTTTAATATTAAGGCATTTCAAATCCGTAAACATTTTGAATATGTTTTGAATGTGAATAAATTTCTCAATTCAATTTACCAGTTGCTCTTCTTCTACAATCTTCTTACGCCTGTTGTTCGTCTTCCTAATGTTGACTAATTCTTCTTTCTCCACAGGCATTTTCCACTTTTTCTTTGAGGTTTGCTCATTTAGGAAGATATCTGAAAATTAATGTAAATTTAATTAATATGTTTACACAAGTATTTTATAATTTCATTTTCATTCCTTCATTTCATAACTTCGTTTCCATTCATTTATTTTCTTAAAAATTTAATTTGTAACTGTAATTTAATTTGATCATCGTAGTTCATCGGTACTAATCGATCACATTTAAGATTCCAACATAATTTACATCATTCATTTTAAAAACTCAGATATGTTTAATAATACCATTATTAATCCTGAAAGAGCTAACGACTTTCATATTTTTATGCATAAAATCGCGGGCAAAGTTTCTATCCAGAATGGGATAATAAGAAGAAACATTATGTAGTACCAAAAGAAAACAAAGCAATGAAAGACGATAAATTTTACTTGTGGGAAACTCAAATACAACATTTAATAGAACAGAAATACAGAAAATAAATTTTGGCCAAATCACTCTTGCGAATGATATACAGATTCCTTCGTATGTAATTTGTTCTTTTATCTCTTGATTCACAACCACACTGTTGGCTATTCAAACTAACTGCAACACCATGAATAATAATTCTTATTCCATATTTACTGGAAAAATTATATAAATTCCAGGCGTAAATTGATTAAAAATAAAGTGGCGTTTGATTTGCCCAAAGCAAATGAATCAGTAATTTACGTTCCAGCCATGGTTGGTAATAACAGTTACAACACGCCTTGGCACGAGAAGAAAGAGACTTTGGATATACGCTTGTATGTATTTGTCTATGTTTTTCAGACATGTTGCCAACGTTCATTTGGTGTAGCAACGAGTTGTACATTTTGGAGCACTCGTTTGCCAGTCATTCACCAGACATTTTCGGTACTAGAGAAACGGGAGAACAGGTCGGCCAAGGTAGCACAGCGACCTGGTATCAAAGCAAAATCATTGAACGTTGCCTGCCACGTGCGCTCATACTACATCATCGTGTTGAAACTTGATCACAAGAAGGCTCTGAATGCCAGCAATAACAGCACAATATCAAACTTTAAATTTAACGCTGGCAGTTTGATATTCTGACAATGCACATTCCAGTACTCATTGTCGGCGCATTTAATAGCCACTCGTAATTTTGTAGGCAGATTCGATATTTCCTTTGAACGTTGTGTCTTTTTTTTATTTATGTCCGGCATTCAAAACATTATCGTAGCCTTACTATTGTAAAGTCAACTGTAATCGGACAACTTGCAAAATATGTCCCCCTGTGCAAACAACCAGCATCATATGGTATTTATTGATAATGGCTGATGTGAAACCATTTTAATTTTTGTGTTAGAATTTGTGATTTGGATTTATAAACCGTCTTTACTCCATGCACAATATGCTTCTCTTAGATTACAGTCGAAAACATTGCGGACGAAAACGTCGTTGAGAAAACAACGCAAGACGAAAACGTCACGGTACAAAGTATCGTGGGAGAAAATAAAGCAAAGAGAAAACATCGCAGTTCTAAAACATCGTGGTACAAAATATCGAGGTCGAAAATAAAGCGGTTAAAAAACTTCGCAGTTTAAAAACATCGTCGTCGAAAATATCGGGGTAAAAATAAAGTACTGTACCTACAAATAATCGTATGACGATAACATCGCCTACATGCGTTTTTCAGGTTTTAAAAGCTGTAAATGCATATTCGCATAATGATTTGGGAGCTCAAGAATTAAAGACCGATATTTTTACTTCTATATTTCATATATGCATGTGTGCGATGTTATTCTCATGCGATGTTTTGTAGGTACTTTATTTTTACCACGATATTTTCGAACACGATGTTTTTAAACTGTGAAGTTTTTAACCGCTTTATTTTCGACCACGATATTTTGTACCACGATGTTTTAGAAAGGCGATGTTTTCTCTCTGATTTATTTTCTCTCACGATGTTTTGTACCACGACGATATGGCAGTGCGTTGTTTTCTCCGCGACGTTTTCGTCCGCGATGTTTTCCGAAGACACCTTCTCTTATCGTGTGGTAATGCAAAGCTGCCGGTTAGTTGGTTTTGGTCCTTGCACCCATCGATTCTACATTCGTCAAAAGATAAACATTGATATTTCTGAAAGATTATTCGCAATCTCTATAAGACATAAATCTTCTTTTTCAAACACAGGAACTTACTTCAAATGACTTTTTTCGATGCTTTGTTCGCTCTTTGGTTGTGCTTCGAAGTGACATTTTTAACGTGTATGATTTGTATGTGCCCTACTTTGCCAATCAGTTGAATGTCCAATCGAGATCTACAGAAAGTGCAAACTTTAATCCAACCGTAAGCTTCCTTCGCAGTGTTGTCTTGTGGATGACCAAATAGTACATCATTAATTTCAACGTCACTATCGCTATCCGAAAGAGGCAACAAGATTGGACATTTTTAATTACCTGATAAAAATGTTCACTTAAATCAAACACAGAACTGCTGAGATGAACTTTCATTATAGCAAACTAGAAACTCTATTAATAAGCAATTAAAAAATAACTGAGGAAGTTATTTTCTTGTGGAACACTTTAGAAATAAAACATGTCCTGGAAGTAGTTATTTAGAATGATATGCATTTAATAAAAGCATTGTCATTTAGAAAAATACTTAATTCCCAAAGATAAAATTGTCAGAAACATATATCCTTATTTTGAAATGTATAAGCAATTCATTTGTTAACGTTTCCTGTTATTCAAATACTCTAAAACTCATTATAACGTCATAATGATCCGCCGATATCAGCAGAATAAGTAGGACACGATTTCTTCGTCGCCTTTGGCTGTAAGTTTAATTAGTCGTGCATGTGTGCAAAACAGAGATTCGTAACCTTTTTCTTGCTTTGACCTTTTTAAAAAAGTGGTTTTCATCATGAAACCCCTTAAATTTCTTTCTATAATATAGAGTATACAATATAAAATCATAATGCAAATAATTACGCATAAATATCTTAAGGACAAAATATAGATTGAAAATATGAGTAAAAGTTTAGAAAAAAGAAATGTTTAATTAAATTAATGTTTTATTATTTCTCGCATTATTTTTGTATTTTACATATATGAATAAGTTTTCAGAAAATTATAGACGCTAACTGAAAAAGTTTTGATTTTAATTGATGTGATGTCTGCAGTTGATGCATTATTGAAGCGATTATTTTAATATTTTTATGTTATGACTGCACTTGATGCTCAAAATTGCTTAACCAGATTCTTAAATGACCTCACCGCAAAATATATAACCTATTTCTTGTTTTCCATAGTAAATTATTGGCTTGACTGAAGCCGAATTCCGCTAGGTACGAAGAGTGTAAAGATACTATTATTGGTTTGTTTTAGGATATTTCTTTAGGAACAACTTTTATTTTAGGATATTTCTCTAGAATGTATTTTAAATTCTAAAACTGAACGTGCCTATATGTTTTGAAAAAAACATTCTCTTTCAGTGCAATAATCTTTTCTTGCATTATAATATCAAGGCCATATATATCAGTTCTATGATCCATGTTAGCACATTCAAATTTCCAACGTATTGTATGCGAGCATTAAAATCTTTTTAAAATTTTGCAAGTAGGTAGTTTACGGAAGATATGAAATTCCTTTCAGCAATGGACAATTGCATTAAGTTATAACAGTAATGGAATTCTTTTCTATTAGTGTCAATGTAAGCAAATCAGTTTGAGAATGGAACTCTAAGATTAGCGTTCTTGCTCCAATGAGACTGATGTCTCTTCCTTATAGTTTGTTTCGTTTGTTCGTACAATGAATATATAAGCTAAATAAAATACATATTTTTTTAATTTTATGAATTGTGTCGTGATATGGTTGCCAACTTCAAGAAAATATTAAAATATTATCACCGTATTAAAAATGTGTGTAAAACACAGCAAACAGTTACCCTTTTACAGCTAGCGTACTACCGGGTAAAGAAGCAAACTGAGGTAGTTCTGATCATTGTAGTTATGCAAAACGACGGTTAATCCAAACTTTAGCTCTGGTAGCATTTATTGCTTTCATGAATAGCTTTAAAACAGTGTGAAGCAATTCCTGAATATTATTCATGACTAAATGCTTCCTGAGCAAAACACGATCCTAATGTTAGGTATCGCGTTGAGATACCCTGGAAAACCTTGATATTTTCCAACCATCCCTTATACACTGTCCCATAAAGCTGCAGTAATGATAGACATAGGAATCTTATACTCACAGAAGATGGTTTCAACACAATGAAATATGTTTTCTCCTCTTCTATATCTTTTGAGAGACTTTGCACAAAACAATTTCTACATTGTTTATGTTTTATCATCACTATAATAATACACATAGATCGTTAAAACTCTGTTATTTCTAAAAATTGATTCATCCAGCTGTGTGGCAAATTTATCAACCCTTAAAATTCAGAGATCACTTGTTGTTCAATAATTTCGGCCATTTCATATATACCACGTTGCAATTCATTGTTAGTGAGTAGTACACTTTGCAAAATTGGATCCGGATTCATTTTTTTGTGACATCTGAGCGTACTTACGTACATATATATGTATCTCGCAAAACACAAAAAATGATTAACGGTAGAACGTTGAAATTAGAACGTTGAAATGATCTATATGGGACTGCTATAACATCTAGTTAAGCACCTCCTTGCTTGGTTGCAATCGGCCGCACCAAATATATATATACATATATATATATACACACGCACACACCCTTACTGGGCTCGATGAGGTCTTTTTATTCTTATATATTAGTAAATTGTGCATTTTTGCCCTTAAAAGTGATTGAATTATTTTGCACTTATGCTCTGGTTGAATATGTCCACTTATGCTTCGCTAGTTTGCTATACCTTTAGTTAACTGCATGCAATAGCTGTTGAATTATAAACAATTTTAATGTTTAAGTGGCACTGGGCATAAAGAGGTCGCCATTTGTTTGCATCTCAAACTCTTAGAAAAATAGGGAATTAAGTAAGTTGGTGCCAAAACTTCAGTATCTTTTTGCCCAGTCTGACTAAAAGTCAACTTTCAGTTTTGTACACCAAACATTTTGTCTTCCCGTGGGCCGATATGTTTATTTTGGGGTAGAAGCGTTAATTTTAATTGAAAAAATTGTTTTTTAACCCGATTTTAATTGTGTTTCATGTTTTAGGTTTTTACTGGGAGGTGAGAACTGAACTGATTGAATGAGGAATATATCTCTAATGAAATTCGAAGAAATAATGTTTGAATGAAGTGTAGCAAAAATGTGTGAAATTTAATAGGTCGCATAAGGAAGTTATGTGGTGCTCACATCAGAGTTTTTAAAAATGTACTTTTGGGGGCTGCTGGTAATAATAAATTATCGTCAACTGTACATGTGTACCCTCATTTGGGAATTAAACAGATTTCATGATTCTAAGATGTTGATAGTGTCAAAAATGATGCGTTTCGTCTCTCTAAGGGTATTAAACTTTTATATTTGAAATTTTTGAAGTACTTTTCTTTTTTATCGGCGTGAATTCTTCTTATCTTTCATTTTTCACAGTTCCATTGCACTGTTGTGAAAATTGTTTTCACAAACGTGACATACAGGCAATGTTGCGTTTCCCGGCACGAAATAAAGCCAAACATTAAATATTCTTTAGGATATCATCGATAATTTTCTTCCTCATGTGATTATGTTAATTGAACCAATAAATTTAATTTTCAAAGTTTCAAAATGACGTATCAAAATTAACTTACCATTCTTATAACAGCCTAAAACTTCATACAGCAATGCCGAGAACTGCAACTGCACCATAAAATATAATTATACTTCTGTTGTATGATGGCTAGTACTTTTTACTGTGCATCATACATTCTAGCGCATAATACGCACTTTTAATATACAAAAAAGATCGACATTTATGGGTGCGCGTGATACGCCGGATAAAAATGATAGATTTAAAAATTAGGGAAAGATGAGCCCCCCAGAAAAAAAATACATTTCTACATGAACTTAAATGATTTTTATTTAAAAGAAATGACGTATCTTATGATCTTAAACAATTTCATTATCGGATAACATAGCAAGTTTGTCATATTCGTCTCCGTTATAACATCACGCACATCATCAAATTAATTTTGTTTCATCTTCACCAGGCACTGTTACTCCGATCCATAAATAAATAAAGCTTAACAAAACAATATATTTTAGATCGCCTGATGGAGACAACATGAAGTATTATTCTACATAATGTGCGCATTGTTTGTAATTATGTTAAATCTGCACAAAAAAGGGAGGGCAGTTTTATATTTCCCGTTCTACAGCGCTGCTTGACGAAATTTAATTGCTTTTTCCATGTCTCGAAAGAGCAACATAGGATACATATGTATATTAAATTTACATATAGAATTGTTCTAACGTAGGTATATTTCGATTCTACGACGCAAATTATTCCTAAATATTGAGTGTTGTAAAATTCCGTGAGAAACGTACCGCGAAATTGAAGCACTTTTTTCAATTTACACGAAGAATAATTCACTTGGTGAAATTCTTAATTTATGGTTACCTACATTCTTTTCCCTTTTCATTGTACACTACCGGAAGAAAAAGTACATAGTTCTATTTTTGAAATAATTTTAACATAATTTAACCTCATTTGGCATTCTTAACGCTTTCAGCAAATATGCAAAATTTCAAAACGCACAAATATATAAAATAACGAGTATCTTCGAAAATTTTGAATAAAAATCTCTAATTTCCTGCAAGTACGCCTAGAAATACATCCAATTTAAGTGATGGTAAAAATTTAATTAGTCCGTAATTAACAATTTTTTCGAAAAATGTATGCAAATTACAAAATTACAAATTTAAAAAATAAATCAGAAAATGTCTGTGAATTTTATTTGGATTAAACCTAAATTTTAATTGTGAAAGAATTAATAGGTTTAATAAAAAAGAGATATTAATAAATATATACCAAATTCAATTAACATTGAGAAACTAAAATTTTGCGAGCTAATTTTTTAAAAACTATTCGTGCGTTTTTTTTTTACAAAACGTGGCAGTTTGGCATAATTTGAGTAGTAGAATGGAAATATGGAAAACAATAGGTATGTCATATCAGAAAAAATCCGATTTTGTGTTCGAATACCTATATTAGAACAATGCTATATACAAATCTAATGTATATCCTAAGTCGGGCTTTCCAGATATGAAAAACGCAAGTTAAATTTCGTCAATCGGCCTAGTAGAACGGGAGATGTCCCATTTTGGGAAGGCAAGATGGATATACAAACGTCTGTGGTCAGTTTCATGTGAATAAGAGGCAAATATTGAGTAATGCAATGAAAAGTTAGACTGACAAAGTTGACAATGTTAAACGACAAAGGCTCACAAAGTTGAAAGATAGATGTTGCTGGCGATGTTGGTAGTAGATAATGACATCCATGCTACCGTTGACAAGTCCTCCCAATAAAGATTACAAAAGATTTAAAGTTGAAAATTTAGAAATCTCAGAACACGATCACTCACAACCCACGGTCATTTTAAGATTTGAATCGATCAAATACTAAAAACCATATATATTCAGTATATTGTTTGAATCAGTTACACATGTTTAAAGAATATGTTGAATATAAATGAACGTAATCATGAAATCTTTCTTTTTTTCATTTCCAGATGAAGCATGATATTTTTGTTCTACAGAAAATAATAATTTCCCAAGAAGATGAGATCTGCTTCTGCTTTTTGAACCTCCTGTATATTTACCTAAACTTTCTACCTGATGCAATTTAATAGATACTTAGTTTACTTTGGTTGATGAATAAATTACTTGCTAAACTTGTAGTTAATTAGTTAAGTTGTATTATCACTGATGAACTAGACTTTACAAAGATAATCAAAAACGGCATACCCATTTTGTAATGATCCAGTTTTAATAATGTCTCGTGCACCTCCTCCATGATAAAATAATTCTCAGAAGGGTTCTCAGACGTAGCAGTCTTACTTTCATAAGAGCACAAGCAGAAATCTGCGCAATCTTCAAAGAAACATCTGCACAATTGATCCAATCACTTTACATTGAAATACATGCTTTTTCCGTTTCAATAAGAGAAGGAATTAGCTGTTATGTAATAAGCTTCCATGCAGTAGAAACTCTAGTAGTTTAATACTTTCCCAGGATTTTCTGAAAGTGCCCTAATTTAATTTGATGTATTTTTTTGACTCAGCCGTACATGTATACTGACTTTGATTCTTTATCACGCAAACAGTTGCTTTAACTTTGAAACAGTTGCTCATTACCGTACACATCTGCCGTAACTTTGATTTGATTGTTTTTAGCCTTTTATTTTTTGACGAAAAGATTCGAATGAATGACTTTTAGTATTACCTTAACTCCGCCTCCAGACCTTTATTCCTTTATTTATTCAAAAATCGAAAACTTCTTTTGAATTTTTCCTATTCGATCAATCATGGAGGTAGGAAGTAAGAAGGAGAGGCTCTAACCTATTTCCCCCATATGCTGTTTTGAAACGCTGGCGATCCCTTCGTGGTGACCGAAACATTCAGTGACTTACTATTAAGATCAACGGATTTTGACACGATCTGATGTAAATAGTTTATAATTACGTCGTAAATATACCTATAAATGTATATATTTTCTTTTTCTTCAATATCTCAGAGTCCTAAGTATGTGAAAAGAATAAATTTTTAAACAACATTTCATTCTGAACGGAACTAAATGCTATAGTTTTCGCAGAACCGTTTGCTCAGAACGGTTTAATTTGAGTGAAATACTTTCACAAGTTTTCGTTAATTAAATTAGAAGAACACTTTAAGGTAATTCGTTTTATTCGGTAAAGAATTATAAAAAATTAAGATTAAAGTTTAGTGTATTATTAATATTAAAATTATGCAGTATTTCTTTTCTATTTATAGAGCTTCTTCCTAAAATACTTTCTCAAATATGACACGATCTTTTAAATCGAATAATTCAAGTCAATTTATAATTAATGCTCTATTTGGTCCATTTTAAATTAGAGCACCTTTTATTTAAATAGTGAAATACGCTAAATACTATTGCCCATTTCCATGTACTTAATTTTCTCGGATTATTTCTGAAAGGGAATTAAAAAGGATTCTTTTTTAATATATTATTTAATTATAACTGAGCTATTATAAAATGTAAGGAAATAATTCTTTTAGTAATTATCAGATTTTTTTAACCTTAATTTCAACAGTATATATTCTAAAACCTCTTCTTTACTACTTCCTTCAGTACGCATTTCGCGGAATTTGCTTTACAATACCTTTTAACAGATTGCTTTCCAGAACTAACAATTCTTGCTAAAATAGTTGTATAAACTTATTTGTCAACGGAATTTTTATTTATGTTTACAATAAAATATTAAGATTATTATATATTTAGGTAATATTTATAATCATTATAAATTTAGATATATTTAATAATTAGAGTTCTTCACAGTAACTTTCACAGGAGTTTGTGAATGAATAAATCCTTCATTTCAAAAACATTTATAAATAATTTAATAAATATTTACGTATTTTGTTGGCGCCGAATTCGCAAATGTATCCGTCTCCTGTTCCACACATTTGTGTATTCCACACATTTGTGTAAAACTGCACATAATTTTGCACAAACGTGTGGTTACGAAACAAGGAACAGTTAACTTAATGGCATGCCTGTGTGTATATTTATTAATTTTGACCAGGATTGCAGCATTTGGTGATAATTTTATTTTTTAATGAACACAAATAAGTAAAAAGTATAAACCCAAAGTGATTATTTTTCAGTTATACAAAAATAAAGTGATCAGTTTAAAATTAGCAACTATAAAGCCTCTCCTCTAAAAATTTTTAAAAAGTACATGTTACAATAATATGTGGATGACAAAAAAATTATTTTATTTCAAACATTTGGCTTTTGGAACATAAAATAAAAGTAATGAATACTTTATCAAGGGTATCGAAAGACGTATAAAATTTTAAAGGTACCGTAAGGTATTTTTCATTCTTTAAGCATAACATTTTTGCTAAAATCTGTATTTTTGTAGTTCAACAGCTTAGAATTTTATAAAACAAATTCATAATCAAAATTGCTGTTGTTAGTTATCAAAAAATAACCAAGATGTGGTTTTTGCTTAAATGTCACTAAACTATACAAATTTCTTTTTTCCATCACACAATGAATTTTTGTTTTATGTGAAAGTGTCCCATTTGTAGATTTATATGGAACTGTCGTGTTTCGAAATTCTATCAAAGCGCTGTCAAGGGAGCTTCTGAATGTAAATAAAAACACCCTATATGGAGACAGAAGCCTCGGAGCAGGGCTTGACTAGTAGTGTTGGCCTCTCCTTCCTTTCTAACTTCCATGGGAGCAATTGTATTTACAATAAATATAAAACTATCAAACAAAATACATTTAAGCAATTAATTTGAAAAAGTGTAATTTCAATCAATATATATGTCCTTAATAATTAAGTTAGTAGTTACAACAGCTGTAGAATCATTAGGATATTTTTGAAGCAGAAGTATAGCAGAGTATATCAGAGGTAATTAACACATGGAACCGACTCCGTTAACTCAGATAAACCTCAGTATGAATGCGAGCAACTTTTCCTCCTAAAATCCTCCATGAAGATATTCTTCTGTTTGAGCAGATGACATTCGTGTTTTTGTCTTAATACAAATAATCCAGTCCCTGATATTAAAACTGGAAATGGCTTAAAAATGTGGGTAACTTAAAAACAATATATGTTTCTCACAATTTATATATTTTTCATTTTTAATAATTTTTTTCAAATAAATTAAAATATAATTAATTTACACACCTTTTAACTTTCATAACTATCTAGCCGTTATGCGACCAGCCTTCGTCTGGCTTTTAAATATACCGGAAAACAATCGTCATCTTGACAAATTCGTCAAATGTCGTCTCCAAACACCTCTCGACAAACGTCTAGTATCCAAGAGAAACAGTAAATTTAAAAACTGCACAGAATTATCGCCCTCATTTTCCCGAGTGGCAACAGTGTTGATATCAGCAAAAAGGACTGAATCCCATTGTTGCTGATATAATGAGAGAGAATTATCAATTTCATGCGATTTCATCAAAAAACATAAAATGAAAAAAACATTCGATTTTTGAAAAACAAAATCGCTTCAAAGTGCACTGAGTCTTGTCTAGATGCATCTTATGTACCAAATTTCGTAGCCCTAGTTCTATTAGCTTACGCGCAGCACGAACGAAAGTCACACATACGTACACAGAGACTCTTCTTTTTATTATATGTAGAAATATAGATCGTAACACATTTAACTAATATGAGTTGTACCATATCTAACTGATACTTTTATAAATATTTGAATTATTACTATATTTATTGAAAATTCTCTTTTTGATAACTTCAAACCATAAAATGTAATATAATACAAATAAGCTATTAAATTAATCTAAATGAATGTATAGGACGTGTAGGGTGGTCTACAAGGTTGAGAGATATATAGGCTGTTAACAATAAGAAAACGTTTGCGTAATGCATGTAAGCATATTTTCCTTAATTTATCCCGTGGTGTATTGCTTATTCGTAAAATCGATTTTTTCTAAAAATATATTAAAAATGTAATGACACCTAACCTGTTTCCTTCGGATATAAGGAATGTTTTCTTTCAATATGCGCTATAATCAGTTACTTTTACTGGACGTTTGATGTCGGTTGCTTTGCACGTTTATATAAAAAATTTTATTTTTGTGAATAAAGAATAATATTTTGTGTTATCAGGTGCACTGCGTAATTAACACTTACATTACGATTGCTTTTTATAGAGGAAAACTATACCATCCATCCGGTTATATGGATCGTTTATTCTCTGAATGAAGTGTCTATTTATTTCGTATAGCTTGAGCTTTATCCTGTACTGTAATAATGAAGATCTAGACAAACGGATAAGATTTAATAAATTAAAAGTATTTCATAAAATCGAATGAAATTGTAGATTTTTTAGTGCAACTTAGACAGTGCATAAGCATAAAGGCTAATTTAGGTGAAAGTTTAATTTTACTAATACTAAAAACTTTCTCTCTGCTGAGAAGTACTGCTAACTAAACAAGAAGAATGCTAGTTGCGTATCAATCATGGATAACATGTGCGGCATAACTTATGCAACCGGGGCGTTTAAAAACTAATGAGCTACTGCTTCATTTATAGCGATTGTTTCTGATGTAAATCGTAATGATTGAGAAACAAAGAGAAATAAAAAAATAATGAATCATATCATTCATTTGAAATAACAACTGGATGGTATAAGCCCAGCGATTGAAATTCAGATGCTAGATATCTCTAGCAAAAGAATTTAAACGGCCAGTGTAAATAGAAAACATGATAGTTCCTTACAGATATTAACGCAAATATAAAGGAAAAACGGTAAGGAATTTTCCCAAAAATATGAGTAATGTTTTGTGGACGAATGAGTCAACTAATAATTACATGAATTTTTTCCTCGAAATTTAGAATATTTTCTAATATTACGCGAATATCAATTTTTTTCTCTAGTGACACCTCAAATCGCATATTTTAGACATTTTCAGCATTGTTTTCTAGACTGCTATTGCAATTGTGAGATCATTTTTCTGACTTAAATAATTTAAATTCTTTGACACGCGTACTGATATTTATGGGGATTTTCAATGAAATCGGAATATTTTTTTATATTTAATCAGGTTGGAATATTTTTATGAAAATATATTACATCTGATCTTACAGGTACTACAAGAAAATTTTTAAAAAAGTATTTAGACATCTTCATGAGTGTGAATAGAAATAAATTTAAGTCAAGTGTAAGTCTAGCTAATATGTGTGCATAAATTTGTATTTGTGAAAATTTTATGAAATCAATAAAACTCACTCCTAAATTAATAATAAACGATAACCTTCAGTCTTGAATATGACGTCGTTCCATGGTTGTAATTTTGCTTGTCGGTTATACCTCATCTTTGCTGCTGCTTGAACTCGTTGGTAAAAGTATTGTTTTCTTTTTCCAATTACTACGATATCACTGTGAGTGTGATATCATAGACTGTGATATCGTGTGATATCGTGTCTGTGATATCGTGTGACTCGTACTGTTAATATCATTTCTCTACTTTTTCTTCTTCAGAAATGTCTCTGCCACTTCTTCCACTACTACCTAATTTTTTCTTTTCATACGAATGCGTATGAAATTCGCTATCCTATTTACCAATTTGTGGTCCACCATCGACCGAGTTGTAAAATCGTTTAACACTGATATTTCCGAACTGAGTTCGATTCCAGGTGAATGGACTGGCTGCATGAATGTTTTCGTAGTTTTTCTAATGTGTAACTCGGATATAAATATAAGTGTAGCATAGGTTCTTGTTTTCTGACTACACTAATTAATTTGATGTTGAAGTCTCCTAGCGGGAGGTGTCGTATCGCTAGAAATGGTAAAACTCACATTACTGGAGAAAATTTTATTTTGCCCTGCATTAAAGACAACGTTTTGTTTGTTCCGTGTCGTATGTACCGAAAATTAATTTTATCCTTCTGCAGTAACAAGGTCTCTCGGAGAATCAAAGAAATTTCTGATACTGTAGAGAAGACGATGATAAAAGAAATTAATTATGGTAAATATTTTCCCATTCAAGCTGATTAGAGTGCTGATGTGACCAAATTTTACTGTTTTGACCGTTATTGCAAGGTACTTGGAAAAAAATGAATTTGTAGGACATTTTCATTTTCTTTCTGAAAGTACTAGAACGTTTTTGAACGTTTCAAAATATATTTTACTAAACGGTGGAACAGATAACCACTGGAATATGTTCCCTTTCAGTAGAAGGTATTTCCAGTGTACATCTTTATAAATCCAAGAAATTGTTAAGCTGTTTGAGCTAAAAATGGATTCTACACTTATGGTAAAGCTTGACAAGAAATCCCTCATATCAATGCGGACTGACTTGAAAGAAGCCTCTTTTGAATCATTCAACAAGACAATCACTATTCTGTTATAGTTCATAAGCACCGTATTAATGGAGAGGGCATTCTCGTCTTACACTTACTTACTAAAAGTACATGGACTTTATTTTCCAGCAGAAATTCGGACTTGAGACTGTATTTGTCATCTTTTGATCGGGATTTTAGTTACTGAAATCAAACAACCTCAAGATTCCCATTAAATGTGCTTATTTTTTTAATTTAATTAAATATGTATAATTACCAAGGTAGACCGTTTTTAAATAACTAGTAAAAATAAAAATATCTCTGCATTACAGTGTTATTACTGTACTTATGCGTGTAGATGTTAGTAATTATACATAATTGGGAAGAGGTTATGAGACGTGAGCAGTGATGTTAGGTCAATGGGTACGCGAACAGAAAAAGGGTTAAAAAACGCTTGGCACAGACCGTCTAATAAGGAAAATGATTCCTCTCTTTAAACTATGAGATTCTCCTGAAGGACCTTCAAGGAGTCTATAATACTGTGTACTGGTTATCTGTAATATGTTTTTATTTTTGATGTAGTAGAGACATTAGCTTTTTTTTAAAGCTGGAGAGATTAAAAATGAGCAATGCCCTCGCCGTCACTCGAAACACGAACCTCTCGAATACGCCCCGAGTGTGCTGACCATTACACCACAAAAGCATTCTAAGAAATTGGGATAAAGACCTTATATACTCCCCCTTTTAAATGGCGAATGGGGTTTAGGGGAAGCGATCGCCAAATTCTGGTGGTGGAGGATCATCATGCACGACCTTTCTTAGTTCGGGCTTCACTGTAGAGACATTAGGCTATTTCGAAGCAGGAGACATGAAAAATGAGCAATGCACTCGCCGGGACTCGAACTATTCTCTCGAATATGCGCCGAATGTGGTGACCATTACTCCTTGAAGGCATGCTAAGAAGGTGGGAGTTAACTTCCAGTTTTCTGTTTATTGTATAATACTTATATGTTGTATTAGTATTCAGCTGAGTATAATTGTACTGCATGTTTTCCTCGGAAGCGCGCTCTCTGATTTCATTTAACTACTCTGATAGTTACTTAGTTCATGAGACAACGGTCTCTTTATTCCTGCTTGCCTCCTGCCCCTCCCCGGAAGTTCAGTTGAGTGTTACTTATGTGATGCGCCTACAAGGTATTATCTGAATTAGTTTATTAAGACCAATACTTCCTGGTCACATAATGCAAAATCATTCGTCTAAGTGAAAGTAATTTGAAAATAATATGACTTGTACATAATCAGAATCTCCTGAATTCCTATGTATAATCTGGAAAATTCGCAAGTAAGAAGTGTTTGATCAACAATTATAAACTTTTCTGAAAAGATCTGGTGAGCTTCGAGTACTGTTTTACTTCAAACAGTTTTACTCCTTTACCTAAACTCTTACTCAACAACTCGCTGAATTTCTAATTTGGGCTTTAAACTTAAGCTAAAATCAATCAGGTTATGCTTCGTTTTAATGATAATTTATCATATGTTTCTTTATTTTTATGATCGTAAATTATTATTAGAGTTTAATTTATGATAGCTACATATAAAATGTAATTGCAGTGACATTTCTGATAGAGATTGCCTATAGTAATTAACCAATTTTAAATCTGATTGGTATTTTTAAGAACTTGGATAAAACATCAGATTTTGTTGCTTACAATATTATTATCCAAAACGAAGACTCGTAAACCAACCGACAGCATCCATCATTGATTTATGCGAAACTTATATTGCCTAATTGTTTATAAAAATAAAATATTTTGTGTACTCAACTAATCCAGAAATATGCAAGAAGTTGCATTTCAAATTTTTACTATGACAGCACAAATATTTTCCTGAATCATTAAGTCCATTCCATTTCAACGTCCTGGAATTTGTTTGACAAACTTGATACAGCGCGTATACAATTGGCTAAAACAAATTCTACATTATTTTTATTAATCTCATCATTTCCTGCAGTTATAGTTGAAAATATACGACAAATCATTGTTCATTTGATATTAAGAGAATTTAGTTCTGCTTTTTGATGTCCTTGAAATGTGTAATCAAAATCGTAAAAACAACCTTGTATTTAGCTTAAGTATATTGAAACACTCAATCGATTTCGAGGGCAGCTAAAGGTCCCTCCTCATCAGAAGAAAGAAATACATAGTAAGAAGAAAAATAAAGGGGAGGAGTCTCAGAAACACGTGGTCCTTATCAGCACTTCACGTGGTTATAACCGGAATTTTAATCAGAGTTACACTGGCCGCCTAATTTTACTGAGCCAGGCTATATGATCAAACATGTAACACAAAGGACAAGAAAAATTAGCTAAGTTAAAAATAGGGAGCGAGGGGCAACTGCACCTTCACGCTCAAAATCTGAACTTCGAATAATGGAAAGCAACCACTGAATGGATTTTCATACCTTCTGGTAGTACCAAACGCGAAGAGGTAACGCCATCTATCGACAAAAATAACTGAATTAAGATAGTAGAATTTTAAAGGCATTAGGAAGGACTCGATTGGACTTCAAATCCTTAACTAAACATGCTAAATCTTTGTGAATATGAAAAGCCTCAAGAAAATCCAATTCACCTATGAAAGAAGCCTTTTGGATATATATATATTTTTTTTTTCAGACCCAAAGTCAAAATTATGGTGGTTAAATGTCCAACTATGATACGCTATTGAAGACTTGTTAATTTCGCCTTTTCGGACATAAGATTCATGTTCCTTGATACGAAACTTCAACGCTCTTTTTGTTTGGCCAATATATCTTAAACCACACTGACACGATATACTATAAATTGCCCAAGAATTCAAGAGAGAAACGCAATCTTTTAGAATCGAAGGGTGGATTTTATTAATAAGGGAGAAACGGACTTGAAAATTGAATTTCTGGAGAATCCGCGCAATTTTATAGCTAACAGAAGGATAAAATGGAAGCACGACAAGGTCATTAATATTATTTCTAACAGTGGAATGTCTTAAATTATTAAAATTTTTAAAAAAGTTAAAATTTTTTAACGGCTTTATCAATAATCACGGGAGAAAATCCACGGTCAATCGCAACTGCTCTCAAATAATTTAGTTCATTGGTAAGCACAGATTCAGAGGAACAAACTTTAAGCGCGCGGAATACATAATAAAAAGAAGCCATTTTTTGCTTAAACAGGGTGGCATGACTTGGCATGGGGTGGTAAACAAACTGCAAAGGGTTTACGGTACACAGTAGTGCTAAAATCAGTTTCATTGCGGATTATAAGAATATCAAGGAAGGGGAGAGAATTGTTGGATTCAATTTCAAGAGTTAATTGGATGGCGGGATCAATTGAATTCATAATAGATAGAATCTCGGATAAATCCTCTTTATAACCGTCAAAAAGAGCGAAAGTGTCGTCAACATACCGAATCCAAAGACGAAAAGATAGTTTATCAAATAATTTCATCTCAAAATAGTGCATATAAATGTCAGCGAGTACCAGATTGAGAGGATTATCCATAGCCAATCCTTCAACTTGACGAAAATATGCATTTTGGAAAACAAAGTGGGTTTGATTGAGAGAGACTTTAGTAAGCGAAACCAACTCATTAATTTCAGTATGTGTAAAGTGAAATTCCCGAAGCCTAGTTTCAAGACAATTTAGTGCTCCTGCGACCGGAACATTAGTAAACAGTGATTTGACATCAAATGAAACCATAATGGAACGAAGTGGAGAAATATTTTAAAGTTTATCAATGACTTCAACAGAATTTTTTTACAGTGTGAATATTGTTAGCAAGTAGCGGAGAAAATCTGGAAACTAAATATTTGGCCAAAGGATATGAAGCAGTACCTATGTTGGAAACAATTGGTCGAAAAAGAGTACCGGTTTGTGGACTTTTGGAAGAGCATAAAGCCTAGCGCAATTAGTAATAGGTGGAATAAGTGATTTCTTCAAGGGTTGGCAGAATATGAGAAGATTTGATAGCACTTTTAACTTTCGTGAGGTCCGAAGTTGAAGGATCTTTAGAGTCGAGCAGTATGGGCCTTATCAGTTTAGAGACTCCAGTAATATATGTGTGTTTGTCCATAACAACGATCTGTTCGCCTTTATCAGCTTTAGAGATAATTATATTAGTATCAGAATGAATTTCACGTAAGATCTCATTTTCCTTTTTCCTAAGATTCGAAATGAGATCTTATGTTAGATAGTGACATCGAGTTAAAATTCAAAGACGGCAAAGACCTTCGAATTCTGATCATTGACAGGAAGACGTTCTTTAAAAGCAAAGCAAACATTTATAATAAAAATTATGCAGAAGAAATAAAGGAACAATATTTGTCTCTTTAAATAAGACTAAGACGAAATTCTTAATAAATTTGCAGTTGCACCAAGAAAAGTTTCCCTTAAGTTTATTTAAATAAGTGAGTCAGTCATTAAATCAATAATTACGTTGGAAATATTTAACTTAGTTAGATCTGAACTCTCTTAGAGCAAAGATTTTGAGATCTTCTGAATCCATGATATTCTTGGCCAAATGCATACTTTCTGCGCCTTTCCTGTACCAGGGTTGCCAATCATTTTGCCATTAAACGGTTTTACCACTCTTTTTTTATATGGTTAACTCCAAGCTCAAACAGAGCTGCCGGTAAATGGAAAACGTAAAAAAACAGTCAGTAACTTCCGAATTACGTAGTGGGTATTTATGTAGGTATTATCCCGTCAACCGAGGAACTACTGCTATGTGGCAGGATTTAGAACGAGTTTATGAATAAACCCTCATAATATCTGTGCTTTCGTTTGATGTGACCCTGCTTGATTCTTGGTAAACCACCTTTTTTATGAAAAACCTGTTTTTATGAAAAAGATGAACATATAGTAGCTGTTATTGCTGTATTTTTTCTTACATTTTCAAAATATGAATCTCAGGGCTGTAGAATCAAATTTGGGACTGTATTTCGTTCATTTACAGCAGCGGTCTTCAAATTCTTTCGACTTACGGAACCCTTCCAGCTGTAAGGTTTCTTTCGGGGACCCCATCCCACTCTTACAAATATATCCTAAAACAATATTTAAAGTAGATCAATTTGCTTAGGCCTTTTTGCTAGATTGTGCGGAGTGAATGATGAACATTCTATAGTAAGTTACAGATGAAATGCGGATCAGAATCACCTCAGGAACAATTGGTGCAACTTCAGCGAAATGTCCGCAAACTTTCATGGTTCGACAGTAGCCAAATTTCACGGTAGGCAGCATAATAAATATGTATCAAATAGCGTTTCTATTTTAGAGAAACTTAAGTTTAAATAATACAGATTTTAATCAGATAATTCTGAAAAAAAAGGAAATATTCGACCACTGTTTGAAGCAAAATTATCATCAGTGGAATGTGCGTAATAGTAAGCTTTTGAACAGCTCATAATACTTGTGGATCAAAGTATCAATTTTAATTGCATTTAGAATTAATAAAGTATAATATTTGAATTATAATAAATTGTTCATGCACTTATTTTAAAATAAAGATGCTTTTTCGAATAAAATATAATCACATCTACTAGCCATGCGTCTGGGCAAGCGTTCCAGTGAACTATGTTTTACATTATTTGGAAACATTTGCTAGCACTATTTCATAGCAAACTCTTAAAAGTTACAAACACAATTGTATATCAAACTCTTCAACAGTTTTCAGTTTTCGTAGTTTATTAACTGAAATCATAAGTTAGAAATTAATTTAATACATTGAAATTAGAAAGGAAATTCCTTTTTCATTTTATATCTTCTTAAAATTTTAATTAATGTAATTATCCAAAAATGTTTACGGCATTTTAAAAGTTTTTTCAGTTTATTTACTTGAGTCAAATCTTCAAATGGACTTTTGACTCTCTTCCACTGATCAGATTTCTTAAAATTTTGTATTTACGACGATACAAAATTGTATAGCAATTTCTTCATATTAGCAGTGTTTTTTCATATTATACTTTCATTTTGTAACAAATTACTTCCTTGCAATTTTGTTCGCATATTTTTGTTTAACGAATGAAAACAATCATCACAAAAGTTTTATAATTTCATTTATCAAAGAAACATCAAATTTATTTAAGTGAATTGAATGTAACTAATGCTTACATTCAATTCACTTAAATATCTCTTTGTTAAATGTAATCATAAAAGAACTGTATAGGATCACTTACAAATTTCTAAGGAAAACTAGAAATAATAGTTACATTCAATTCATTTAAATATCCCTTTGATATCCGTGATTATAAAAGAGTTGTGTAGGATCACTAATAAAATTTTAAGGTAACCTAGAAAATATAGTTACATTCAGTTCGCTAAAATATGTCTTTCATAAATATAATTATAAAAGATTTGCATAAGATCGGTCTAAAACTTTTAAAGAAAACTATCTGTAATAGTTACATTCGATTCATTTAAATATTTCTTTGATAAATGAAATTATAAAAGTGTTGTATAGGATCACTAACAAGATTTTAAGATAACTAGAAGTAAAACTTATATTAATTCATTTAAATACGAGTATCTCTCTGAATGTAACTACGAAAGATTTGTATAGGATCCCAACAAAAATCTTAAGAAAAACTAGAAGTAATAGTTACTTCTAGGTTTCCTTAAAGATTTTAAACTTAATTAATTCCTTAAGATTTTAATGCTTAATTCATTTAAATACGTCTTTAATAAACATAATCATAAAAGAGTTGTATAAGACCATTAACAAAATTTTAAGGAAAACTAGAAGTAGTAGTTACTTTCAATTCATTTAGATATGTCTTCTTTGATTAATGTAATTATTAAAGGGTTATATAGGATCATTAACAAAACTTTAAAGGAAACCAGAAGTGATAGTTATAATCAATTAAGCATATCTTTAATAATATTTATTAAAAATCGGTTATTATTGACAGTTCAAGTGTTTTAATATTAGTCTTATATCACAAAAAGTTAAAACTGCACTTTTTATTTTTTATCGCATTTCTCAAAACTATGTAACTTGAATTTTTTCATACATCTTGGTATATAAATATGCATATTAAATACATAAATGTATACATTAAATACACGTACGCATAATTTTACTCAAAACTATGTGTCATTGTTTGCGTGTCTTCTGTTGTTGTTCTTTCGGAAATAAAACCGTATCTATAGCAGTGACTGATTTTTTTTTTAACATTTTCTAATCTTCTTGTTATTTATTTAAGGTTTATTGTAGTTTAAAGAATAATTATATTTTTCAAAGTTAATATTCTGTAATTCCATTTTTTCATGCGCCAGATGTGAAATGAAAGCGAAAATTACTTAAAAAAAGAGCAGTAACTGAAAAAATGCATACCTGAAACATTCCTCGTCATGTTCGCTTGTTTTTTGCTCGTCAACTCATGAACGAAACTAGAAGACGAAAGAAAACAACATTTACGAAAGGGCTTCGTAGTGCAACTGATAATGCTTCTTCGACTAGCCTGAAGAATTAACATGCGTCTCTTCTGCATGCTGCCGAGAACAGGATCAGGAGTAGAAGAACAAGTTAATGCAAATTAATCTTACGTTATTTGATATAACGTCCTTGGGAGTTCATTCTTCTATTTTTCCTTTGAAATGAATACTTATTCGACTATTAAACGTAATTAAAAGATTTTTATTGGTCATGAGTAAAAGTCTAATTTGTTTAAATTTCATGCATAAAGTTGACAGCATTTTGTTCAAAAGAATTGGAAAAGAAAATATTCCATCGATGACAGGAATTGCTTTCAATAAGCACTAACTTTATCCTTTCAATAAGCACTAACTTGCCACTTCTTTGGATTTACCATTTTATATATTTACACTGCGTGAATCGATCAGTTTGATAACTTTCCAAATTTTCGAAACTGCATTTTAAAAATTCTAAAGTCGTCAAATCTCAATATTTTGCAAACCGTTTTACAGATTGTTCATTGTATTATTTTTTAAAAAAAAATTACAATTTGCTCATTAAATTTTAGCACCTAAATATTTTTGCTCTTAGATATTTCTAGATGAACAAATATGTTATTTATGTTACAGTTGATGTGATAAATTCAGTTAATAATAACAGCATCTTTTCATCAATGTAATTAACAACGCATAATAATCCCATTTATCGGTAAATATTAAAAAATGCCTTTGAAGTTTACTGAGGCTTATAAAACTATACTTTATGATATCTTATTATATATACTACTTTTAGGATATATTGCATAGTCGAAAAGTGGTTAATAAGTCTTAGGCTGCTATCACACATACGTTTCTTTTGGAAGTTGTTTGGAACCATTTTTCTACTTTATCACAACAGCCAACCACCACAGATCACTTTGGGGTTAACATGTAAAGGGGAAACTGGTTCTCCATTACAAACAAGCTGATAGCTGATTGGTTGAAAACGAACAATTTGAAATTTTTTTCGAAAGGAAGGACAATATCTCGGGTCTTTCTTTTTATTTCTTTCAATAGTACACCAGGCAGAAAAATTGTCCGAAACAGTTGTTCGTATGAAACAAATGCATGTGTGACATGGGCTTTACTGTCATACCGAAAGACCCAGGCTGCATATAAGCGAAGAAAATCCCTCCTTGTGATTAGATATAGCTTCCGATGACATCATTTCCTCTACGCTTAGCAACGCCTTGATGACTTTGCTTGGGCTCGAGAGTACACCTTCATACCGTTTGATAGGAGCACCGAAAAGATTGTTATGTATGTTGCATTTTTTAATTTAATTTAATTTAATTTAATTTAATTATGGCTATATGATTACGTTTGTTACAACACTGTAGTGTGGTGAATTTAATATAAAAAATGTAGTGATTTTTTTCTTAGAAAGAAAATGTATTTCTTTTTGTGCTAACTCCGTAAATGCGTATTAATATATTAAGTTCAGAGAATTTTTAATGAATGTATTCTTAATTTATAACCCTTCATATTAAAGGTGTTGTGATTATTAATTCATTATTTCATATTTATTATATATCCATTTTCTGCAGATGCAATCTCCGAAAGCATGAGACAAGTCAGTTTTCGGAAATAGTAAAACGACGTTGAGAGCTAACATAGTACGCAGTAAATTCACAAGGTATTTATAAAAAACCAGTCTGAAAAAGTGAAATTTATTTCTGAAGTTAGGCTAATATAGATTTGGAATAGGGAACTATAGATATGTATTTTAAATTGAATAATATTACTTTATGAATATTGCCCATTTTTTATCGTGTAACATCCTAAACCAAACATAGGTTACTTTTATTACCCTTTCTTTGATTTAATTTGTAATCTGACAATCGTGCATTCCTCCTCTTCGATTATAGCTTTACTTGGCCCCAGTGAAGGATTCTAAAAATTCTAAACTTCTTAGCTCCAAAAGAACATAACAATGCATACAAAAATGAAACTATACATTTCCATTTATTTGAGGAAGTTAAGTAAATATAAGAACCATATTAATTTCCAGGTATAGGATATAACCGATATACATACTGCCGTTGTGACTATTTCAGCATATGTACATATTGCCTGCTTATGTTCGAGTTTGAAAGCTGAAATGAAATTAATCCTGGCATGTAAGTTAACTCAAAGCATACGATTCCCATGTTCGGGCAAACGCTGCAAAGAAATCGTGATTTTCAGATTTCTTTGCAGCTTTTCTACCCAAAGCCTCTGTTGTATTTCAGGGTTGAAATGACTCCAAACTCAAGTTGTAAAACAATAGCGAGAATTTTAATAAAAATATAAATGTAGGAAGTTAAGATTACATCAGTCTTGTCTATGAATAACACTTAATCCAATAACACTTAATTCCAAACGGTTACAAATGTACTGTGCTAAAACAACAGCATATTCGGAAAGATTAGTCCGTGCTAAATCTCCTAGCACAACAAAATACTCCAAGCAGAACAATGCGATCTCCAGTATTGCCGGTGAAGAGAAAACAAGCAGTTAACGAGGTAAGAAGGACATACGGTCTTCTAGCTTGGAAAGGTCGGCTCGTTGAACGTGCAGACGATAATTTAGAACTCCCGTACACACTCACTGAGGTATTCAGCTACGCTGTCTTGAAACCACCTCTCTTCACGATGTCCAAACCTCCACTCCCCCGTCGCTTGTCATACACTAAATCATTGCGAGAATATCCCCTCGGTTAAGAACCAGTTACAGTTGTAATCTCCAAACCGCATGCCAAGTACCGGGCAAGAGTCCCATTAAATATATCAAATAAGTCTTTCTTATTTGATATATTTAATTCTTTTTCCATGTTTTCAAAACGACATGTATAATGTATTTCAGAAGTCACCTAACAATATGAAGTTTTTATTTCGGGGAATTTTTAATGCATAATAGCGCAATTCGCTCAAAAATCTATTATATTAGGGTTTCGTAAGAAGTTTGCTAAATAAATATTTTAAGTCTTATAAACGTATGACGTTTTACTTCCAATTTACAGCAATCTAGTATTTGTTGTGGTTTTGCGTATTATATTTCCTGTTGCAAATCCTTTTATTTTCCACCATCGGAACTATTTCGAATTTTCCTTTCATAACTCTTCCCTTCTGACTGTGAAGTTACGAAGATTTTGGTACCATTTCGTTTGTCAGAGGAATAATGAGCTTCGAAGAGGGTAACTTTAACTGCGATCAAGACCTATTGCGATGAAAACCGGAATCAGGCTTGCTATGGAGCCTCCCTTTCGGTTTAGTTGGTTTGGTTTATTTGATTACACTCGAGGGTTATCTGCCTAAAAGAGAGGTTATGCCTTTATGGAGGAACTTACTTTCTGAGGGAACATACTTTCTGAGGGAAACTGGATTGTAGACACGTTACTTATGGGTAAAGCCACGAAAACGCCCATGCAGTGAGCGTATTAGCAGGATTCGGAAGTATTTTTAAAATACCTAGTCTGTCCAGAAACAAATTTTTCTTTCGATATCCCAAAAGGCACTTGTTGGAGTAATGTATGAATATTATGTGTTTTTCGAACGAGGGAGTACATAATTATCATAAATTTATAATAATATGAAGAATACGCATTATCTTAAAAAGTTCCTTTCAAATATCTGTAAACTTTCAAAACTGGTTAAGACTTACTTCATTGATTGTGCAACATAAGTATTCTATTCGGAAATTCCATTATCACCGGTCATTCCTTTTTCATGAAAAATAAATACCTTCTTTTTTCATTATTGCTCCTTTCAAAGTGTTATCAGCAAACAGCAATGTAAAAATGTCAAAATGATCTTCACGCATATCATTGGTAGAATATAATCGATGGAGGAATCGATGGAGGAAAAAATTAAGAGTCTTTTCACAGCAGGAGGAAAAATTATTAAATATATTACTTCGTTTCCCTCCTTTTCTATTAATCAATGAACACGCAAGTGATGACATTTTAAAAGAATTATTTTGTAAATTTTTTTCTTAGAAAGGTATATTATGAAAGGAATAATTTTCGTCATTTGGGTGAGACTTGTAGATAATGGTTCTTTAACAGAATTCAGAGGACGGAAGCTGAACTGAGTGCCACTAAAATTCAATTATCTGTGTTTGTTTAACTGCTTGTAGAACACCTAAAAACAAGGAACATTTTATGTGCTCAACACGAATTTCTAGTAAATACGAAAAAAAGAATTTGTATTCCAGAAGCATGCCCTAGAAAATGTATTATATTCTTAGTCATTAGACTTTCTTTTTTGAAAAGTCTGCTATTTTAAAAAAAGTGAAGGATTTTTTTTAAGTTGTGGCATTTTCTTAGCCTGATTCAAGCGTCTTCTACAAATACACCTGAAAATGGATTGTTATCCTGCTGTATCTAACCATAATGGCCAAGCACTTTTTTACCACCGGGACAAGAAGTTATTACGTCCAGGAGCTAAAATTTTAACACCTACTGCAAATCAACATATTAAATTACTGATGACATTCTGTTCTTTTGTGGGACTACCATTTTCTCCTTCCGATTTTAACGCACATGAAAATACCTGTAGATATGTTGTTTTTATAAGCTACATTTTTACTTTCTCAAGAACAATTTTAATGGGCTTTGTTTTTAGTTACTCACATTATTTTCTGATTTCAACATCTTTGCTTGTTTCATTTTATGCATTTAACGTTTGCGCTCATGTGTCACTATGGTTCATTAGTTTTCGAAGAAAAGTGGTGCTTTCTTCTTTGAAAAAGACAACTAGCCTTGTAGTAGAAATGGGACTGAAAGGTACTTGCAATATACGAAGTATTCCACTTTTAGTGACTCTTCAAATTACAGCTACCCTTGCCATAGCTGCTTCTGTATCAGCAGCCTTCTTCTACAATCCTGATGAAAGTAACTTTCCTGCTACAATAGTTATATCTGGATATGTATTACCAAATGAATATAGAGATCTGTTTATACTCATACTTAGACTTTCGACTGTTGTAATATTCACCCTCAGCGGCGGAATATGTGGAGCTGTATTACTATTGAGTGTTACTTCATACAACCAAATCAGTGACATCATTCACAGTTTTGCACGTAAGCTGAAGAAGCGTTTTCAAATCGAATCCTTGGATCAGGAGTCAATTTCTAGGAATGTTTTGGTATTTAAGAAAATATTATCCGCTGTGCAAGAAGTTGATCACGCTTTTTCTACCACTGCTCTCTTTCTATATGGGGCTAGTATAAGTTGCTTTTTCAACGGCCTGAGTGTGATACTTGTAAGTGGGGCTCAGTATCCCAAACTCAACGTCTTCGTGGCAGTTACATCTGTAACAGCAATGGGTAACTTCTTAATGTTAACTCTGGCTGGTGATCGCGTAATTGAGAAATTCAAAGGCCTAAAAGAAATTCTTGTTGATTGTTCCGGATTTATGACAAAGAATAATACAAATGTGAGAGATCTGATGACTTTCCTGATAATGACACATGACATTAAAATGGCAGATATACGCTTAACTGGCGGAAATATGTTTGTAATTAGTAACCAGATGATTTTAACTGTAACTGGAGTCATGGTAACATATGGTGTTCTTATATTTCAAATGGATAAAATGGGCAAAACGTAAATTTTCTAGATTTTTTGTATTATTCCACTCCATTTGAACAATGGTAACAAAAATTTTTCTATTTCCCCAAAAATGGCCATTTGAATAAACAAAATTATTCAGATTAAAAAAAATATGTTTTTGAGTAGAAGTGCATAAAATTTATATCTTATAATCAAGTTAATGAACTAGTAGATCCAGTACATAAAATGCATGTTTTCTCTAAAATCTAAACAAATGTGCGAAAAATATATTTATTTATTATTTTAGTTTGAACCCAACTTACTCTTGATTATAAAATATGATAAACTTTTGTAACAATTTTGCTGTCAACACTAGACTTGCTTTCCAAACACGAAATTTGATCCATGGAGCGATATATATCTTACTATAATGGTTATGCTTCTACTTTAATTTTATTTACACAACATTCTTACACTTTTACATTGTGACATTAAGGAAAATGTATTTAAATTCCTAAACAGGAAGAAGAGACGTTTCAGCCGTTTGCGAATTCTGCTTTAGTTAAGAATTGCTGTAAAATTTTAATTCAATAACTAATTAAATCTTGACTTCTGACGCTGCCGCTTTGACCACAGAATTGTTGAAGTCACTAGTTTTCTCAGCTTTTAGTTACTTTTCATTCGTATATATCCTGCTACCTAATTTACTTCAGATTTAAAGCTTCAAGGGGAATATTTACTATGAAGACATATATTCTTGTGTAAAATAAGATTATTTTTTGTAGAAGCAGATAATTTGTGACGACTATATACTTCAAAATATCTCCTAGCATACTTTTTGGCGCGGTATGCAAGAGGAATGAGCACTCAAAGTTTAATGTATTTTCTACTCTCAAAATTGAAACAATTGTGATCCTGAAAATCTGCGGTCTTTCTCTGCAAGTTCAAGATATCTATAATCTCTTAAAGGAAAACAAAGTACTGCTAGATAGTTGCTACGCTTGTGGCAACTATAGCATACAAAGGTATACGATAGATAAATATCGTAACTGGAAAAAAAGTGGTCATAGTCCTGTGAAAAACTAAAATGTGTTCTTACTAATTATGAAATACCCTTTTTTGTTTCCAGATCCATCAAAATAAGCAGATATGTGAATTCATAAAGTTGTGTTTCCACACAATAAAACAAATGTAACATTCATGACATTTTCTTTACCGATTTGCTATAAATCTTATATAGTTCTTTATTCGTTCTTAAAATTTGAACATGACACTGCTAAATTGAAGGGTATATTATGTTTGTTAATATATTTGTTTCTTATAGTACATTCAGAAGTACATGGTTATAAGTGTTTGAATATTTTATCTTATATACTTTTAATGTACTTTATAGTGATCTTTGTGCGAAGAAGCTATAAATAGTCTGTTCCAAATAATACATAATCTTGTGATTCTAAGATATCATTCTGCATGAGAGAGGTAGAACAACTATTTTTTCCAAAGGTACTTTTTGCAAATTTTAATTTATGTTTCTTCAGTAATGTAACCGCTGTATGCCTTTATGATTTTACTATTTTGGAACAGAATTATGTGAAAGTTTAATTATTTATGATAAGTGTTATACGATTCTTCACTATACATATTTTCAATTGTTGTAAGGTAGATAAAAAGAGGCGGAGTTCAGTATTCATTTAAATATATCTATCAGATACAGTTTTGACGTTTCTGGTCCATAACTAAAAATTCACTTTAATTTTATCCCTATGATAAAAAGAATTGCATAAGCTACAAATTAATGAGGATTCGTTATATGAGTAACCAAACTTAATTTATGCAAATAAACAAAGCTCTTACTTTGCATCTTTGTACTTAGCAAAACCAACCACTAAGCAACTGATAAAATTTCTCAAAAGTAATATAGATTGGATTGAATTATTTAGATTATGGGAAAATACGCCACGGTAATTCTGCCTAAAGGAAGGGATGCCTTCGTAGAGGACTTTCTTGGCTCCTGCATGTTCTTTACTGGGATTTAAAACCAGAATGAAATTTCCAACAGTCAGCAATTTTTTGCACTCGGCCGCTAATCATCCAGTTTTAACTGTAACTCAGTCTTTTAATTGAAGAATTATGTACTTTTATTTATATCATTTATTGCACTTCAGTGCTAATAATTTAGATATTTTTATTATTCTCCAAAATCATGCGAAATATCGATTAAATATAAACAAAAATCTGAGAAATGTAGGGTCGTAGAACTAACAATTTATGCTCAACAGTAAATTTAAATTATCATGTTCTATATTTTGAAATCTTTCAATTAATAAATAGACAATAAATTCTCCATAATTAACAATGATTAAGTTTTAAATTATTCGTATTTAAGGAACTTTGTATTGTCAATGACTTTAAAATCTTCATTTTAATTCTTCATAAAATTTTCATTACATTATTTATTTAAAATATTGATTAATGCACCTATTAAATAATTTTCAAAAGTGGTAATTTTAAGCTTTTTCAGCCACAGAATTTTAAATATTATCGACGCTAACTTTTAATTATTTTTATATTGTCAGGGTATCTTCATTAGAGTCTCATTTTTTTCATTTTCGCTTTATTGCGCAGTTAATAAATAAAATACGTAAAAATTATTGTCATATTACTCTCGTTGTGTATACAAGCAATTAAATGTAAGTATCTATAAAAGAAAATAACTCATATTCAGTATACATGAATCATTGCAGGCAAATAAACTTAACACGCTGCAATCATTTTATTACTATCTCTTTAGAGCAATCTTGTTATTTTCATGATAGTTGTAACTAAATTATAGTATAGTTTTTCTGACAATACAAATGTTAAATCTGTAGCTCACAACTATTAACATTTTGTTTTGAATTGCATTTCATAAAAGTATTCACGCCCACCATCGCCTGAGCGGTAAAGTCGTTGAACACGGGTAGTTCCGACTTGGGTTCGATTCGAGAAGAAAGTGAGCTCAGTTTTCCTCATGTGTTTCGTGCATATGAGCCAGTACCCCTTAAAACGTCTTCCACAATGGCGTCTCTTCCGTTAAGCAGATAACCCTTCCGCGCTTTGCCATAATGAAATAAGTTAAACCGCAAAAGTATTATGCGTTATACTGCTAGTTATAATGCTAAATATGCAGTCTTAATTGCTGAAACATAACAAACGAAGTACTTGTAAGCAAATGTTTTCTTGATTTAATTTTGCAGTTTTGATTTAAAGTCACACTGCTTGCTGCAGTACATTTTATATTATGTTACAGTAATCGATTTTATTGTGCGTCAATAATTTGCATGGTATTACAGTAATATCTATGATTCCACGGAAATTTCTGTAATACCATGTAAATAATAAAAAAGATATTAATAATAAAGATAATATTATTAAATATTATCCCTATTAATAATAAAGATTAAGGTGTAATAATAAACATATATATTATTTTTGAAATATAATTTCATTTTGAAAAAACCAAGCAAAACATACTCTTTGTAGTTCGTTTGTTTTAATTTTGCATTCTTTGTAATGCAAAGTTAAAACAAACGAACTAAACTAAAAATACTGAAAAGGCTGCATACAGCAAGCAACGAAAATACGTCTCATAACGTTATGATTATTTTTAATATATAGAAATGCACTACATTTTTATCATTAATATTAAAATACTTCCTTATCGCATAAAAAGTAGACTTTCTTTATATCTCTTTATATGAAACCAAAGTTAACGCAAAAGTTAGCCTTGGTTTCAAATAAAGAGATATAAAGAAATTTTTTTAGTTATTGCTATTATTAGCAAAATACATCATTGCTTGATGTTATCATTACTTATGCTGTATCATTACTTATGTTATATCATTACTAATGTTATGATTATAGGTTACTAAATGTCTCACTACTGCCCGAAATAATATTATTACTGTTTGTTGCTTCGGATTCAGTTCTGAAGTCTATTCCCTTCACAGGATTGGGTCAATGCCACTGCTTTTCTTGAAGATCTAACTGGTAGCTAAAGTTGGTAAGTTTATACTCTTGGTTCAGTCAACAATTTCAGTAACGTCATATTTTAAATAATTTTTAAAAAATTAGAAATTCGCGTAGCTAATAAATTATATATTAAAATAAATGTAATTTTATGAATGTAAACTTTATGAAATTGCTTAAAGATTCTTTAAAGACTATAAAATATCAATCAGCATAATATACATAAAAATAATTGAGCAAACCTTTTTATTTCATTATATTCTACATTATTTCGAATACCTTCATTTGCACAAAACTTCGTATGTACCTCATTGTTATACAGATCGACACATTTAGCCACAATTTTGGATAATTTCGGCATTATGATGTACAGAATAAATTCAGCTTCTAATAATCCAACTTTTTCGAGGCGCTGCTTTTTCCTCTTTTTCGGTAGTCAGATTTAATTTGACAGGACTGATGTTTTCGTTTTAGTATGAAATAGTATTATTCATTAAAGTTTTTAATTATTTACAGACTGATTGATAAGTTGGGAATGCAGTAGATGTAGACAGATTTACGAATTGAAATTAAATCTAAGAGGACCAATGCCTTTCAAGACTATTGGTCACTGTTCACCTATGGTTTGGATCATTTGAAGTCAACCTGCAGGTCGCATGTGTGAGGTGATGCAAAAACTTTAGATCGATAACTTAAATCAAAATTAAATAAATGCACATCAAGACGCTTGTTCACTTGTAATTTACGAGTTGATTACTCCTGTGTGAGATAATGCTGTAAATTTAAACGTATTTTTGAAGAAATTACATCGAAGGTCACTTCTTTCCTCAAAGTTGTTTATCATCGATGATTTACAGGCAGGTGGTCAATCCACAGGGATAAGCTTGGGACAGTACCAATAAATTTAAATAGATTTTTAAATTGAAATTACATGGAAGTATATCACTGCCCAAGTATCTTGTCATTTAATTGGTGACGCACAGTTTGACTGTCATTGTCCAATGATCTACAGCTTGACGATCCTGCTCATATGTAGATAAACGATTAGCTAATGGTACGGAGCTATGCTTCAAATTAAAAATTTTTAATTGAAATTAAATTTAAAAATTTAATTTCAATTAAAAATTTAAATTTGACACACAGGAGTGCAATTTAAGGCTGTTGCTCACTGGTGATCTACAAGTAGCTGATAACTGGTGGTCAATCTAAGGGTCCCAGAGTAGAATGAAGAAAGTTTTATAGATGAAATTAAATCGAAGTTCAAAGCCGACCGTCAAAGATGTTTTTCTCCAGCAACCTACAGATACTGGTAGTCATCCCGTAAGGTGAAAATTGCGTAGTAATGTATTTTCATAAACTGTTAAAATTAAATGAAACCGAATAGTATCTTTTACCTTTAAAGTCATTGCTCACTGGTGACCTTACAGTTTCTAGTCACCAGTACAGAATAGTGCAAAGTTGTGGTAATGACAACTCTTGGCAGAATAGTAGCTGATCAGTATATGGTAGAGCAGCATAACGTAAGGTTTTAGAAACAATTCTACTGCCGACCAGAGTTTAAATTGGGTCGGAGCCCGGTTCCGGAGTTCTTAATCGTAATTCTAGCTGGAGAACAAACACCATAACACTAAATAGAAGGGCTCCGGCACAAATAAGGCCCCAAAAAATAAATATGCCTTAGAACTCAATTAAACTTCCGAATACTGCCCTGTTGTACTAGGGAGGACAAACACTTTGACGGAGGTTATGAAATTTAAGGAAAGAAAAACTCCCATCCCTCATGTCAAAGGCTTATTCTCCAGGTAGTGTATTGCATTTATGAGGCGTCAAAAATGCTTTTTTTCCTTTAGTCTTAAGCCCACCAGTGGCAGAGCGGTAAAATCGCTGAACACTGGTAGTTCGGTCCGAGGTTCGAATCCCGCGAATGGGCTGGCTGCATGGGGTTTCGTGGTTTTCCCCATGTGTAACGTGTATACGAGCCAGTTTCCCTTAGAAAGTCCTCCACGAAGGCATCCCTTCTCTTAGGCAGATAGCCCTCGAGGCTTTGACATAATCACACACACACAACTTCCTTAAAGTCTTAAAGGTGATTACCTTGGTAGTGCTCGTCCGTGCTAGTGCCCTCTCACTTCCACACTCGAACTAAGTAGCCAAACACGGGGAACAAAAACTGTCACGTGTGTAGACCTTACTTTTTTTTCTCGTACTGTTGTCGGATCGGATGCGGGAAATTTTATTTGCCCAGTAGCATTTTGTTTGATATCTAGAATTATATCGGCAGGTCAGCAATGGAATCTTCTCTCTTTGTTTTCTAAGCTAATGTTCTCCATTAAAATTTCTTTCCATACTCTCATATTGTTTTTAGCATTATCTCTTTTATTATTAGTGAAGGCTCATCATCGGCCGAGCGGTAAAATCGCTGAACTCTGGTAGTTCCGACTTGGTTCGAATGGGTTTGAATTCAGGCGAACGCGTGTTTTCATGGTTTTCCCCATGTGTAACGTGTGTATGAGCCAATTTCCCTTAGAAAAAGCTCCACGAATACATCCCTTCTCTTAGGGCCTTAGGCAGATAGTCCTAGTGTGCTTTGGCGTAACAAACTAAACCAAACCAAACCTTATTAGTGAAGTTTTAATCGTTTTATGGTTTTCCATTGGTGTACTGGAAAAGAATGTTTTTTTTTCCTCAGATCTCTTGAAATAGTACGTTATACCGTATATTCAGGACTTAAATTCAGCCGTAGGCTGGCTGAGCTATTTCTTAGTTTTGAATGAAATTGTAAGTTCGTCCGGAGCCCCAAATAAGACTAGATTAAATATGTTGTTTCTTTATTTAACTATTTATCGTGAATTTATAATGTATTACATTTTTATTTATATCTTTATATTTTATTGAATTTAATTATTCAAGTGTTAGTTATTTTATTACTTTATTTGTTATTTTATTTTTTAATTTATTTCTGATGGCCTTACATAGGGCTCCAACTCATCTGATTTAGATTGCACTTTTGATTAGAAATTAAGCCCTGCTGATTACGTTTCTAACGTCTAAATATTAAAAAATTCTAGTTATGATTTCCAAGAAATTAAATTACCAAGAAAATCCTTCGAATTTAGTATAATAAAGAATCATTATTTTCTATAATTTTAATTACTTTTGATTACCAAATGCAATATTTGATATTTCATATGGCATTTTAGTGCAAATTCATATCAGATGGTAAGCTATTCTGTATGATTTTTGCATTAAAAGAAGGGCAGTTTAAGAATTCCACTTTATTGTCAAAGAGCTAAAATTGTGTGCTGGAAGAAGTTTTGAAAATATTTAAACAAAAATGGGTTATTACTTCCTAAAGAAAATATACTGAATATTGTTAGAGCTGAGTCAGCACTTATTGACACTGCTTCTGCATTTGATTAAAAAGAAATGCTCTGTTGAGGAAAAAAGGTGAATGTGAATTTTTCTCGAAATAATAGCCTTAATATCAACCTAAGTTGAACTGTGATTATTTTTGAAATGCGTAATCTTTTAATGAGTTTTTTAAACCGGCGATAATCTTAAATGATTATTCTTAAAATAAGTATGCATACCAGTATACTTATTTTAAAAATCTTTTCAAAATGAAATCTTAAAGTTTAATGTATGTTATCAATATTTAAAAAATTTTTAACTTCTAATAAATAGAGAGAGAAATTCTACGAATTTAAAATTTAGAAACAATTTTATAAAATTAATTGACAGATAATTAAGATGTATAAAATTAAGATCATTAACTGACCTAAAACTAATGTCTAAAAAATATACTTGATTTCATACAGTTTTAGACAAGAGATGCTATTTTATTATTTAAAAAATTTATATAAATTACGAATTTAATATAAATGCAAAAGAAAAGATTCTATGGAAATTAACATTTTGAGCATTTTATTTAACCACACTTTTTAAACTGAGCTTTTAACAGGTTGGGTTGCTTTATCTGATTATGGCAAAGCATTCGAAGGCTATCTGCCTAACTGGACGATTTTCGAAGGCAAGCTTGCTCGTATACGCGTTACACACGCTCATGCAGCCAGCCCGTTTGAGGGATTCGAACCTTCGACCGAACTATCAGTGTTTAGCGACTTTACCCGGCCGCTTGTCGGCGCTTTTTAAAGAAATCTCTGTAAGTGTAAAAATTATAAAGATAAATTTCTAACAGCCATGTTAGTATCGTATAAGCCATTTATGATATCTGTATTTGGAATATCATGCATATAATGAGGAAAACTATACTCTAAAGACGAGAAAAAGGAAGCATGCCTTTATGACTAAAGGAAGCATTCATGCCGCCAGGAACTGGCTAAAAATTAAACGATATATCAGATGTCAATAAGTAAGCGGGTGACAAGAGTCCAGAATATACCATTAAAATAGCACTAAATTATAAACAATGGGTGTTAAAATATAGATTTAATATTCTCAGTTGACTATATCATTTACTGATAATGAATGATTTACAGTTTATCTACTGAAAACGAAAGAAATACTGTTTCTGTCACCTAGTCACAAAAAAAATATCAAAATTTGAGAGAACTGTTTTAAGGTTCCTTAACTATACCACCTGTCACGAGAACCTTTAACACAATGTTCGTCAAAGTAAAGGAAGTAAAATCGCGATAAAAAATTCGGGTATAATGTTTGAAAGAAAATATCCATTTGGTACCTTTAGGCAGCTCTCGCGTCAATTTGAACGATGCTCTGTACGTACGGACAGAACAAAGGACTGATTTTTACAAAACGGATTCTAAAATGGATTTAAAAGGAATTTTTTCCGTGACTTCTGTACGTACGTACGTAGGTTATGTATGTCGCATAACTCAAAATCGATTAGCCGTAATACTTTGAAATTTTGTATATGGGACTGCTAAAACAGCTACCCGTGCTACTCTCTTATTTATGCATATATATATACATCCAGCCTCTTACCCGGCTCGATAAGCTCTATTTTATTCTTATATGTTAATAAATCGTGCATGTTTTGCTTTAAAACTGATTGGTTAGGTTAGGTTAGATTATTTAATTACGGCAAAGCCTCGAAGGCTATCTGCCTAAAGGAAGAAATGCCTTCGTGGAGGACTTTCTAAGGGAACTGGCTCGTATACATGTTACACATGGGGAAAACCACGAAAACACCCATGCAGCCAGCCCCTTCGCGGGATTCGAACCTCAGACCGAACTACCAGTGTTCAGCGACTTTACCGCTCGGCCGCTGGTGGGCCCTTAAAACTGATTGAATTGTGTTTTTCTTATGTTTCAGTTAAAGTTCTTAAAGCCTTTAGTAAATCTGCATGCAATACTTGTAGAATTATCAACAGCTTAAAAGTTGTTTAAGTGGTGCTAAGCCTAACGAAGCTGCCTTTTGTTTACATTTAAAACTCAGTAGAACAGTGAATTAAGTCAGTTGGTGTACCCACTTCAGTGTTTTTCCCCAGTGGTACCAAAAGTCAGCTTTGTTTGTTTCTGCATAGAAACTCTAATTTTAATTGCAAAAATTCTTTTTTTAACGATGTTTAACTATATTTGGTGTGTTAGCTGTTTCTGTATTTTATAAGTTTTAGTAAAGATGTTGAGTTTTTGTATATTTTTTCACTGCTGCAAAGTAAGAACTAAATTGATTGAATGAGAAATATATCTCTATTGAAATTTGAGGAAATAAATTTTAATGAAGCGCAGCAAAAAATGTGTCAAATTTAATAGGCCGTACAAAGAGTTCATGTGGTGTCTGCATTAAATTTTTTCACTTGCGACACATTACGACGATCTGGGGTTATTTTGCTGCAGTATGGTAATTATAAATATTGCATTAAAAATATAGATACGTGTTCTTTTTTATTCTTTTTAACTCTATGTTATGAACGTTACATCTAAATTATTTACACATCATTCTTTTTTTAAGCATTTTAATTTTTGCGCAGAATTATAATCTTAAGAATAAAATTCAGTGTTAAAAGGTTGTAGATTCATTAGGTTATATCGATGCAGGAAACAAGAAATCCCGATGTGCCTTCGCCGAGATTTGAGCTCCGGATATCCCGCATACGCGATGAGAGTGCTCGCAGTTACACCACAAAGGCACGCGGAAAATGAAAGAAGGCACAATGGGGAATAATGCTTTAAGTACTCCCCCTCTGGGCGACTGAGGGGAACCATACGCCAAATCTCGGAGGTGATGAATTATCGTGCACCACCACCTTAGTTCAGGCGCTACTAATACTAAGCCTTTTAGAATACTAAGTCTTTTAGAATTTTTCGAAGTCAAAACGTTTTAAGAAATCCACAGTACCCTCGCCGGGATTGGAACTCTGGACCTCCCGAATACACATCAAGTGTGCTTGCAGTTACACTACAAAGGCATGCGAAAAGGATGGATAAAATAGTGTGTAAAGTAAACCTTATTTTGCCTTTACTACTAAAAAAAGTAGCTCTAACAACTCCTAACTTTTTGTGGCCATACTATGGAAATGTATGTATAAAGATGAATGTTGCAAAGATAAAAATAAAACATAAGAAAGCATATATGAAAAACTATATATTTGAACTATGTAAATGACATTTTAAGAGATGCTTGATATAAATGCCTAGAAGGAACATACATTTTCTTTCTTACAACAACAGTAGATGGAATGCAATTTTAATGTAATGTCTTAAACTAAAGTGCAAAGTTCCTATACCGTTTGACCGTTTGACACTTGACTATACCGTTTGACACTTGAAGAACTAAGCATAAAATTGTCTAGTAGAGCATTGAGTTTTGAACTCTACAGTGTTCGCTCCAATAAAGATTTAAGAGCTACTATAATTCAAATCTGAAATATAATTAAGCATTTCTTTAAAAAATCCTTTTCTGTATATAAATATATGATAATTATTTCCTACTCATGAAATTTATATTTTTATTGCTATAGTTTATTTTATTAACGTTTGTAGATGTGTATGTTATGTACAGATTCCTAACCATTACATCTTATTTCTTTCCCATACATATTTTATACATTCCATGTACATTTTTATGCAACTTTCTGTTTCGAAATTTGTGTATCTACTTCCACTAATCATTTTCCCATTTACATTTTGCTTGACTCATGGTTTAATCGTAATACGTCTGCAATTATATCAGATGTCCGTATTGTAAATAGCTTATTTATCCTGCATATTTTATCTCTTAATCTAACTATTATTCCTGACAGAATAGCGAATTTCACTAAATTTTATTGAGATGATTTTCAGTAATGGTATGAAAAGTCATTTGGTACTTTATACGAAATATCTACCGAAACTATTCGCAGCTTCTGTGTTTTTGGAATATTTTATGAAGTTTTCTCTCACTATGAAATATTTTAACAAAAATGCAATATATAAAATATGCTTTATAGTTTTAGAGTAAGATTCATTTTTGATGAAATTTAGGTAATAAAAATAATAGCGTTTGTTAATAGCAAATTTTGATTTTCTTTTTATCCGAAGAAAGAATAAAACTTTCAATTTCGACTCATTTTAGACTTTTAAGAACATGAAATGCTATTTTAGCTTCACAATACAACTGTTTTCAGCACTAAAATTAGATATGGATTCATAATTCTTGGATTTTTTTTCTCACTTTTAGTGATGTCATTCATTTATTCTGTGTTGGCTGCCTGCAGTATTAGCGACGTAAAGAAGCCGGAAAATGTCTCTCGGTTCGGAATACGATCAGCAAATAACAGGTTTTGAAATATTTTTTGGACTGATCTCAAATTCTTTATTGCAAGGGACGCACTAATGACACGGAGTAATTCATGTTCATACTGCGCAGATTAAATATCCACAGACTGTTTTTCTGCGTAGCATGGTAACACTGGATAAATGATCACGATTCAGTTTATATTTTCGGAGCTGTGAACACTGAGAACAAATGATTTTAACCCAGCGTTAAAATCATAAATAACTCAGCGTTATTTCTCTAAAAAATCCTCACTGTTTCCTTTTCACTTATCTCAGGATATTCATCAGAAATTCTAAACAAAATCTTGACTATTGTTGACAGTTGCATTCACTTTGTGCCTTCCATCCTTGAAAGTCACGAAAGAAAGAGCTTCGTCCGGCGAATCGTCAGTTTCGCTGGATTTGGCAAGTTTTAGTCCAACAAGCATGGAATGTCTCAGATCGCTGCTTTGTCTTGTCCAATTGTATCTCCTACTAGAATGCCGGGTAATAGCAGCATCCACTTCATCGGATCCATACTCATCTAAAATTATAAATTAAAATACTTAAAACAAGTCTAAAATAATTTTGTATCAGGTTTTCGCATTATGTGTGAACTACAATAAAATCAGGAAATGGAAATAGAAATAATACTTAAAAACTTAATAACTATATTTAATACTTGACCGATATACTCTGACTGCCGTACCAAAGGGCCTGGGTTCGAATCCCGAAAAAAGCATGTATGTTTGGCATGGGGGCACTCTTTAGAGTGTGACGAGCCAAAATTCCTTTCGAGAGGTTATGGTAGGAGAGGAAGGGTGTGGCATTTTGCGAAATTTTTCTCTTTACATTTCATTGCACATTTAGAGAATAATTAGTTTTTACTAGCCTTTTTCTGGTATAAAATTTGATGTCTAGTACTATGAATTGCATAAATCATCCGAGAATAACTAACAGAAAGTTCAAAAAGGAAGAATAAAATATTAATAGGTTTTATTTTGGTATTTAATATGAAAAACACAGCACATATTGGAAGAAAACTAGTTAATGAATTTTATTCCTACATAAATAGATGCCGCCCAACCAGTATACTGGTTATTGACCCTGACTACCGTACCGAATGGCCAGGTTTCGAATCCCAAGTTCACTGATGTTTGTAAATGTTTAGTGTCTGTGCAGCATGGGGGCATTCAAAATATGCGGCTTGCCGAAAATCCTCTCGAGAGGTTAGTGGTAGGAGAAGAAATATGGGAGATCTTCGGACCCGTCCTCCCAGGATGTTCTCCTTCCAATTGAGGGTGGAACTGAGTAAAGTCTTACTGTCATCCGTATGGTGCCCAAGGCTCGTGTCAACGACAGGCGCAATTTTGACTTCTTGCCATCATTAATTTCGTGGGCTTGCTCTGATTTCAAAGCGAGATTAATCACAACAACATAGATAGGTATATATATATATATATATATAATCATAAAAACTATGATAATAAAATCAGAATCATTAACAACTTCTTTCTTTACATTATGTTATAACTCTACGTTTAGCATATCTTTTAAAATGCGTAAACTTACCTTTCAGTTTGGCTATTTCATAGCGCCCAACTGGTGGCCATTTACTATTGGCTTCTAACTCCTTTTGGAGCTTCTCATACTTGTGAATTGGTCCTCTTAATCTTCGTAGAGCTGGAACTACATATTCGAAGAGGAATCCTTGAATGAAGAATATCTGAGAAAGTAAAATATTTTAAAAACTTATTTCAAATAACATTCTTTCAGCAAATTAATATTAATTTCTTTCTCCTATTGTCATGTGGATATTTGCATTCACTTTTAAATGTTAGGTGTTTACTTTACATCTCCTGCCTTGCATTACATGTTTCCAACCATTCATAACTTGTGAATATTTCATATACAAACAGAAATATAAGATTTTTAACTCTGGGGATTTGGATGACAGTATGCGAAATAATGCATAACTGATGATCATTCAAAATCTCTGAAATATTTCTGATAGAATCTCCGCATTCAGTATAACTAAGACTAGAAATTTAACTAGACTTCCTCCTTGACCTATACATAAGGGAAACTCTCCTGTTTGGCAATGTTCACGTATTTTCGGAAAAATTTAATATTCGATTATATAATATCGCGTATTTGGTATACAGTGGAAGAATATGCCTCGTTTTTGTGTGATTTGGGTGTTGCTCTGTTGATATGTTAAATTTTCGAGCCCTTCTGATATTCGCAATCCCTAACTTACAGCTCGCGTTTTGGAACAGAAATTGAGGAATTTTTCACATATAATGCGAAATCTTTTTTTAGCTCTATTCGACTTTGGTATTACTTTTAACACTCTGCGCTCATAAAATTAGCAATGAAACAATTATGTTTAGCGTAGATTTCAGTTAAGTCTATCAGGAACAAAGAAATCCCTAATTTAGACTTAGACTCTATAATTGACGAGCTATTGCGAAGAGCAATGTTGCCGTTCCAGAATTAAAGCCCAAGGGCACTTGACATAAATAAGTCCGGACGTGGAGAAAATCTCAGATGAGAAAACGGAGATAAGGGGAAGAAGAGAAGTACCAAAAGGAGCAAGACAATCCAATCGGACAAGTTCGCAAAATGTGACGAGCGATCATAGCTTTCAAGGAGGACCCAAGACAATGGAAATCAATGACAACAATACGAGAAGATACACTACAGCAATAGTTCCAATGACAATTTAAATACAATTAAATAACATCAATCAATAGTGCTAAATACAACACAATACAAAACAACTATACAACACAATTTAAATACAATTATTCAACGAAGCTACAGAGGAACTTCAATCAAAATCAGATGCATTGGAAGTATAAATAGCTAACAATTGAGGATCTAAGTGAAAAAGTTGTCATCTTCTCCCATGAAGGTGTGAGCTGCAAGTGGTCTGACGCTTCTATCTTCGAAGAGAATTTCATAATTAAAGACTTGGGAGTAATTAACAAAGTCACACTGCACAGCTTTGTTGAAGAATGTTTCATTAGATCTTCTGATGTAATCTGGAATCGTCTCAAGTTTTAAGTCTCTGTGTAAAAGTTTATTGCGGATAAGATAGTGTGAATCAGTAATAATGCGCAGAAATTTGTTTTGCACTACTTGTAATTGATGCAGTTGAGTTTGAGTGACCGTGTTCCAAGCAGGAGCAGCATAACAAAGTATCGGTCGAATGCAAGTGGTATATATATGTTTTTTTGGTACGCAAGCTAAGATTTGAATATTTTACAATGACCGGGAGAAATCTGCATATTATGCCCATGGCTTTGCTCTTGACACTATTAAAGTGATTAGATCATGCGAGCCTTTGGTTCAAAATAATTCCTAAATATTTGGCCTTTGTGACCAGAGGAACAGCTTCCTGAAAAAGGTAGAGGTCTTTAAAAGCAATGTTTTTCTTAGTTTTGCTAAGAATTAAAAGTTGTGACTTGCTAGCATTGATTTTTACTCGCCAATTTGTGCACCAGTCTTCTACGGCATAGAGGTAATTTTGCATTTTGTCTATTGCATGATTAGCTTGAATGGATTTAATTTCAATCACCGTATCGTCGGCATAACATGCTAACAGAGAGTAATTGTCCAAACCAGGGTGAGGAAAATCTGATATGTAGAAAAGATATAGTACTGGACCGAGAATACTTCCTTGTGGGACGCTAGATCTTATAGGTCTTGAATTGGATTTTTCATTTCCTTGAGCGACGAAGAAAGTGCGGTTCTGCAAAAAGGAGAAGATCAGAAGAATGAGCTCTCTAGGAAGTCCCAAGTTGATAAGCTTGAAGACGAGCCCCTCATGCCAGACGCGGTCAAAGGCTTTTGCCACGTCCAGCATAAGGAGCGCAACACTTTGCTTGCTATGGAATGCAGATCCCACAAATTCTACAATTCTTACTAGTTGTCGAGTAGTACTGAGGTTTTTTCTGAATCCGTACTGATCATTAGGTAGCAAGTGAAGAAAAGGTTCCAATCTAGTGAGAATAAGTCTTTCATAAATTTTACCAAGGCTGGATAACAAACTGATAGGACGATAGCCATCAGGCTTGGTCACATCTTTACCCGGTTTGGGAAGAAGAAAGATCTTGGCTTGCTTCCAAGGATCAGGGAAATAGTTCAGAGTAAGACAAGCGTTGAGAATACTAGCGAATTTACTGATAAGTTTTCTAGGTAAGTTACGAAGCATTTTATTTGTAATTTGATCACTTCCAGGAGCTTTTTTGATGATGTTGAGATATTTAATAATATTAGTAATTTCCATAGGAGAAGTAAGCCTTGGGGTGTTATGAGCCGAAGAAAAATGAAGCCAGGAATACACATAGTTTTCGAGAACATCTTTAAAGGTCTGATTCATGGGCTCCATATTAGGAGTAAACTGTTTTTCCAGGTATTCAGCGAAAATATCGACTTTATCTTTAAGTGAGTAGGCAATTTTAGTATCCGTATGAATAGGTCTATTATTAATACTGCTTCTTTTAAGATTTTGAAGATACTTCCACAGAGAACCATCATTAATATTAAGTTTAGATATAAAATCTTCTCTTGTCTCCTTTTTAAAATCAGTGATAAGTTTCTTGATTCTTCTATTAAAAATATTGATTTCTCTTTTAAGGGCAGGGTCTCAGTTACGGTGCCAAAGCTTCAGCAATCGGTTTCTTTCTTTGATAATGTCTCTGATACTGCGAGGAAGTCGAATATTATTGTTAGTTAATTGAATGGTAACTGTAGCATCTCTGAAAGCTTTCAGTATACTGTCAGTGAAGATTTTAATGGCAAGATCGATATCCTGTTTGGTAGAAAGTGAAATGAAAATAGGAGGATGTTTGAGTAAGATATTGTGAAAAGTAATCCAGTCAGTATTATTTCTGGTAATAGGAGGATCTTCTTTAGAAACACCAAGAGAAGCAATGACAGGTACATGATCAGATGTAAGTTCTGCCTTGACTTCCAAGGAAATAGGGATAGAAGTATTTGTAAGGATATTATCCAAGATGTCCGAGAGATTTGGAGAGGCAGGACGATAAGTGGCTTCAGAAGATACATGCAATGCGACAGGATGATTGCAGATAAAATTATGCATAATACGTCCATTGGTGTTAGAACGACGACATCCCCATTCGAGGTGCTTAGCATTCATGTCTCCGGCAATAATAACTTGCTGATCTTCAGGAAGTAAATTTTTTAACATATTTTCAGAAAGTCGGTTTCGTGGTGGATTATAAATAGCCGTAAAATGGATGGTACCAAATTGTGGGAGTATAACAGCAACAGTCACACTTTCGAATCCAGAAGCAGAGTTTGTCGAGACAAGACAGGATTGCAGAGAGTTTTTAACAAAAATTGCAGCTCCTCCTCTTCTTTGTGAAAGTCTATCACCTCTGTAGGTGCGATAATTAGCAATATACAGTCTATCGGCAGGAACAACATCTGTTTCAGAGATCATGCCAATATCTATGTTATATTCTATAAAAAAGTCCGAAAGTTCATCAAATTTGTTAACAATGCCAGCAATTAGTTTCATCTGATACTGTATTAGTGGCATTTTGACGGATGTTTTGCGCAAGGAGTTGTATTCCTGAGTTTTTCAGGAAGGTGACTAGAGTATTAAGGTCGTCAAATATCTTTTTTGCTTCTGCAATAAGATTTGGAGAAGGATTGTTATTAGCTTTGATGGCTTCAGCAAAAGACTTATTGATAATAAACCTATCAGCATATGATTTGATTTGTTCTTTTTTAGCTTGCTTCGGAAACTTTTCACAACCTTTAAATGAAGCTGTGTGGTCTAGACCACAATTTGCACATTTAGCAGGTGCATTCTTGTCTTTTTGACAGGTTCTTGAGTCATGGTTATCACCACATTTAACACATCTAAAGTCATTGTGGCAAGCAGCTTGTGAATGGTGAAATCCTTGACATCGGAGGCACTGGACTGGGCCAGAGCGTCCTTTATATGGTTCGACTTTGATATGTAATCCACAAATTTTGGTTTCTTTAGAAATTTCTTTAGATTTTTCATTTTTCTTCAGAGTGATAAGAAAAAGTGGAAATTTTTTAACTTCTCCTTTAAATCTACGAGAGAGTTGACTGACACTTCGTAATTTTTGCTTAAAAGTTCTTCTTTGATTTCATCAGGATCTGTGTCCATTGTAAGATGACGGAAGACTACTTTATGATTCTTCTCATCAGGCAAGAGAAAGGAGTGATATTTAATTTCCTTTTTGTTCAGAACACTTGTCATTTCTCTATGAATGTTGACATGAGAGACTTTAATTTTAAAGCCTTCTTTTTGAATGTAACCTGTGTAATCAGATTTGTCTGATAATTTATGTTCTGCAAATAACGCTTTTAGTTCTTTCCAATCAAATTTTTATCATTTATACAAATGGCAGGTGGCGCTTTGCCTTTTTTGTTTTGATCGTTTTGTATTTCTTCATTTTTCTGAGATTCATTTGGAACAACAGGACTAGTGTCCATTGATTCTTGACTATTAATGGAAGGAGTAACAACTGGTTTGAGCTGAGAAGGATTAATGGGACGAAAATGACCCTTTTTCCTTTTACCCACACTACAATCTCCTTTGGGTTTTTGTTCAGTTTCGTTACCTGAACTATCCGTTTCTTGTTCGAAAGGAATTTCATTTGAATTGTCTTTATTTTGCATATTAGGTGAGCCTTTCATACGTTTTCTTTTGACAATTTTCCATTCACTTTCTGTAGGTGTAGGAGGAGTTTCTTCTTGATGTTCTAATGACTCTTCAATTTCTTTGTGAGCAGCAATTAACGCATCATACACTTTTTGAAGTAGATCAAATTCTTTGATAGAAAGACTTCCATTTTGTTTCTTAATTCTCAGCTCCTCAACGGTAGCCGCAAAAACTTTCAAAAATGGTTCCATCATTCATAAGCAAATTAATGGAGTCCGGCGCTCCGGAACCAGACCCACACGAAGGTGTTCTGGATGAGCCGGCGGGCCCTTGTCTTCAGCACTGATAGTCAAAGCTAAAGAGTAACAATCCAAAACAGTAAAAAATCGAAGGATCGAAATCCAACAATACAGTGATGAGCGATCAGTGGCACAAGATAAGCAACCACAAGGCGAAAACGCAGACGATCGCATCCCTAATGAAGGTAAAGCCGCTTTATATTTATACCCAACATGAGTAAAGCGATCTAGAAGGTAACGCCCTCTGTCTGCGGGAACTGTAACTAAAATTGACAAACTAAGTTAATAGAATATTAAAAGCGTTAGGAAGGACTGAATTCGAATTAAAGTCCTTAACTAAACAAGATTAATGTTTGTGAATGTGAAAAGCCTTAAGAAACTTCAATTCACCAGTGGAAGAAGCTTTTTGGATAATTTTTGCACACCCAAATTTAAATTTATTATAAAATTTCCGAAATTTCGCCTTTTCGGCCAAAAGATTCGTATGCCTTGATGCGAAACTTTACCGCTTTTTTAGTCAGAAAACAAAACTGATAAGGTATGCGATAAACCCCCCAATATTTCAAATTAGAAAAGGGATCTTGAAGAATCGAACTATGGATTTCATTGATACGTGAGAAAAATAACTAGAAAACTGAGCTTCTGGAGAAAACGTGCAATTTTGTAACTGACAGAAGGATGAACTGGGAGCATGACAAGATAAGTAATGCTTTTTCTAACAACTGAGAATCTCTGGTAGTAAGATGAAAATTTTGCAAAGAATTTATTTATGTCCATGGGTGAAAATCCTCCTCAATGGCAACTGATATCAAATAATTGAGTTCATTAGCAAGCAAAGGTTCTGAGGAACAAACTTTGAAATTGCGAGACACGTAATAGTAAAAAGAAGTCATGTTTTGCTTAGCGAGCTCATTCTATTCTGGGTATTCATTTGAGGCTTGATAAAGGTCGAGCTTTCACTTGCTGTAACACTTTTCATTTATGTGATCAAACGCGAATGCATAGACTGTAAGGAAACAGTATCGGAAGTGACGTCTTCTTCAAGTCCGATTAGCAAAAATATCAAAGCTTATTTCAGAATATTATGGACACAGTGAATTTGCTGCAGTAATCATAAATATAGAGTAGCCAATATTGAGTACAGTGCCTCCGCTGTCACAGAATTAGGAGGTATTGTTAATAAAGTAATAGCTGCCAATTTTCTTTCTACAGCAGTAGCTATAATTGACAGAATATCAAAATCAATCCCTGAGTTTAATGTGATTGCGAAGGAAAATGAATTAACTTGAAATTACTTTCATCAAAGAAATTGATGAAATTTCTAGTACTATAAATAAAGCTGGGTTTTTATGCTCTCAAGTATGAAGCTGCTATTGAGAGAATATTTCGTCAAAAAATCATCGAAGTGAAAGCGTCCGTCAGTGAAGGAGGAGGATTTTCCTTCAGCATTGCTAAGGTTAAGATTTCTTATGGTGAGTATGTACAAATTGGTTCTTAATAATTTTCTGTTGATCTCAGGTTATGTACCGAAAAACTAAACACATACTTTCAGAACACAATAGAGTTCCTAAACTAGCACGTGTACGAGTGGTGCTTTATAATTTTGTGTTACTCTTCCGGGTTATATACCGATAGAATATACACACACAATCATATACACACATCACACATACACACAATCAGAACGAAATAACATTCTTAGTGTAGCATGTGTACCGAGTTGATGTTTAATAATTGTTTTTAAGACTCAGACTATTTATTATTGGACTAAACATACAGGCTTAGAACAAAAGCAATGTTTATATTTCATATACAATATCATATAAAATAACTGAAGGAGAACGACTGTAAAAAGATGAAATGTAAATGAAAGAAATATTCGAAGACTCGAATGAAAAGAAAATCACAAAACAACTAAACGCAAAACTTTGCGAATTAATTCTAGAGTCTATATAAATCCATCGTAAAATGAGAATCTTCAACGAAAGACATTTCGAAGAATAAAAGAATACTGTGACCCGCATTTGATATTCAAATAAAGAATTCAGAATATTTCATATTTTTGCAGTCTGTGTTCTTATGAGTTCTTATGAATAATTAAAGTCGTTGCAAATTGATTGTTTTTCCTGGAATTCTATCACCTGGAAATATGAATTATTAATTAAAGATGTTCCGTAAGTTTCTATACGCACCCTACTACGTGACGTAATGTGACGTAAATATGACGTATATCTCCTCTCGATCTCCAAGGACGATCATCCTTGCGTGGTTCGTTGTAACAAATAAATCAACAACGAGGTTTTAATTATATAACCTACAGACATATTCATCAACCATTTACTCAGCGGAATAATGCATCGATTTCAATTATTTTGTAACACAAATGTCGTTTAGAAGACTCTGTAATGCAACATGTAAGAAAATAAAAATTTGTGCCTTTTAATACTCAGCTGGTATTTATTTATAAATTATGTTCACTTTCCTGTTTCACAATCAATTTATCTTTGTTGCTGTTCAGTTCATCAGTTTCGACTTCAACACGCGATCTTTCTGCTAAATGGTTTTCAAAGCATAAAGCATGTGCTTTTGGAATTTACCCGATTTGTTGTGATGGCTAGAACGTCTATAACGTAAAGATAAATTTTCCGCTATAGATCTTATAATAGAAGCTTATTAAAATACCCATAAACTAAATTTTCTTAGCTTATAATTTGGTGATACCTGGGATCAATTTAATTACTTCATTAGCTCGTGAGCATCTGAAGATATATGGTTGCCGCCCGACTGGTAAGGGGATCAATAGAGGTCACTCACATGCCTCATGGGCGGACATTAGGAAGGTGAACACAAATTCATGTCGCTATTGTGGCCCAAGATCTATGGCCAATGATATATGGTATCTTGATTTTCGTTATTACTTCAGGTGCCTGTATGCACGAGAAGAATCACCAAAGTTTAAAATAATTATCAGTTTACAAAGAGAGCAAATAGATAATTATTTCAAACACTTGTGGTTGACGATCGCTATCTATAGTTAATCTGTTTTCACAAGTAGATGAATATTCGTTTGAATTCAGTGACTTATGGATTCTATTTCAATAATTTAGTTAAAACATATACCAGCGTTAAGCTAATTTAGCTACTTTCTCGGATATCTTTATATTTACGTAGCTGCATGCTTTCTAAAATTCTGAACTCGTTTAGTAAAAAATATCGAAGTGAAATATACTACTTGAAAATATTTATTTTCATCAGGAAGAAGGAAATCTAGCCACGGCTGTGTTTATACCCAAAAGAAGTAAAGCGATCAAGAACATAGAGCCGGCAGAAATAGCAACGAAAATCGAAAAATTAATTAATAAAATTTTAAGAGTTACGAAATTCTGGACTGTAATTTCAGTCCAGTCAAGATAAATGTTTCTGAATAAACAAGAACAAGATAAATTTTTCTGAATGTGAAAAGCTTTAAGAAAAATCCAACTCACCGATGGAAGAAGCTTTCTGGATAAATTTTGCAGACCCCAAATCAAACATATGATTAAATTTCCAACTATCAATTGATTCTCGAAGAATTGCTAATTTGAACTTGTTAACTAAATGTACAAAAAGTAAGTATGTATAAAAAGTATTCGTACAAGCTGGTTTGTGAGAAACAACTCAAGATAAGAACAGGAGAAAATAAGGGCATTTTTATTTTTTGCATAATTGTTTGTTTGTTTCTATTTTTGTTTTTCTAGTTCTAGAATCAAAACTATATTAACCACGAGAGATCATTAATTTTGATTATATGTATATAATAAGATATACACTGGTGTGCAAAAATTAAGGACGAGACGGTTTTTTTCAATATAACTTTTATTTCTGTACAAAAGCTTTCCAAATCAACACATTTAATACCGTAAGATCCCCAAAACGTAAGGACATAAGTAATGTAAGCAACACTTACTAAAAGAGAAATCAGAGGGATAAAAATGTAAGCTTTATTGAAAAAGTAGCATGGAGCGCAATGCGACTGAAGGCCGAAACATCCCTGTGATGGGTATCCAGCAAGAAACATCCGCTCTTTCATAGGGGATATGATCTCCCCTAACTGCTAGGCAGGTTTCACAGCGTCTGCCCATGCTGAGAATGAGGGTGTCAATGAGTTGTTGAGGCATTGCTGCCCATTCGTCTTGCAGCGCCAATCGAAGCTCCGGAATCGTTACTGGTGGTAAAATACGAGCTGCTAAGCGTCTGCCTAGAAAATCCCATTCATGCTCGATGGGATTGAGATCCGAAGATCGTGTCGGCCATTCCATACGTTCAATATTCTCACTCTCTAAGAGCTGTTAGGCAGCTACTGTGCGATGACATGGTGCATTGTCGTCCATGAAAAGGAACTGCG